>NC_086325.1:83885758-84259091 GCF_036172605.1 Pelobates fuscus | reverse complement strand
TCCTACCCTCCATTAGACACAAACGACAGCACCACACCCAAGTAGAGAGATGGAGGGAGGACACCCAAGGAACCACCCCGACCTAACTAGTACGACACGCAGTTAACCCGACGGACCCCAATCCGGAGACGGCCCCGAATAGAGAGAAACAACACAAGGACCCCACAACACGGGTTCTGACCACAGACACCCCCACAAGGCAACCACTAGAGACATACCGCTTTACACCTTTACGAAACACGACCTAGGTACATAATATAGCACTCTATCATCGGTTCTTCGACTCCCTCTGGAACGCACGCAGCACCGATCACTATGCAATATACCATAAAACAATATTACCATAGCGACGACACCCCATGAGCCCACACACACCCAAAATACTTGAGAAAGATACAATACCAAATGATACGAAATGTCGACCTCAAAACTCACAGGGATAATTCGTTATAAGCCTCTGCGTAGGCTCAGATTGCAAAACTACAGATGTACCAAAAACGCATCTCAAACCATCTATCAACCCTACCACACTACCCCTGCGTGGGTAAACTGTTCTTTGACAAATGTTAAGCAATGATCTCCATTAGTGAGGCCGCAACCACTACGAAATACATCATAAGTCTCCTCTTGTTTGATTGATTGATGCTTTATGCCTCTACGTAGGCACCGATGCACCGTTTTTGCAAACCTGTTACATGTCCTCTAACACTTACCAAGTTCTTATATACTACAATAGTGAACATGTCACACGTTAATATCCGCTCTCCTTAGTTTAACGTACAACTGTTTTACGTATAAATGTCACACTAGTTTAGTTTGGCTATTGGTCCAATCTGGAAGGTTAATCTATTGTAAAACTTATAAAACTGTGCTCACATTAAGCTACAGTATTAATAATTACAGTTATGAGACCTTTACTTCGACAGCGTTACTGTCAACCTACTCAATGTGCCTAAAATGCGTTAACTGCCATCTTATTATCGGACATAACTTGACTCTGCTTGTTTACTACTTTCAAACAATGTGTGTTTATTTGATGCCTACCCGTTTGACATTCTCATGTCCGCAACAAAAAACATGTTTGTAAAATGTCCATGCCTGTCTAATAAAAACCGTTGGAATGAAAAAAAAAAAAAAAATACATCCATATACGCCTGCTCATTCCACTTGATTTCTGCCGCCAGAGACCTGAACTCTAGTGCATAATCCACCAGTGTTCGGTTCTCCTGTCTCAGGCGCAACAGTAATCTGGCTGCATTAACCTTTCTACCTGGAGGGTCAAATGTTCTTCTAAAAGCAGCTACAAATGCGTTATAGTTATAAACTAATGGGTTATCGTTCTCCCATAGTGGGTTGGCCCATCTCAGAGCTTTCTCAATGAGTAGGGTGATAATAAATCCTACTTTTGCCCTATCTGTAGGATAGGAGCGAGGTTGCAATTCAAAGTGGATACTAATTTGGTTTAAAAAACCACGACACTTCTCAGGAGCCCCACCATAGCGTACTGGGGGGGTAATGCGAGAAGAAGCACCCACTGTGGCTACCTCTAGACCTGAACCGACAGGAGAAACAGGGGTATTACGTATCTCCTCTGGTGGGTTGTTGGCACAAGCTAATAGAGCCTGTAGCGCAAGCGCCATCTGATCCATTCTGTGATCCATGGCTTCAAACCTAGGATCAGGAGCAGCCAGCTGACTGTTTGTACTTGCAGGATCCATTGGCCCTGTCGTAATGTCAGGATCGGGACAGGGATCCAACACGCAGAGTACAAACAGTAGCCAGATACGTATACCGGACCTTAGAATGGCCGGACTAACGTAAGTAGTACAGTATAGATTGGTCAAAGACAAGCCGCGGTCGATGGTAACAGAAGACAGGTAAGCGAGAGACAAGCCGAATCAAGGGTAACAGAGATAAGCAGAGTAAGGTAAACAAGCCGGGTCAAAACCAAAAGAGATAATAGAATACACAAGCACTGAGTGACTAGAACAAGCTAGAACCACGACAGGGCAATGAGCTAATGAAAGAAGCTCTGTTAAATACCCTGTTCAGAGCAGTAACCACGCCTCCGAGGCGTCCTGATTGGTCCTGCAGCAATTGACTGACAGGTCGTTCCGGGGGAGTGTCCTGATGACTACTTCCTGCCTAGATGCTGTAAAAGGCAGTCACTCCCTCGCGGCCGGCCTAGCATGACCGGATAGACCGCGGGGAAGGGAGCCATCAGACCGTCTGGATGGAGGAACAGCTAAGTCTCTACCTCTTTCGGAGGTAGAGACCACAGGTACCCTGACAGTATGTAACTGAACGTTGCAGTGCTAAGGCCTGGGCATCATCCGGCACCGACATAGGGTCACCCGCAGAAGAAGGGGGGGCCAGAGCTGGCAGAGATAGGGTCAGCCAGCGCCTGGGGTATTTCCCTATCCTCAGGGGAAAGAGGGGAGACAGGCTCCTTAGGTTTAGGCATAATAATTATTACTGAGGGTAATGTCAGATCCAAATAAAATATATCCTTATGTAGGTAGTACACAGTATATATAGTGATGTGGTAAATAGGAAATAGAGCTGCTAACTATGTGGAGGATGCAACTAGCAGGAGTTAATCACCCCAGGCTAGGCAGAGTAAACAGAGGAAAAAGGAGGGAGCTCACCAGGGTCCAGACCGGCAGATAAGGAGAACGGAGAAAAGAGCGCCAAAGTGAGTGATAGAAAATGGCCGCCGGCAATCTCGTGAGATTCGCCACGGAATTCTAACAGAAAAGGGGAAGAGCCGAACGTTCGGCAGAAAAGGGCGAATGCATATAGAGTCACAGGGGAACACATAGAACAGGTGAATCCGGCGTTCGCATAAAAAATACGAACGCGGTAATAGGAGAATAGGCAGGCAGACCGGAGCACATCAAACAGGTGAATGTAGTCAGGCGTTCGCATAGAAAATGCGAACGCAGTAATAGGAGAATAGACAGGCAGACCGGCAGAGTAATGGAGGGAGCAAGGGAAAGCCTAGAGCGATACCAAGGGTATCAGAGAAGGTAGATCAGGATAAAGCCGGACAGGTGAGGTCTGGAACCCTGGGCTCAAACAAGGTATACAACAGAAGTTCAAATAAATACAAAATACAATCATAAATTAACCAGTGAATGGTACAAAAAGTCAGCAGAGAAAAGTAAATAATGAGGTACTTATCTGTTTGGTAGCAGCAAAGAAAGAGGAATTGGATGAGGAGGTGCTGCCTATTATACTGGGACTGGATATGGGAGTGTCCTATCTCTATGGTTACTGTTTTTTCTTACTGTTAAAGGGACACTATAGTCACCTGAACAACTACAGCTTAATGTAGTTGTTCAGGTATGATCTATAGCTCCCTGCAGGCAATCTGATGTAAACACTGTATTTTCAGAGAAAATACAGTGTTTACATTGATTGATAGGAATACCTCCAGTGGCCGTCACTCAGACAGCCACCAGAGGGACTTCCTATCATGCAGGGCCCTAAAAAGGCCCTGTACACGTCAGACGTATTAAAATACGTCTGACGTGTGCAGGAGAGAGAAGGCACTGTGTGCGCGCCTTCTCTCTCCAGCCTGTCAGCAGAGGAGGGGGGCGGGCAAAGAACGCGAGCTGAACTGTCAGTCAGCTCAGCTCGCGGCCGCGCACACCGCGCGCATGCGCGGTAGTGCACTCAGGACTTCAGAGGGCGGCATTCATGCCGCCCTCTGAAGTAAGTGCGCATCTTGCCCACCACACTGCCAGTGGAGCAGTCACCAGCAGAAATTACAATGTGCTGGCATTATAGCCAGCACTGTAACTGTCCATTGCTGGACATAGTGTACAGCGGGTTCAGGTTTAGGTCATGTAGGTCAAGTAATTTAGGTAGAGACAGGTATGGGACAGTTTTTACCGAATCGTTTTTGCAAAATAATGTGAAAATCTTTTTGGCTAGAGTTTCTCAAGCTCTTGCAGCACTATAGTTATATATAGGTCTGAATTTTTGGAGGGCTAACCATTTTCCCTCACCTTACCAAAACAAGCATCCCCACCCTACCAATTATCTGTCATAGGCTTTAAGTCAATGGGTAAGGATGCCTCCAATTTTGGGGCTGGACGTTGGCGCAATGATAACAATCTGGCTCTCAGGGCGGGTTATATTGGTTGAAGCTTGGTTTTAAAGTTATTTTAAGGTTTAGTCAATTTTGGCTATGTTTTAATTGGAATAATTATGTGCAATGCCTCTGAAACCCTTTAAATAAAAGCTGCGGCCATTATGTCAATTTGCAGTCTCTTTGTGTTTTATTGTGTATGTTTTATTTTCTTTTTTTGTTAATCAAGTTTTTATTGAACAGCAGTAGAAAAAAAAACAAAGCAAGTGGGCACGCAGGCCCTCAATTATTCGGTGTCAGATGTAGTACAAAGATTGTTAACATTGAAGTAGACCTGACAATCAATAGATAATCAGTGTTGCGTTTGATAGTAGTAATACAGGTATACTTTATCAGCATATATCCTTTCATACAATTCAAGTGCGTTATCGTATCCCACATGAAGAGGTGATGATGTGGTGCGTGAGTGAAGTGTCGTCTAGTGTTGTGTTAATGTAGTAAGTATGGTTTGTGTGGTGCGGGAAGGGTCGCATGCCCCATAGTGAGTGGTAGGTGTCGTATGAGTGTCGCTTGTGTGGTAGTGTCGATGTATGCGGTGTCCCTTTGATCTCCATCATACTGGAGTCGCTATTATTGGAATAGCGTATGTGTAGGGTCGAGTGCCAATGCGTGGTGGGTATTTAATAGTCACAGTATAAACTTCGGTGGGCACGCAGGCCCGTAACAATAGGATTTGAACATGGTGCGGTAACACGAAAGAGTAAAGCTGTCTTATCATCCAATGCCAACAATAGTATCATGTTCCGCAATAATGTAACATTTACAGTTTACCAAGTATGATCTCATATGTATCCCTGGTGTATTGTCATTCTCCCATCGGTATGAAGGTGTCATGGTGTTTGAGCGGTGTGTGGGCCGAATCTTGTGGGTAGTGTTAGGTTTCTACGAGCCGAGTGTAGTATGCGATGTGTTTCAGTTCGTATGCTCTGCAGTGAGCGGGTGTTGTTGTCGATTCAATGGCTGTGTATGTGTGTCAGGATGAGCGGTATCGTAATATTTTTCAGTGTGGTAAGGTTGTCTATTAGCTCTTACGTAACTGTGAGATATTAAACCCCAGTTTTTAGGGAGAGTAAGTCTTGAGAGCACGGACTCGTAATGGAGCGCGGGCGCGCGGACCCATCCTGTGATTGATATATGCCTTAGTAAAAGTTGTGAGCTAAGGTTCCGGGGTTTCTCGCGGTGGGCCATTCGTGGTCAGTGTGATGTTTCGGTATAATCGATGTGTCCCAGAGGGAGAACTATCTTGTCGTGCACTATGGAGTGAATGCCTAGGGCCTACCCAGGGTTTCCAAAGCTAGACACCCATGGTCAGTTCCAGGAGCGTGCTGTCCCCGACTGCACTATGCCGCTGCCCTACATTAGTGTCTACGGGCGAGGACAAGTTTGCACGGGTAGCTCAGTGTGTTGTGTCTCCATGTGGCTCTATGGGTAAGTATCAGTATAGTAGTGGTGTACAGGTGCGGTTCGGATCCCGGGACCAAGTCCGGGGAGATTGTGGCGTGGGCTGAAGCATACTAAAGCGGGCCCCTGTGGTTCTGGAGTTGTGTTACACGTCTGTGGGATACTATTGTGTCTGTACCCCGCCCTGAGGTCGTCCGGGCTAAGTTCCTTCAAGTCGGTGATGGGAGCTCGTCATGAGGGTGGTTTGCGAGGTCTCCAGGTTGGTGGGGTGTCTTTCTGTGTTGTCTATGTGTCTAGTGGTGTAAGTCCCTTCCTAGTCAAATTCCTGTGAGCAGTGTGGAGGGTTGGCAGCTATGTCCGTCAGTTTGTCACGGGGTCTGATATCCCGGTATATATAATGGCTATTGCTGGGGCCGCGCCACCTCACCGGCACCCGGGCCCCAGGGCACCCCCCTCCCCATTACCCCGCGCGGAAGACAAACCACGGCGCCCACATGTCTGTGTGTTTTGTCATCCTATCCATCAGAGTTGCCTGGACTGCCTCGGCTGCCCTAATGTCCTCCACCCTGTGGATCCATTCTTCCCGGTCGGGGATGTCCGTTTTCTTCCAGTACAGTGGAATAAGTGATTTGGCAGCGTTCAGCAGGTGTCGCAGGATAGACTTCTTGTAAGTGGGCAGTGGTTGCGCAGATATATGGAGTAAGGCCAGTTCGGCCGACCACTCCACGTCGTCCCCGAGGATCGTCCGGATGTCGGATTCGACCTGGTTCCAAAACGGAGCGATGAGCGCGCATTCCCACCAAATGTGGAAGAGCGCGCCCCTCTCCCCCGCGCATCTCCAGCACATTGGTGAGGCATCAGGGAAAATCCTCCGGAGCATGGCCGGAGTCCTGTACCACATAGCTAGCAGCTTATAGTTCACTTCTTGATAATACGAGCTGGAGGAACTTTTGTGCTGCCATATGAGGGCTTTGTCCCATTGTGTTGGCGAGAATGTCTTGGACATCGCCTCCTCCCAGCGTCGCTGGAACGTGTTATTCTCCACGGTAGGGTCTGTCAGCAAATGTTGGTACAGGCTCGAGATGGCCTTTCCCAGTGTCCCATTGCGAGAGCAGAGATCCTCGAACCAGGTAAGGTCTCTCCGTAGTTTATCCTTGTGGGGGAGGGAGTCATAGAAGTGTTTAAGCTGCATGTATCGGAAGATTATCATCGGAGATCGCGGTCGTCCGCCCAACAGCGCATCCAGTGTGTCCAGGTTGCCGTCACGAGTGTCCTTGTGTATCGGGATATATGCCATGTCTCCGATAAAAGACCAGGTGTCGGTTGGTAAGCCCCCCCCCTATGTCGGGGTTATGTGCTATCGGCAGTAGGGGGCATGGGGTCGGAGATATCCGCGGGTCCTCCCTGAGAGTCTCCCAGGTGAGCAGAGTTTGGGATACTGGGTCTTCATCATGTCGTCTACCGTTCCTAGTCGCTCTTCTCCGCCATACCGTAGCCTTCAGCTTTGCGGCGTTCCCCTCCTGATCCAGGGTTACCCACTGCTTAGGCGAGTCCGCGTCATGCCAGTCCAGGATTCTTTGTAGTACTGCGGCCTGGTGGTATTTCCTGAAGTCCGGAAGCGCAAGACCTCCCCTGTGTCTGGGTCTGCAGAGGAGGTCATGGCCTATTCTGGACTTTTCTCCTCGCCACACGTATTTAATAACCATTGTCTTTAGCGTCGAGAAGAACGTTGCCGGTAGTGCGGTTGGGATCGTCTGAAAAAGATAGAGGATCCGTGGAAGAACGTTCATTTTCAGCACCGCGACTCGGCCATGCCATGTAATGTGCGGGTATGCCCACTTTGCCAAGTCTAGTGCGAGTTTTTGGAGTAATGGCTCGAAGTTACGTTGGTAAATCTCCCTTGGGTCTGTGGGGATCCAGATTCCAAGGTATTTCATTGCTCCCGTGCACCAGCGAAACGGGAAGAGCGTCTGAAGATCCTCGTATTCCGTCGCGGGCATGGTGATATTTAGAGTCTCACATTTCGCTAGGTTAAGCTTGAACCCAGATATTTGGCCAAATTTGTCAAATTCCGCCAGTAGGCACGGGAGTGTGAGCCGCGGTTGGGCGACGAAGAATAAGAGGTCATCCGCATATGCGCCCACTTTGTGTTCCGAATGTTGCCATAAATAGCCGTGAATGTCAGGGTTATCCCGAATCGCCTGTAGAAAAGGCTCCAAGGAGAGGGCGAAGAGGAGTGGCGAGAGGGGGCAACCCTGCCTCGTCCCGTTCGTGATGTTAAAGCTCGTGGTCAGGGCTCCATTTACACGTATCGCTGCTCTCGGTGAGCTGTACAGGGCGGAGATCCACGCCAGGATCCTCTGCCCCAGTCCCATGTGCCGGAGGACTTGGGCCATGTAGGCCCAGTTGACCCTATCGAAGGCCTTCTCTGCGTCCGTGGACAGCAGTAGAAGGCGCTTTCGATATTTCCG
This sequence comes from Pelobates fuscus, assembly GCF_036172605.1. Classification (NCBI taxonomy): domain Eukaryota; kingdom Metazoa; phylum Chordata; class Amphibia; order Anura; family Pelobatidae; genus Pelobates; species Pelobates fuscus. The sequence goes on along the minus strand of NC_086325.1, from coordinate 84,251,063 downwards.
GGCATGGTGTTGCACAGACAACAGGCGTAGTGTGCTGTCCCGCGCTTCCCGGCCCGGGATAAATCCCGTCTGGTCTGCGTGGACAAGACTCGGCAGGAGACGCTGTAGTCTGGATGCTAACGTTTTTGTGAAGAGCTTCGTGTCCACATTTAACAGGGATATCGGACGGTAACTACCGCACTGTTCTGGGTCCTTCCCAGGTTTTAGTAGGACCGTTATTGTGGCCGATAGGGATTCTGCACCAAAGGTTCCCCCCCCCGCCACCCTGTTCACCGATTGCGTCAGCCAAGGCAGTAATATAGTGGCAAACTTTTTATAATAGCCCGTAGAAAGCCCATCTGGGCCCGGTGCCTTCCCGGTTTTTGTGTTTTTCAGGGCAGCCGCCAGTTCCTCCGTGGTGATTGGGTCATCTAGTGTGGAAGCCGCCTCTTGAGTAGCCCGTCTCCCTACGTGCTCCTGTAGGTACATTTGGATATTTGTTGACATTTCCCTTCGTTGGGCCGGGTTTTCCTCTGAGTGTAAGTTGTATAGTGAGTTATAGTACGCCCGGAATTCCCCAGCTATGTCCTCCGGGTGTTGAGAGACTCTGCCGGACGTTAGGCGGAGTTTCCTCACCTGGGTGCGGGTCACGTCGCCTCTCAAGAGGCGAGCGAGGAACTTCCCTCCCTTATTCGCATGGGTGTAGAAAAAGGATTTCGACGTTTGTACCGAGCGGAGGTACCATTGTGTGAGTAGGGCTCTTAAGTTCCGCCTGGCTTCCATTAGCTCTCTATAGATGGTAACCATCTGAGATCGCTTGTGTTGTAGTTCCAGGCGTGCAATGATGTTATAAAGTTCGGTCATAGTTCGTGTGGCCTCTTTCCGTTTACGGGTAGCAATTCCGATGAGAGAGCCGCGAATGACACTTTTGTGGGCCTCCCACACCGTCACTGGGGACATGTCTCCCGATCCATTCTCCTCAAAGTAATGTTCTAGCGCCTGAGAGATCTCATCTCTCACTGAGGGATCTTGTAGTAATGTTTCATTAAGGCGCCATGTCCGAATTGCCGGTTTAAAGAGCGGGGATTCTAACTCTACCTGGACCGATCCGTGGTCTGACCACGTCGCAGGGTCTATAGAAGCCTTTCGTAGTCGGGATAGTCCGTCTTGTTTGATTAGAATATAGTCGATCCTGGAGTAGCGATCGTGTATGGCAGAGTAGTGGGTGTAATCCCTATCGTCAGGGTGCATGGCCCTCCAGCAATCGACTAGTGTGAGCTCCCCCAAAGATTTGCGAATGGATCTGAGTTGCGATTGCGGGATGCAGCAGTGACCGGTGGAGGAGTCCATGAGTGGCTCCAGGGGGACATTGAGGTCTCCCCCCACTATCAGCGCCCCTTCAGAGAATCCCTGTAGTTTACGTAGCGTGTTTCTAAGGAACATCGCTTGCCTGGAGTTAGGTACATATATAGACGCTAGAGTGTATACTCTATCGGCTATCACCCCCTTCAGGAAGAGGAATCTTCCCTGGTCATCTGTCAGTCTATCCAATTCTCGAAACCCTAAGTTAGCCGCTATCAGGATAGCAACTCCCGCTCGGCGAGCTAACGGGTGGTTATTACAATAGCTTAGAGGGTATTGGGCATTGCGAAGCTTAGGAGCAGCTCCTTCTTTAAAATGTGTTTCCTGTAGTAGCGCTATTGATGCGCCTTGTCGACGCAGCATCCTCAGGAGGTGGGTGCGTCTTTCCGGGATATTCAATCCCTTGCAGTTGAGTGTCAAGACAGACATGGGAGCGCTGCGGTACGCCATGTTGTCCCTTCTCTGGGATCGGGCTCAATAACTAGGGGAGTTGCCGAGCGACACCCAATCCCGGTGCGGCGGCGCGGCCCAGGTGGGTTGTGAGTCTCCGTGTGGCTAGTGTCTTATTCGTAGGTCACCTGCACGGTTTCGTGTGGGTAAGGGTTCAAACGTCTCGTCTGTCTCTGTCTGCTTATGTACCGGTCAGGCAGTTGGCAGCCGGTATCCGAACCAAGTCCCTGTATGTGTTGTATGAGAGTGTGTGTGTATTAGTGTATCTTGAGAGTGGAGTGAGTGGGAAGGGTAAATAAAAGTTAAAATGAGGGTGGGCCGTCACAACCCCCCTCCAAGGTTATTCCCTGCAGGGCCAAAAGGTGGTGGCGCCCCGAAATTACCTTCCGATAGGAAGGACACTTGCGCCCCGTTGGGAGTGGCCAAACGCCTCACTCGATCGCCGGATCAGCGTGAGAATACGCCCGTGGCTCCGCCGGGGGTGTTGCGCAAGTGGGTGTGTAGAGCAGTGATTGGCGTCTACGCCAGGAGTAGTACAATATGTGTTAGTGAGATGTAGTCCGATCCGTCCAGCTCCATCCGAGTCCGAGCCCAAGTGCAACCAGATCAAAATGTATGGGTCACGCTAATACAAAGTCAACTGTACTGCATCAAATAGGTTATATCAGAAACAAGCATAACGTTGTTAACAGTTTTACCCAACCGGTAACGAGATAACAGCTAACGTGCCTCTCTGGGCTGTCCCGCCCCAAAGCCATAGGTAGGATATTGCAAAATCACCCCTCAGCCCTCCCAAAGGATAGGCGGTCTCGGATCCCACCCGTTGGCAACCTCAAGTATGGCCTTGTAGAAACATGTGAACCAAAAAAAAAAAGAAAAAGGGGGGAAGAAAGAATGGGGGGGGGAATAGGGCGAAGGGCAAGCGAGGGGCAGCCCGCCAGTGCTCGGTCTTGCCATGTCTTATGTCGGGGGGATGGTGTCAGGATCGGGACAGGGATCCAACACGCAGAGTACAAAGAGTGGAAAGGTACGTATACCGGGCCTTAGAATGGCCGGACTAACGTACCGAGAGTAAAGAATAGTCAGAGACAAGCCGAGGTCGAGGGAACGAGAAGACAGATAAGCGTGAGACAAGCCGGGTCAAGGGATAACAGAGAAACAGGGTAGTACAACGAGCCGAGTCTAAACCAAAAGAGCAAACTAGAATACCAGAGCACTGAGTGACTAGACAAGCTAGAACCACGACAGGGCAATGAGCTGAAGTAAGGAGTAAGCTTAAATACCCTGGCTCTGGATGGAAATCACGCCTCTGACAAGTACCGATTGGATATCGGACACTTGAGTGACAGATTGCTCGTGCTAGCGTCATGACGTCACGTATTGAGCGTCCTGCTAGAAAAGGACGTGGATTCCTCGCGGCCGGTGTTTAAGTGACTGGATGAACCGCGAGGAACGGAGGAAACAGCTCGCCTGGACGGATACACCACCAAGTCTCTACCTCCCTTAGAGGTAGAGGCCTCAGGTACCCTGACAGTACCCCCCCTCTCAGATACGCCCACCGGGCGGAATGAACCGGGGCGAGATGGGAAGCGGAGGTGAAATGCTCTGCGAAGGCGAGAAGCATGGACGTCCTCCTGAGGTACCCAACTCCTCTCCTCAGGACCATATCCCCTCCAGTTGACCAGATATTGCAATTTTCCCCTTGAAATTCTGGAGTCAATGATGGAGCTGACCTCGTACTCCTCCCGACCCTCCACCTGAACAGGACGAGGCGAGGGGACCTTAGAGGAGAATTTGTTGCAAATGAGGGGTTTCAACAAGGAGACATGAAAAGAGTTAGGAATGCGTAAGGCAGGTGGCAGAGCAAGGCGATACGCAACCGGATTGATACGAGTGAGAACCCTGTAAGGGCCTATGTAGCGAGGAGCAAATTTCATGGACGGAACTTTTAGGCGAATATTCTTAGTACTCAACCATACCCTATCCCCAGGAACAAAAACAGGAGCCGCTCTTCTATGTTTGTCAGCGTGTTTCTTGAACAGCGAGGAACTATGTAATAGAATTTGTCGAGTCTGATCCCATAATTTCTTCAGGTTGGCGACATGATCATCAACCGACGGTATCCCCTGAGAAGAAGAAACCGAAGGAAAAATCGAAGGATGAAAGCCATAGTTCATGAAGAAAGGGCTAGAGCGAGTTGAATCGCAAACAAGGTTATTGTGTGCGAACTCCGCCCAAGGAATCAGACCGACCCAATCGTCCTGGTGTTCGGAAACAAAGCAACGCAGATACTGTTCGATCTTTTGATTAGTACGTTCAGCAGCTCCGTTAGACTGAGGGTGATAGGCAGAGGAAAAGTTCAATTTGATGCCCATTTGAGAACAAAAGGATCTCCAGAAACGTGAGACAAATTGAGAACCTCTATCAGAAACAATCTCTGAAGGAATCCCATGTAGGCGAAAAACTTCTCTCGCAAAAATCTCCGCCAATTCAGGAGAAGTCGGAAGTTTAGGTAATGGCACGAAATGGGCCATCTTAGTAAATCTATCCACCACCGTGAGAATAACAGTCTGTCTTTTGGAAGCAGGCAAATCAACGATAAAGTCTATGGACAAACAGGACCAAGGTTTCTCAGGAATGTCCAAGGGGTGTAACAGGCCACATGGGGATGCATGAGGTAGTTTAGTCTTGGCACAAGTCTCACAAGCTGCGACGAACTCCTCAATATCCTTTCGAAGTGAAGACCACCAGAAATCCTTGGATATCAGAGAGTATGTCTTGCGAATACCAGGATGACCAGCTATTTTACTTTCATGAAAACATTGTAAGAGCTCCAGTTGAAGTTCAGGAGGAACAAAGTTTCTTCCCTCAGGAGTGTTTCCGGGAGCTAGATGTTGTGACTTCAAGATCTGGTCAAGTAGCGGAGAATGAATTTTGAGACTGGTATTAGCAATAATATTGCATTTGGGTACAATGGAAGACAAAAGTGGTTCAACTGAAGCAGAGGGTTCATATTGGCGAGATAGCGCATCGGCTTTAGAATTCTTTGACCCAGGTCTGTAAGTCAGAACGTAATTGAAATGGGTAAGAAACAACGACCAACGAGCCTGCCTGGAGGACAGACGCTTGGCCTCTCCGATATAGGACAAGTTCTTGTGGTCTGTCAGGATGGTAACAGGATGTAGTGTACCTTCCAATAAATGTCTCCATTCTTTCAAAGCCTTGATAACCGCTAGTAATTCTCTGTCACCAATGTCATACCTGCTTTCAGTACCGGTCAATTTTTTAGAGAAAAATCCACATGGATGTAAAGGTTTATCAACACCCAACCTTTGAGATAGAACAGCACCTAAACCAGTCTCTGATGCGTCTACCTCGAGCAAAAAAGGCAGAGAAGTGTCAGGGTGAACTAAAATTGGAGCGGAAGCGAAAAGCTCCTTGAGAGTCTTGAACGCAAGGAGAGCTTCAGTAGTCCAATTCTTAGTGTCGGCCCCCTGTTTGGTCATGTTAGTGATAGGTGCAATAATGGAAGAATAGCCCTTAATAAAGCGCCTATAATAATTGGAAAAACCAATAAATCTCTGTATGGCTTTAAGACCTGTGGGTAAAGGCCACTCTAGAATGGATTGGAGCTTATCCGGATCCATCTTAAATCCCTCCCCAGAGATCACATAGCCGAGAAAGGTTACCTGGGTTTGATCAAAGCTACATTTCTCCAACTTGCAGTACAAGCCATGCTGGAGAAGCTTGTGCAAAACCCTCCTGACTTGCTTGTGATGAATCTCAATGTCACTAGAATGAATGAGTATATCATCTAGGTATACAATGACGCACTCTTGCTGAAATTCCCTAAGAACCTCATTAATCAGATCTTGGAATACCGCTGGCGCATTGCATAACCCAAAAGGCATGACAGTATATTCATAGTGGCCATATCGAGTATTGAATGCCGTCATCCACTCATGTCCCTGCTGGATTCTCACCAAGTTATATGCCCCTCTGAGGTCTAACTTGGTGAAAATAGTAGAGCCCTTCAAACGATCGAAGAGTTCGGTGATCAAGGGAATCGGGTAGGCATTTTTAATGGTTATCTTATTCAAGCCTCGATAATCAATACAAGGTCTCAAAGAACCATCTTTCTTTTTAACAAAAAAAAATCCAGCCCCGGCAGGGGAGGAGGACCTCCTGATGAATCCCTTGTCTAAGTTCTCGTGAATATATTCCTCTAGGACTGAGTTCTCCTTTATAGATAATGGGTATACATGACCTCTGGGAGGCATGGTACCAGGGAGTAGGTTAATTTTGCAATCAAAGGACCTGTGTGGGGGTAAGGTATCGGCTTTCTTTTTGTCAAATACTGCCTTTAAATCTAGATACTGAGGCGGAATTTGTGTCTCTGTAGGATTGTCAGAGGTATTCGATGTATTAGTTAATCCAAGAGGTAAGACCTTCCGCAAGCATTTTTCTTGACAATTCTCTCCCCACGAAACTATCTCCCCTGACTCCCAATTAATAATAGGGTTGTGTCTCCTCAGCCAGGAGTACCCCAGGACTATGGGAATAGACGGAGAAGAAATGAGCATTAAGGATATATCCTCTTTATGCAGGATGCCAACAGTCAAGTTAATCGGTATGGTCTCATGGAAAATAACAGGCTCAAGTAACGGTCTACCATCGATGGCCTCGACAGCCAGAGGTGTCTCTTTTAACTGAGATGGAATAGCATGCTTGGCAGCAAAACCCTGATCTATAAAGCTCTCAGCAGCTCCAGAATCGATTAGTGCCATAGTCTTAACTACTCCCTTCTCCCACTTTAAAGAAACGGGTAACACAAGCCTGAGCTCCTTGTAGTTGTGAATAGAGGACAAAGTAGAAACACCCAAGGCCTGTCCTCTAGAGGAACTTAGGTGCGAGCGTTTCCCGAACGATTGGGACAATTTAGGCGTAAATGACCCCTGACTCCACAATACATACATAAACCCTCCCTTCTCCTGTACTGTCTCTCCCTTTCAGTGAGATGAGTACTGCCTATCTGCATAGGTTCAGGAATACGTAAGTCTTCGAACTCAGAGATTTGAAAGGTAGGCGCTAGTTTAAAGGAGGGTCTACGGGTCCTATCTCGAGTGTTCTGCCTCTCTCTTAAGCGTTCATCAATACGAGATATAAAAGAAATTAAATCCTCCAAATTTTCAGGGAGTTCTCTAGTAGCGACCTCGTCAAGAATTACATCTGATAACCCATTCAAAAACACATCTATATAAGCCTGTTCGTTCCACTTAACTTCTGCCGCCAGGGATCTGAACTCTAGTGCATAATCCACAAGTGTTCGATTGTCCTGTTTAAGGCGCAACATTAATCTAGCTGCATTGACCTTTCTGCCAGGAGGGTCAAAAGTTCTTCTAAACGCAGCTACAAAGGCATTATAATTATAGACTAGTGGGTTATCATTCTCCCATAAAGGATTGGCCCATCTCAAAGCTTTTTCAATGAGCAGAGTAATAATAAATCCAACCTTTGCTCTATCTGTAGGATAAGAGCGGGGTTGTAATTCGAAATGGATGCTAATCTGGTTTAGAAAGCCACGACACTTCTCCGGTGACCCGCCATAACGTACTGGTGGGGTAATACGGGAAGAAGCACCTACAGTGGCTACCTCTAGACCTGAGACTGCAGGAGAGATAGAAGGAGTACGTGTCTCCTCAGGTGGATTACTAGCACGAGACAAAAGTGCCTGTAGTGCCAAAGCCATCTGATCCATCCTATGTTCCATGGCGTCAAACCTGGAATCCGAAGAACCAAGTTGACTGTTTGTACCTGCAGGATCCATTGGCCCTGTCGTAATGTCAGGATCGGGACAGGGATCCAACACGCAGAGTACAAAGAGTGGAAAGGTACGTATACCGGGCCTTAGAATGGCCGGACTAACGTACCGAGAGTAAAGAATAGTCAGAGACAAGCCGAGGTCGAGGGAACGAGAAGACAGATAAGCGTGAGACAAGCCGGGTCAAGGGATAACAGAGAAACAGGGTAGTACAACGAGCCGAGTCTAAACCAAAAGAGCAAACTAGAATACCAGAGCACTGAGTGACTAGACAAGCTAGAACCACGACAGGGCAATGAGCTGAAGTAAGGAGTAAGCTTAAATACCCTGGCTCTGGATGGAAATCACGCCTCTGACAAGTACCGATTGGATATCGGACACTTGAGTGACAGATTGCTCGTGCTAGCGTCATGACGTCACGTATTGAGCGTCCTGCTAGAAAAGGACGTGGATTCCTCGCGGCCGGTGTTTAAGTGACTGGATGAACCGCGAGGAACGGAGGAAACAGCTCGCCTGGACGGATACACCACCAAGTCTCTACCTCCCTTAGAGGTAGAGGCCTCAGGTACCCTGACCGATGGTACCTGTGCGACAAGGCAGTCCAGAAGGGGACGTGGTCCTCATGTTGTTCTCAGGCCTCGTGGTCGCGGTTTGCATGCTCTCGTGGTGAGCGGCCTCTGCGGCGGCGGAGTGCGCGTTGCGGTCCCCGGCCTGCCCCCAGGGGGCCCAGGATCCAGTCCGGGATCTGAACAGGAGGGAGATCCAGCGTTTCCAGGAATCCGGGAGCTTCTTCTGGTCCACGGAGTGGCACCCAGCCATTCCCGTGTCTCGCCAACAATGCGAATGGAAAGCCCCATTTGTATGGTATGTTGTGGGACCTGAGCAATGCGGTGATGGGCCGCAGTGCGCGCCTTGCTTCTAGAGTTGTTGGGGACAGGTCATTAAACAGGGAAATAGGTGTGCCGTGAAAGTCCCATGTAGGTTGCGCCCTGGCAGCTTTCATAATGGCATCCTTCGTGGCAAACGAATGGACGCAGCAAATAATGTCCCTCGGGCCCTCCTCGGCTGAGCGAGGCCTCAGGGCTCTGTGTGCTCTGTCGTACCGGATTTCCAGCGGGGCGTCTCCAGGTAGGATCATCCGGAAAAGTGCAGTTAGGGTTTCTTCGATGTGTTCCTCGCCCTCTGCTTCCGGCATGCCGCGGACGCGGATATTACATCTGCGGCCACGATTGTCAAGATCTTCCACTGCTCTGCGCATTTGTAAGAGCAGTTCGCCTTGTCGGGATAGGGCCGTGTCAGTTGCCGCTTGTCTGGTTGCATGTGTCTCTCGGGAGCGTTCTAGCTCCTGTATCCGGGTCCCTTGTGCGGAGACCTCCGTCCGGAGTCCCGCTATCTCGGCCCGAAGAGCATCCTGGATTGTAGTGGTGTGCACCAGGAGGTCGGCCTTCGTGGCCATGGATGCCATAGATGCCGCGATCGTGCGGATCTCCTCACCGATGCCCTCCAGGGTAGAAGCTGGGGGATCTCCCTGTGGTTGGGGAGCGGTCGCCATCTTGGGGCCTCCGGCCTCACCTCGTGCGTCCGTCGTTGTAACTAGGAACCCGTCCATCGGACCTAGGGATTGGCTGTTCTGCGTGCCTCTAGGGGTCCCGGGAGGGTCACCCCGACGATTACGACCCATAAGAGCGAAAGTAAGCTTATAGAAAGGGCTTTAGGCGGACCGGTGGAGCGGAGCTCACTGTTTATGCGTCCATCCTGGTCGACATCCAAGCCACGCCCCGTGTATGTTTTATTTTCATGTTATTGCTAAAATCAGTTATATATTGTCCATGCAATTGACATTACACAAAGAAACCCCAGACAACATGCCTCATAAAATGTAAAATGTAGTAAGATGGACACTATAATTTTATGGTGTTAGTGTGGGTGTAGTGGGGAATGGGGTCATTCTGAGTCATTTTAGGCGACTGATTTTTAAGCCCATTTATTGTAGTTAAGACACATAACTGAGTATTATTGCTGTGGACCTCTGTTATACACTGAGACACAGCAAAAATAGGGAGCCTATATGAAACGGTGTCAGAGCAGCTTTTTAAGGAATACTATGGTGTCAGGAATACACAGATGTGCATGCCCCTCGTCTCCTCAGGGCATTTCATGCTCGCCAATTCGGGAGAAGAGGGCAATTTAGGCAGGGGTACAAAATAATCCATTTTAGTAAACCTGTCAATCACCGTGAGGATAACAGTATGTTTTTTAGAAACAGGCAAATCGACAATGAAGTCCATAGCCAAACAAGACCATGGTTTCTCGGGAATTTCTAGGGGGTGCAAAAGCCCACATGGAAGCGTATGAGGTTGTTTAGTCCTCATACAGACATCACATGCCCCGACGAAGTCCTTAACATCCTTACGTAACGAAGGCCACCAGAAATCTTTAGAAATCAGAGAACACGACTTGCGTATGCCAGGGTGTCCGGCAAATTTACTGTTATGAAAACACTGCATCAGTTCCAGTTGGAGTTCAGGAGGAACGAAGTACCGATCCCCAGGAACAAGTCTGGGAGCCAGATGCTGTACTTTCTTGATCTCAGCAAGCAACGGGGAGTGAATCTTGATGCTCGTGTTGGCAACAATATTACACTTGGGAACTACAGAAGAAAAAACCATATCAGACATAGTAGAAGGTTCATGTTGGCGGGACAATGCATCAGCCTTAGTATAGATATATATATCATAAAAGAAAAAGGAGACAACTAATAGTGCTCACTGTATAAAATAGTATATAAGGAGTATATAAAATAAAATGGGTACTCACATATGATTGAGCAGACGAACTGCTCAATGAATTGGGCGTAAGTGGTATAATCCCCACCTCGGATGTCTTGGAGTAATACTCAGCAGGAAGGATAAAAACAGGATACCAAGCAAAAATAAATAAATAAATAAAATAGACACTAAAGAGTTTGTTTTATATTACTTTGGACTTTGCTTTTCACTATTTTGGACTTTGTTCATATTAGCTGGACTACAGCCAGCTTTGGCGCAACCTTCATTTGTCTTGTTTTGTGTGTGTGTGTGTGTGTGACTGTGTACATAGGGGGCTTTAGTTTATATTGATGGATCTGATGTGTGTATGAGGGGGCATAGCGGTTCAGACTACACAGGAGAAACAATACTAATTAAAATAATAAAAATCAAACAATAAACATAACTAAAAAAAAAAGAAGATAAATAGTTATCCCCCCCCTCCCTTTTGTTACCTGTGGCTAAGGGAGGGGGACATCAGGGGGACATCTGGCTGCTAGCACATTGCTTCACACGAGCTCCAGAAGTACTGAGACCGTTCCAATGGTAACCCGCGGCAACGGTTTCAGTAACCAGAGCTCGTGAGATTATACCACTGGGGTCCCTGCTGGAAGTGAGACTCGCTGCTCCCTGCGCCACTCTGCATGTCTCAGTTAAGGACCGTGAGGGAGATCTCTGATCTCCCCACCGGCCCCTGAAGGGACTTTCTTACATATATAGGCCACATTCACTGAGTGTCTGCCCTGCATGGGCCGACCAGGGAGATCAAAGGATCTCCCTGGTCGGCCTCGGCCATCGTGGCCCACTTTTGCCCTGTTAGCCCGATGGCCAGTCCAGGCCTGCTAGGCAGTAATTTAAACACTGCTTTTTGTCTGAAAAGGCAGTGTTTACATCAAAAACCCTGAAGGGACTGACTATAGACACCAGAACAACTCAATTAACCCCTTAAGGACACAGCTTCAAAAGCTTGTCTTACTCTTAAGGACACAAGCCATTTTTTGCATTTTTTGCTGTTTGTGTTCAAACGCAATTTGCATCTCTGTCATTTATTGTAATAACACATATTATATACCATTTTTTAGAGGGCAAACAGGGCTTTAATGTTATGTCACATATACATAGATAAATTCTCATTAATTATAAAAAAGAAATGCCAAAACATAAAAAAAAAATACATTTTTTTCACAGTTTTGGCAATAATAGCGTGTGCATAATATGTCCAGCTTAGAAAAAGTAATTCGAAATAAATTCATTTACCGTATTTATCGGCGTATAACACGCACTTTTTTCCCCTGAAAATAGGGGGAAAATCGTGGGTGCGTGTTATACGCCGATATCCCATAATTACTTACCTGTCTTGATGCACTGGCCGGTGTTCAGCGCGCACCGCAGTACTGGAACTTCAATTTCAGGTTCCGGTTTCTGGCGGGACTGAAAGGAAGTGTGCAAAATGGGAGGGGGGGGGGGGAGAGAATACTATGGGATGGGAAGGGGGGAGAATACTATGGGAGGGGAAGGGGGGAGAATACTATGGGAGGGGAAGGTGGGAGAATACTATGGGAGGGGAAGGGGGGAGAATACTATGGGAGGGGAGGGGGGGAGAATACTATGGGAGGGGAAGGGGGGAGAATACTATGGAAGGGGAAGGGGGGAGAATACTATGGGAGGGGAGGTGGGAGAATACTATGGGAGGGGAGGAGAATACTATGGGAGGGGGGGTAGAATACTATGGGGGGGAGAATACTATGGAAAGGGGGGGACACTATGGGATGAGGGGGGGAACACTATGGGAGGGGGTGGAGAATACTATGGGAGGGGGTGGAGAATACTATGGGAGGGGGTGGAGAATACTATGGTGGGGGGAGAATACTATGGAAAGGGGGGGAGAATACTATGGAAAGGGGGGGACGACACTATGGGATGAGGGGGGGGAATACTATGGGAGGGGGGGAAATTTCCTGGAATTTCCTTCTAAAAATGAGGTGCGTGTTATACGCCGGTGCGTGTTATACGCCGATAAATACGGTATGTGTCTTGAGTACATAATATGTATAGGATTTCAGCTTATTTTGAAAGTTACAGGTCACATAATACAAGGACTAAAATAAAATGTTAATGTGAAACAATTTTAGAAACAAATTTGCCACACAAAAGTATATATTTATATAAAGTAGACATCACAGGCTATTTACCTAAGGTTAGTTTCACACTTTTTACGTAGCCATTTCATCGCCAATCTCTGCTAAATATTGGAGTAAAATTTTGTTTTTTCTCTATTTTGGCATATACACATATCAGCTACATCTGCTGAGTATAATGATACACCCATTGTATGCCTTTGGCACTATTCTGTGAAGCTACAATGCCATATAAGAGAAAAGAGAAATGCCATAAAAGACAAGGCTATTTCAGTTTCTATAGTTAGAATTTTCGTAGATGGATTTGACGCGCCTATGTTTCACTTTAAGGTATTATAGCAGTGTAACTGTTCAAATAACCCCAAAAAGAACTTTCATTTGATAAAGCAGACACCCCAGGGTATCTTATATGGTGTATATTGTACCTTAACTTGTCACCATTGCTTCACCAATTTATGTCAATGTTTGTGGTGAGGGGAAAAAATTGCATTTTTACATATAAGTTGCATTTTTGCTGAGTATTTCTTACACTTGATATGTGCCACTGTCATAAAAAAAAAACAAAGTTATGCTCAGTTGCATCTTCTGAGTAAAACAATATGCCCAATGTATGACCTAGACACTATTTTGTGAAGTTACAGTGCTGTAAAAGAGACGTGACAAGCAGTGGCGTACACACAACCCATGGGGCCCCGGTGCGAAAACTGATCTGTGCCCCCCCCCCCCCCCCCCCCCGCTTACTCTGCGCGGGCTGGGGCCGCAACACATGGCGGGCGGGCACCTGGTCGCAGGGCTGCGACCCGTGCGACCGCGGTATGTACGCCAGTGCATGCATAAACACATACACTTAAAGGACCACTACAGACACCCAGATCAAATCAGCTCAATGAAGTGGTCTGGGTGCCAGGTCTCTCTAGTTTTAACCCTGCAGCTGAAAACAGCAGTTTCAGAGAAACTGCTATGTTTCACTGAGGGTTAATCCATCTCTAGTTGCTGTCTCATTGACAGCCGCTAGAGGATTTTCTGCGATTCTCACTGTGAAAATCACAGTGAGAAGACGCTGAACGTCCATAGGAAAGCATTGAGTAATGCTTTCCTATATGGGCGGTTTGAATGCGCGCGTGGCTCTTGCCACGCATGTGCATTCGGAGCTGAGAGGCGGATCGGGACGGAGAGATCCCCAGCGCCAAGGGAGCCCGGCGCTGGAGAAAGGTAAGTGCTTTAGACACACACACACACACTCTCATGAACAGACGCACACATTTACTGACAGACACACACTCAGCGACAGACGCACACAAACATACTCCGTAACAGACACACACACTAACACTAACACACTCTAAAACTAACACACTCACTAACACAATCACTCACACTAACACACTCACTAACACACTCACTAACACACACTCACTAACACACACTCACTAACACACACTCACTCACACTCACTCACTAACACTCACTCACTAACACACTCACTCACTAACACACTCACTCACTAACACACACACAAACTAACACAAACTAACACTAACACACTCACTAACACACACTAACACACTCACTAACACTAACACACTCACTAACAATCACTCACACACTCACTAACACACTCACACTAACACACTCACACTAACACACTCACACTAACACACTCACACTAACACACTACCACTAACACACTCACACTAACACACTCACTAACACACTCTCTCACTAACACACACTAACACAAACTAACACTAACACATTCACTAACACTAACACACTCACTAACACTAACACACTCACATTAACACACTCACTAACACACACACTCACTCACTCACTAACACTCACACACTCACTAACACACTCACATTAACACACTCACTAACACTAACACACTCACTAACACTAACACACTCACTAACACTAACACACTCACTCACACTCTCACTAACACACTCACTAACACTAACACACTCACTAACACTAACACACTCACTAACACTAACACACTCACATTAACACACACATTAACACACTCACTAACACTCTCACTAACACTCTCACTAACACTCTCACTAACACACTCACTAACACACTCACTCACTACCACTCTCACTAACACACTCACTAACACTAACACACACACACACTCACTAACACACTCACTAACACACACTCACACACACTCACTAACACACTCACTAAACACACACACACGTTTTTTCTGTTTTTTTTTTTTAATTTAATCCCCCCAGCCTCCTTACCTGTGTGAGAGCTGGGGGGATTCCCTGGGGTCCAGTGGTGTTGCTGGTCACCCGGCTGGCGGGCGCGCGAGGGAGCACTGTCCCCTGGGTGCTCCCTCTTCAGCTCCCTCGCGCGCCGCGTACTGATACCGGAGCCGGAAGATGACGTCATCTTCCGGCTCTGGTTTCAGTGCGGTGCGCGAGGGAGCTGAAGAGGGAGCACCCAGGGGACAGTGCTCCCTCGCGCGCCCGCCAGCCGGGTGACAGCAGGGCCAGCCTCGGGGGGCCCGGAGGTGGCCGGCTCCTGGGCCCCCCAGCAGAAGAGGCTGGCCCTGTGGGTACATACCGGGTCGCAGGGGCGGCCGGGCCCCCTGGTGGGCCGGGCCCGGTCGCAGCTGCGACCCCTGCGACCCTGGTATGTACGCCACTGGTGACAAGTTCAGGTGAATTTTCATGGAGCGTCCATGTCCCACTTTGGAACACTTGAGCAGGCTACATATTCCAACTACACCATAAAGGCATACCATTTCTTAAAGAAGACATCCCAGTGTATTTCAAAAGGCATATTTTGAACCTTAGTGTGGGATAATTTTTCCGCTAGCTTGTACCAAGTGTAGAGGTAATAAGCATTTTTTCTGCATTTTTGACACACAAAGTGAGTTTGCACAGTATATTTTGCTAACCTTATATAATCCAACTACCCCATTAAGGCATTTGGAGTAGTTTAGCTAGTTGGTTATTCAAACCTCCCCACAAACACATACTATTTATTAAAGAATACACCCCGGGGTTATTCAAAAGGCATATTTTGAACCTTAGCGTGGGATCATTTTTTTCTAATTTGTTCCAGGTGTAGTGGTAATAAGCATTTTTCTTTCTTAACTTTTAAAAAAAATTATAATTTTTTTTTCACCGTTAACCCTTCACTAGCAGTAAGCAGCACTAACAGTAAAATCCCCTATTTCCCCTAACTCCCACCCAACCCAGCTAGCAAAATATATAATTTTAAAATATTTAAATTAATTAATAAAATAAATTTAACCCCTGAGGGTTAAAAAAACAAGTAACCCTCAGGGGTTAAAAAAATAATAATCAGATGACAGTAAAATGTAGTCCCTGCCAATTGATCACTGTAATTAGTGATCATTTGGCATGGAAGGGGTTAATTTTATTAAAGCAGGGGAAAGGGTGGGATTTTATAACTTTTTTTTTTACAGGGAGAAGATCATCACTGATCCGTCTCTCTGTATACGGAAGAGCAGGGAGGCGGATCGTGAATTGCGATCACAGCTGCAGGGACAGTGTGATCGGGTGCTCTCGGTCAGCCTCGAATATCGAGGCAGACCGGAGGAGCGTAAACCCCCAGATCGTGGCGATCTGGGGTTAACTTTAGTAAATGATGGAAATTTTCCGTCAAGGATCTTTAACCCCTTAAGGACACATGACATGTCTGACACGTCATAATTCCCTTTTATTCCAGAAGTTTGGTCCTTAAGGGGTTAATGCAAGGACAAGTTTGACTGAAAATTTCCGTCTTCGGTGGGGAAGTGGTTAAGCTATAGTTGTTCTGGTGACGAGTGCCCCTTTCGGATAGAAGAGCCCCAGGCACCGCCTCACAACATAACAACCTAATTGCAATTAAGTTGTTATGGTGCCCAAAATGTCCTTGAATAAGTAGTTTACTTTTAGACTTATGTTAATATGTTATACTTTTCAAGACTTAAGGAAGAAAACCCTGTACCTGACCTGGAAAATGGGAACAAAAACGCAGGAAATTGTTACTACGAGTTTACCAAACAGTCCTTGACAGCAGGCCACTGCCTCTGCAACACAGACTTTATTTTTGTGACATGCCCGGGCAGTTCCTGAGACCAGGACCATTCCGACGACCACCACTCGTCACAGCCGGGGTGGGCGGTCTGTCACCGAGCGGAGGGTGGGCGTGCACTGTACGAGTCGCTCCCCCGGACTGGGCTGTGACGTTATATCCAGACTGTATTATTTCCCCCAGTCCCTGTCTGTGTGTCTGTGTCAGTTTGTCTGAGTGGGGCTGTGTGTGCATTGTTTAACCCCTGTGTCTGTCAGTCATAAAGGGGATTCTGCTTCCCAGCCAGTGATCTGATGGAGGCTATGGCGGACGAGGAGGCGCAGCCCTCCACTTCCCTGGAGCCAACAGCAGCCGCCGGAGAGGTAAAAGCAGGGGGAGCAGGCCGTGACAACTCCCTGGTATGATGCCAATGGCTTCTCCAAGCAGGCAGCTCGTAGGCCGTAAGGGTTTGTTTACTAACCTTGGCATCCCAGGTGTGTGTGTGAGCTGTTGGTTGGCAGGACATGATGGGAAATGTAGTTCACCAACACCTGGGGTGCCAAGGTTAACCATCCCTGTCCTCTGGCAATACTGGCTCACTTTGCCATTGCAGGTGTTTGTGCACTACTTTCCATGAGGCTGGCTGTGCATCATGGGAATTGTAGTGTACAAATATCTGCTGTGCCAGGGTGAGACTTCATTGCGGAGAGGGAGTGCTGGATGCCATGCTAAGGACCACAGTTCTCAGGATGATAATCCATTGGGCTGAGCATTAGTACAACTTCTGGTGCTATTGTAGATTCTAAAGAAGAACGTGGAAGTTGTATGAGGTCTGCTTGCAGCCAGTAAATAAGGCTTTAAAACCATTTAAACCATTTAAAACCAAGTATATTTCCAATATTAAAATATCTAATTATTCCAATGTTAAAACAAGTTTTCCTGTAACTATTAAAAATATAAATTTTCTGATAAATTGACATTTGTGAGTTGTGTGGCATCATTTTTATTTTTTTATTTTTTTAGATAATTCTAAATTTGTGACAATTTAATTTCCGACTGATATTAAAGGAAGTTTAATAATAGTTTAAAAAAAAAAAAAAATGGGGGGGGGGGGGGGGGGGGGGGGCGAGAGAGATTTGGTAACTGATGTGAACACAAATGTCATATTGGCATAGACCTTTATGAGCTGTGAAGATGTGCTGTAACATAACTGCATATTTTAACAAGGTTATTCACTAACGTGAGGATTCAAAGTGAATTTTAAGTTTAATGTTAGTTGCAGCCAAACTGGAAACATTCTTTAAGTCAGCTATACTTTCACTTTGACTTCACTGGCCTAAAATACGAAATTCACGTAGAATTCTCACGTAAGTGAATAACCCTGTACGTGTTAAAGTTGCTTGTCTCTCCCTCGTCATTTCTCATGTATTATAAAGGAAGCATTAGGTGCATTGAGGAGGTGGCATTAATTGCCTGGAAGTGTCAGTTGACACTCAGTCTATCACTTGCTGTCCTATGTGAGTAAGGTTGCATAATTGCCTGTGAGTTGTGGGGAGAGAGAGGCTGAGAGCTTTAGCATTAGTCTGAGCAAAAGATGAGGAGAGGACTGGTACCCAGAGACATATTGTAGTGTTAAAAGATCACTATAGGCACCCAGACCACTTCAGCTCAATGAAGTGGTTTGGGTGCCAGGTCCCTCTAGTTTTAACCCTGCAGTTGTAAACAAAGCAGTTTCAGAGAAACTGCTATGTTTACACTGAGGGTTAATCCAGCCTCTAGTGGCTGTCTCACTGACAGCCATTAGAGGCCGCTTCCGCAATTCTCACTGTGAAAAAGAAGACGGATGTGCATTCGGCGCTGACGTCAGCAGGAAGAGGAGAGTTCCCCAGCGCAGAGGAAGAAAGGTTAGTGTCTGAAGGGATTTTAACCCCTTCAGCCCAGCGGGAGGGGGGCCATGAGGGTGGGGGGGACCTAATGAACCTATAGTGCCAGGAAAATGAGTTTGTTTTCCTGGCACTATAGTGGTCCTTTAAGGATATACTCCAACCACCATGTCCACTTAAGTGATTTGAAGTGGTTATGATGGTAGGAGTCTTAATGGGCAGTGTTTCTGCTTAAAACACTGCACATCCAAAGTAATTTTTAATTGTTTGCCTGCAGACTAGTTGCACCCTCCCCTCTCCCCCTCTCCCACCACCCCCCACATACATGACTCTCTCTTCCAGGCTGCCTAATGTCAATTCAGTACATATTTTACCTCTGTCGTGAGTGTGCAAGCAACAGACATAAAAATCTTCCCCTTGTAGGCGCTTACCCCTTCCTTCATCCATCCAACCCTATGGGCGCTCCTTTCTGCTTCCCTCTGTCACTTAAAGGGATTCTATAGTGCAAGGAAAACAAACCCGTTTTCCTGGCACTGTAGAAACCTACAGTGCCCCCCTCCCTTGTGCTATCCCAGGGAAGTGGTTAAAATCTCTTCAGTCACTAACCTAAATGCAGCGCCGATTTCCCTTGGTGCTTGGTCAGGCTATGCCCACACTCCTCTTGCTGCCGCCGGGGAAGATCTAATGTGCATACGTGGCAATGGCTGCGCTCGCATTAGGATTTCCCCATAGGAAAGCATTATTTAATGCTTTCCTGTGGGGATTCCGGTGACGCTGGAAGTCCTCATGCATAGCGTGAGGACGTCCAGCATCGTTTAGACGACCACAATTTGTCTAAGAACATGGAAGTCCCTCTAGTGGCTGTTTTGTAGACAGCCACTAAAGGAGGACTTAACCCTTCTCAGAAACTGCAATAATCACCACTGTAGAATTAGGCGACGTGGGACATTGCACCCAGACGACTTTAATGAGTTGAAGTGGTGATGCCCCTGCAGTGTTACTGCTTAATACTCTGCCATTTGGGAGTTGAATCAGTTTGTTTATTTCACCCTAGTCACACCTCCCTTGCACTTACTGTAGAGAGATCGAATGTTCAAGCTTCCTTTACTGCACACTCTATTAAATTTATACATTTTGTATCTCCTACTCTGTTATTAGACTTCTAGACTCTGCAGGAGCCTCCTCACTTACAGAGCAGAATATTAAAAACTTCTAAAGCAAGTGAGCATCTGAATGAAACCATTTTTTTTGTTCATGCAAAGCACCCTACAGCTGCCGCTTTGCCCAGCTGAGGTCATTAGTGATATGAAAGCATTGAGATGCTGCTGCACACGTTCCCCAATCAGCATTTCCTCATAGAGATGTCTTAGCTTAATGCAAATTTGCAGGACCGTAACAAGAAGTGTCTGAGTGAGAGGTCCTTTGTAAGCGATGTAATTTTCCCAGAAAATGCTTTTACATTACTGAGATTGCAGTCTCTTTCCATAGAACATTTACATTAAGCTGTTGTGGTACTGGTGCTTAGAGTTGAATTCTAAAGAGCTTACAGTTCCCTGTTTATTCACCCCAGTAAGTACTCTTTCAGTGTTGAGTGTTGAATGTAGAATGTAGTGTAGCTGAATAAGGTATGAGAACTATGCACATATCTTCTGTTGCACTTCCTTGCTGAGGCAACTTTGCAGTCCTATGAAGAGTTTGGCATGCATGTTTGCTCAGGCAACTAACAGAAAAATGTACATATATGCTGTGCATTTGCTTCAGCAGTGATGTGCGCGTACGTATGCATCCACATTTTTTATAACAGTGCTGTATGAGCACAGGCACTGTGTATATGTCACTGCAAAGTTTACTAATTAACTTACTTTACTGTACACTCCAAATAAAAAACTAAATAAACAAAAAAAACCAACACAGCACTTTTACTCCGCTATTAGGTTGTGCTAATATTGAGGAGGTGACAGTTCCTCTTCAAAGGGGTTCTCTAAGCACCATAAACATTACGATTTATTGTAGTGGTTATGGTGCAATGAGTAGACACCATCTCTCTGGTTAGCATGAGACTTTTCTCAAGCAGAGAGACAGGTCATGGTACCTGGGTCCTCAACACGTCGTTCAGCCTTCACCGTGCGTCATTCCAGCGTCACTTTGTTTGCAGTGTTGTTCCTACACCTATTGCAGTACTCAGTGCCACTCCTGCGCCCCTTTTGATGAGAGACCTCATTCCTGTACTACTAATGATAATAATGACTGTGCATCTCCTATATTTATAATAACACCACATTTTCAACTCAATATGCTCAATATAGAGTCAATATTGATGTGGAACACTTGTCCAGTGAGTCTTCTTGTAGAATGTCGTGTATCAAATCCAGTGTTTGATAATTTTGTATATCTGCCCCTGTCCAAATTGTTAAATTAAATGCGTGCACGCTTCCCAAAGTAATTTCACACCAGACACAAGTTTCAGGTTAATGAAAAATTTGAGGAAAGTTTAATCCAGGAGGCTGGTATGCCCCTTATAAAGCAAGAATACATCAAATGCATAATTATAGATATAAGAGAAAATACATCAATAATTGGTTAGGTGTTAAGTGGTTCATCTAATGTACATCCTCCCGGGTGTGATGTCACTGTCATCATGGGATTCTCCTCCACATTCCAGCGCCATCTTGTTATTTGAGGTGGTTAGTCGATGGGAGGGTAACTCCCTAGCGGCCATTTTAAGTAACTTATGAATAATACTGATTATAGTTATGCAGAGTAAATAGGCATTTTACTAAAGTTAATATTCTGTCCACAACAAGAACAAGTCATTTTTTAAGCTAAGAGATGCCTTCGGTCACATTCGTTCTAGCGTTTCAGGCATGATGTATACCAATATATTCTTTCACTTAGGTATAAATACTTCCTTGTTTCTAGTGTTCCTTGCCATATTGTGGTTCCTGTATACCCGAGAGTGTTGCATTGTGCTTTGATTATTTAGTATACATACATAAAAAGGTGGAGCTCAATGCAGCAAATATTCTGAAAAACAAGATAATGCAGCAAAATAGTGTAACACAGTATATGTAAAATTTGGTTTAAAAATATATAATGGTGTCACTCACAAGCCTGGAGTCATACCGTCATATGACTCCGGTAGTATATGCCTCTGGACCATTCAAGGTTGTCCAAACCCCTTCTGTATGAGGTGTTTTCCTTTAAAGTGCTGTAGTTCTTCTTTCCAGTGCTTTGGAATAATAGATACACCAGGTCCAGGATAGTGAATCCAATAAAATGCTTTATTTCTTTAAAATCAAAGAATAAAAATAAATAAACGAATCTGTGCCAGGTAAATACCTGGATAGACTAAGTAGTCCAATATCAAATGTCCAAAACGCGTTTCGCCTTGTTAAAAGGCTTCCTCAGTTGGTTGTTCTGTCTCTTCCTCCCTTCTCCTGTTTTTAAATCGCCCGCTTCAGGTTGTTAATTGTTTGTATTTCCGGTCTCTCATTTCCGGTTTTTCGTTTCGTGGAACGCACGTGCGTTCCACTGTGCGTCCTTGCTTCCTGAATCATCATTCTAGTGAAACGCACCTTGTGTTCGGTTTCCGCTTCCGGTTCCGCGGTCAGTGGAACGCACTTGCGTTCCAACGAGTGTTATCACGGACACCTTTGTTTTACCTTCTAGACATTAATGCATGAGGTTTAATCTATATACAGATAACACCATCTTTAGTGGTAGACCTTATTACTATTATCCCTAATTTTGTGTATCCTTCAAGGGTGACTTCATTCCTGTTCATATATATTCCCAATATTGCATATACATCCACTTTCAAATATATTTTAAAGAAGAAAACATTTAAAAAGACCTTGTCAATAAAAGCAATGTTAATATATATCCTAAAAATATATATGAATAAAATCAAATGATAATTTAAAACCCATTACTTTAAAAAAATCATTGATAAAAATGCACCATGTTAATTCATAAAATGGCATAATTCAAAATCATTATTTAACCCATATGGTATCATCGTGTTAAAATTGTAAATGAATTTCATCTCCTCCCTTCCAATCTTTTTAATAAAATCGCCACCTCTCCAATCTTTCTTCACTGTTTTGATTGCCATAAAAGTTAGCCCTTCAGGGTTAAGGTTGTGAACTTTTTTAAAATGATTCGAGACACTGTGTGTCTCTATCCCATTTCTTATGTTCCTTATATGTTCTGCCACTCTTGTGTTTAAGTTGCGGATTGTTCGGCCTACGTATAAAAGGTTACACGGGCATTTTAAAACATATATTACCCCCTTTGAGTGGCAGGTTAAATGGTCTTTTATTTGAAACTTTCGGTTTATGATGGGCTCCACATCTATTATGTGACGTTTTTTGCTTTTAGTATTTCTGCATGCCAGGCACTGCCCACACCCATAGAAACCATTGCTCATATTAAAAAAGGTTTTATTGGTTTGTGTTGTGTCCTTGTTGCAACTTTTTACCAGCGTGTTTCTTAAATTCTTTGCTCCTCTATATATTATTTTAGGTTTGTCTGGTAGAATGTTTTTAAGGACAGGGTCGTCTTTCAAGATGTGCCAGTATCTATTTACAATTTTGTTTATCTTCCTATTATTTCCATTAAAACTACATATAAATGGGGTGTTGTGCCCGCCCCATTTTGGGTTCTTCTTTTTGTCTTTATAAATTAAAGTGCTCTCTCGTGGGATCTTGAGGACGTCTTCTAAGGCTGCTTGGAGTTTTGTTTCCTCGTACCCCTTTTGCAAAAATTGTTTTTTAATCTTATTTGCTTGTATTATGTAATCGCGATCCTCTGTACAGTTGCGTCTAATACGCAAAAATTGGCCTTTTGGGGCATTCATTAGCCAGGGTGCGTGATGGCAGCTTTCCTTACCGATGTATCCATTGGCATCTACCTCTTTGAAGTGGTTTTTTGTTACGATCCGTGAGTCCATTATGTTAATTTCTAAATCTAAAAAATTAATTTGTTTAGTGCTAATCTCTGCGGTTAAAACAATGTTCCATTTATTGGTGTTCAAGTGTGTGATAAATTGGTTTAAATCTATGTTAGTGCCTGTCCAAATAAAGAATATATCATCTATAAAACGGCGATAGCACACCAAGTTCGCCCCCCATGGGTGTCCTTGGTATACAAACTGTTCCTCCCAATAAGCCATAAACAAGTTGGCATAGCTTGGGGCGAACTTGGTGCCCATCGCCGTTCCCCTAATCTGTAGATAGAAGGTCTCATTAAACCAGAAAAAATTGTTGGTTAAAATTAAATGGATGCCTTCTAAAATGAATAAAATTTGTTCTTCTTTAAAATTATTCTTCTTTAAGAAATATTGCACTGCTTCCAAACCTTTTTCGTGTGGTATAATGCTGTAAAGAGAGGTCACATCACACGTCACTAAAAAATTACCTTCTTGCCACGTTATTGCCTCAATTAGTTGTAGGATGTGTATGGTGTCTTTCAAATATGCTGCATTTCGGACCACTAGGGGTTGTAGTAAGTGATCGAGATACTCAGATACTTTTGCTGAGATAGAATCTATCCCAGATATAATGGGTCTCCCTGGTGGATTATCCTTATTTTTATGTACCTTTGGGAGGTGATAGTACACTGGAGTTTTGGGGTGTGGAGTAGATAAATACTTAGCCTCCTTAGTGGTTAATATTCCCTTCTCTAACCCTTTTTCAATATAATCGTCAAATTTCTTTTTGATATTTTCGATTGGGTTCTTCTCTAATTTCTGGTATGTCTGTGAGTCTGAGAGGATCCGTTCTGCTTCCTGTAAATATTTGCTATTTTGCATAACCACTACACCGCCCCCTTTGTCCGCCTGTTTAATCACTATCTCCTTATTTTGTTTTAATTCCTTCACTATTCTTTTTTCTTTACTAGACAAGTTTTGATGGTATTTGTTCAAAGGTTTAATTTTCTTTATTTCTTTCATTACCATTATTTCAAAAGTTTTAATCTCATCTGAGATAAGATGTTTGGGGAAGAAGTCCGATTTTGATTTAAGATCAGTATGTATGTACTCGGATATCTCTTCTTCCTTTTGTGGTTCTTCCTTGTTGTAAAAAAATTTTTTTAAACAGAGGTTTCTAATGAACTTGTTAATGTCTATGAAAAAATCGAACTTATTAAGATCAGAAGTTGGGGCAAATTTTAAGCCTTTCTGTAAAATTTCCACCTCCCCCATGGGTAGTTCCTTCCCAGTTAAGTTGAAGATTCCATCTGTATTTACCTCTTTCCTCTCTTCTCTTTGTGTGCTCCTTCTTCTGTTTCTATTTCTCTTTCCTCTGTTAGTGATCTCTGTCTTTTTCCCGGTGACTCCCATATTTTGATTGGGCGTATCTGTTTCAGCCTCTCTATTGCTGGGTCCTTCCGAAAAGGGATTGAGTGAGGTTCTTCCTCTGTCCTTTCTATTCTATTATTCCACTTCTCGGGAGATCGTCTATAATTTCTTTTTCTTCTCTCCTCTTCATTCCATCTCATGCCTTCCCTTTCTGATAGGTTTGATCGGACTACCTGGCTGTAGGTTCTATAGTTAGTCTGTCTTGGTGGGGGAGAATGGTTTCTCCTATAGTTTCCCCGTTGAGGGTAGTTTTGTCTCAATGGGTTTAGATCTTCCTGATCTCTTCTAACTTTTGGGTTAGTTTCTCTTGTTAATTTTTGTCTAGGTGTTACGGTTATTGTTTGCCCTTTATGCCTATTAGATTGTCTAGTTACAGAAGGTGATCTAGTCCTTCTTGCTAGTTTATTTCTGGGGGGTGATTTACTTCTTCTTCTTTCTATAGACCTCCTCCTTTTCGGGAAATCGTATTGCTTTTTGTATGGTACCTTTTTATAGTTCTGGTTTTTTAAAGTGTTTATATTGCCCGTTTTATAATCGTTCATATCTCTCAAATATTTACTCCTTTTTATTTCGATTACTTCTTTTTCAATTTTTTCTACTTTAGTTTTTATATCTCTCATTATTTGGCTGTATATTTCGGGGTTAGTGGTTTCACTTATTTTTTCTTTCCAGGTTATTATTTCTTTGTCTATTTGTGACAGGGTCTCCTCTCGTCTGGAGACGATGTACCCCATAGTGCTGAAGGAAAAACCCTCCAGCATTTTGTTCCATCCTGTCATGAAACCCTCATCTTCTCTATCAAAAGAGGGGCTTTTTTGGAATCTCAACCCTCTTGGTGTGATCCTTTCTCTCACGTATTTTTTCAAGGTGGCTATTTCCCATTTGATTTTCATTTCTCGTATAAGGGTTTTTTCTAGATTATATTTACATTTTTCTGAATCTACATATGGAATTTCATTAGGTAAATTCTCTGTTGAAGCAAACATTTGATCTATATCATTGGTTGAATATTCCCTATTTTCGTTTGAAGCCATATTATGGTGTTTCTTAATACCACCACTTTGTGCTAGGGGTTAAGTAATACAAATAATACAATAAAATGGGTGCACAATGTGGGGGTGATTAGGGACTGATGCTCAAACACCTAAAAAGTGGTATCCCCTACACCACTTAAAAATACATAGTATACATACATAAAAAGGTGGAGCTCAATGCAGCAAATATTCTGAAAAACAAGATAATGCAGCAAAATAGTGTAACACAGTATATGTAAAATTTGGTTTAAAAATATATAATGGTGTCACTCACAAGCCTGGAGTCATACCGTCATATGACTCCGGTAGTATATGCCTCTGGACCATTCAAGGTTGTCCAAACCCCTTCTGTATGAGGTGTTTTCCTTTAAAGTGCTGTAGTTCTTCTTTCCAGTGCTTTGGAATAATAGATACACCAGGTCCAGGATAGTGAATCCAATAAAATGCTTTATTTCTTTAAAATCAAAGAATAAAAATAAATAAACGAATCTGTGCCAGGTAAATACCTGGATAGACTAAGTAGTCCAATATCAAATGTCCAAAACGCGTTTCGCCTTGTTAAAAGGCTTCCTCAGTTGGCTGTTCTGTCTCTTCCTCCCTTCTCCTGTTTTTAAATCGCCCGCTTCAGGTTGTTAATTGTTTGTATTTCCGGTCTCTCATTTCCGGTTTTTCGTTTCGTGGAACGCACGAGAAGAGTTAGAAGAGATCAGGAAGATCTAAACCCATTGAGACAAAACTACCCTCAACGGGGAAACTATAGGAGAAACCATTCTCCCCCACCAAGACAGACTAACTATAGAACCTACAGCCAGGTAGTCCGATCAAACCTATCAGAAAGGGAAGGCATGAGATGGAATGAAGAGGAGAGAAGAAAAAGAAATTATAGACGATCTCCCGAGAAGTGGAATAATAGAATAGAAAGGACAGAGGAAGAACCTCACTCAATCCCTTTTCGGAAGGACCCAGCAATAGAGAGGCTGAAACAGATACGCCCAATCAAAATATGGGAGTCACCGGGAAAAAGACAGAGATCACTAACAGAGGAAAGAGAAATAGAAACAGAAGAAGGAGCACACAAAGAGAAGAGAGGAAAGAGGTAAATACAGATGGAATCTTCAACTTAACTGGGAAGGAACTACCCATGGGGGAGGTGGAAATTTTACAGAAAGGCTTAAAATTTGCCCCAACTTCTGATCTTAATAAGTTCGATTTTTTCATAGACATTAACAAGTTCATTAGAAACCTCTGTTTAAAAAAAATTTTTTTACAACAAGGAAGAACCACAAAAGGAAGAAGAGATATCCGAGTACATACATACTGATCTTAAATCAAAATCGGACTTCTTCCCCAAACATCTTATCTCAGATGAGATTAAAACTTTTGAAATAATGGTAATGAAAGAAATAAAGAAAATTAAACCTTTGAACAAATACCATCAAAACTTGTCTAGTAAAGAAAAAAGAATAGTGAAGGAATTAAAACAAAATAAGGAGATAGTGATTAAACAGGCGGACAAAGGGGGCGGTGTAGTGGTTATGCAAAATAGCAAATATTTACAGGAAGCAGAACGGATCCTCTCAGACTCACAGACATACCAGAAATTAGAGAAGAACCCAATCGAAAATATCAAAAAGAAATTTGACGATTATATTGAAAAAGGGTTAGAGAAGGGAATATTAACCACTAAGGAGGCTAAGTATTTATCTACTCCACACCCCAAAACTCCAGTGTACTATCACCTCCCAAAGGTACATAAAAATAAGGATAATCCACCAGGGAGACCCATTATATCTGGGATAGATTCTATCTCAGCAAAAGTATCTGAGTATCTCGATCACTTACTACAACCCCTAGTGGTCCGAAATGCAGCATATTTGAAAGACACCATACACATCCTACAACTAATTGAGGCAATAACGTGGCAAGAAGGTAATTTTTTAGTGACGTGTGATGTGACCTCTCTTTACAGCATTATACCACACGAAAAAGGTTTGGAAGCAGTGCAATATTTCTTAAAGAAGAATAATTTTAAAGAAGAACAAATTTTATTCATTTTAGAAGGCATCCATTTAATTTTAACCAACAATTTTTTCTGGTTTAATGAGACCTTCTATCTACAGATTAGGGGAACGGCGATGGGCACCAAGTTCGCCCCAAGCTATGCCAACTTGTTTATGGCTTATTGGGAGGAACAGTTTGTATACCAAGGACACCCATGGGGGGCGAACTTGGTGTGCTATCGCCGTTTTATAGATGATATATTCTTTATTTGGACAGGCACTAACATAGATTTAAACCAATTTATCACACACTTGAACACCAATAAATGGAACATTGTTTTAACCGCAGAGATTAGCACTAAACAAATTAATTTTTTAGATTTAGAAATTAACATAATGGACTCACGGATCGTAACAAAAAACCACTTCAAAGAGGTAGATGCCAATGGATACATCGGTAAGGAAAGCTGCCATCACGCACCCTGGCTAATGAATGCCCCAAAAGGCCAATTTTTGCGTATTAGACGCAACTGTACAGAGGATCGCGATTACATAATACAAGCAAATAAGATTAAAAAACAATTTTTGCAAAAGGGGTACGAGGAAACAAAACTCCAAGCAGCCTTAGAAGACGTCCTCAAGATCCCACGAGAGAGCACTTTAATTTATAAAGACAAAAAGAAGAACCCAAAATGGGGCGGGCACAACACCCCATTTATATGTAGTTTTAATGGAAATAATAGGAAGATAAACAAAATTGTAAATAGATACTGGCACATCTTGAAAGACGACCCTGTCCTTAAAAACATTCTACCAGACAAACCTAAAATAATATATAGAGGAGCAAAGAATTTAAGAAACACGCTGGTAAAAAGTTGCAACAAGGACACAACACAAACCAATAAAACCTTTTTTAATATGAGCAATGGTTTCTATGGGTGTGGGCAGTGCCTGGCATGCAGAAATACTAAAAGCAAAAAACGTCACATAATAGATGTGGAGCCCATCATAAACCGAAAGTTTCAAATAAAAGACCATTTAACCTGCCACTCAAAGGGGGTAATATATGTTTTAAAATGCCCGTGTAACCTTTTATACGTAGGCCGAACAATCCGCAACTTAAACACAAGAGTGGCAGAACATATAAGGAACATAAGAAATGGGATAGAGACACACAGTGTCTCGAATCATTTTAAAAAAGTTCACAACCTTAACCCTGAAGGGCTAACTTTTATGGCAATCAAAACAGTGAAGAAAGATTGGAGAGGTGGCGATTTTATTAAAAAGATTGGAAGGGAGGAGATGAAATTCATTTACAATTTTAACACGATGATACCATATGGGTTAAATAATGATTTTGAATTATGCCATTTTATGAATTAACATGGTGCATTTTTATCAATGATTTTTTTAAAGAAATGGGTTTTAAATTATCATTTGATTTTATTCATATATATTTTTAGGATATATATTAACATTGCTTTTATTGACAAGGTCTTTTTAAATGTTTTCTTCTTTAAAATATATTTGAAAGTGGATGTATATGCAATATTGGGAATATATATGAACAGGAATGAAGTCACCCTTGAAGGATACACAAAATTAGGGATAATAGTAATAAGGTCTACCACTAAAGATGGTGTTATCTGTATATAGATTAAACCTCATGCATTAATGTCTAGAAGGTAAAACAAAGGTGTCCGTGATAACACTCGTTGGAACGCAAGTGCGTTCCACTGACCGCGGAACCGGAAGCGGAAACCGAACACAAGGTGCGTTTCACTAGAATGATGATTCAGGAAGCAAGGACGCACAGTGGAACGCACGTGCGTTCCACGAAACGAAAAACCGGAAATGAGAGACCGGAAATACAAACAATTAACAACCTGAAGCGGGCGATTTAAAAACAGGAGAAGGGAGGAAGAGACAGAACAACCAACTGAGGAAGCCTTTTAACAAGGCGAAACGCGTTTTGGACATTTGATATTGGACTACTTAGTCTATCCAGGTATTTACCTGGCACAGATTCGTTTATTTATTTTTATTCTTTGATTTTAAAGAAATAAAGCATTTTATTGGATTCACTATCCTGGACCTGGTGTATCTATTATTCCAAAGCACTGGAAAGAAGAACTACAGCACTTTAAAGGAAAACACCTCATACAGAAGGGGTTTGGACAACCTTGAATGGTCCAGAGGCATATACTACCGGAGTCATATGACGGTATGACTCCAGGCTTGTGAGTGACACCATTATATATTTTTAAACCAAATTTTACATATACTGTGTTACACTATTTTGCTGCATTATCTTGTTTTTCAGAATATTTGCTGCATTGAGCTCCACCTTTTTATGTATGTATACTATGTATTTTTAAGTGGTGTAGGGGATACCACTTTTTAGGTGTTTGAGCATCAGTCCCTAATCACCCCCACATTGTGCACCCATTTTATTGTATGCTTTGATTATTTGGTTACTGACTCCAGCTTGTTTGACTACTCTTTACTTCTGTATCCTGTTTTTTTGTTGTGTTTCATTTTGTACTCCTTGACCTTGGACTGTTCAGTTTACTCTCAGTCTGCAGATATTCTGTTATCTATACTCATTGCTAGCCTGGCCATTCAAAGGTCCAGTATACACTTGTATTATGTCTCTACCTCGGTTTTTGGGTTGGGGTTGACTTAGTCTTGACATTTTACAGGGCCATGGACCCTGCGAGCCTAGGGCAGCAATTAGCCTCACGTGAATGATGTTTAGATGATATGGACCATAGAATAGATCAGATTTCGCAGGCATTGCAAATGATCTTAGCCAGGATAGCCTGTTTACAGTCTGAGAATAATGCCTCGTTTCCACTGAGCGGATCGGTTCGGGTTGGTACAGTTTGGAAGGTTTAGAATGGACCAGCCCATTCTGGTGAGCATTTCCACTGCAAGTCAGACCTTTGAGGGCCATGCGAGGTTTAGAAAAAATTCTCTTCCTGTCCACCAATCAATGGATTGTATAGTAGCTCTGCCCTAACCGAACCGTTCCATTTTCTATGGCCCTACATCTGAAGCAGGACCCTGAATGGATCGGTACGGTTCGCTTGTATGGACCACTTTCATAATGGAAACACCCAAAATAGCGAACCGTACCGAACCGAACCAAACCGATCCGCTCAGTGGAAACGAGGCATAAGTCTCCCCACATTTCAGCAGTCCGATGCACCTAACTCCTCCTCCTTGTTTTTTTGTGGATGCTACCCTATGCAGAAGAGTTTTGAACCAGGTTGGGGTGAACTTTGAGATGCTTGCGAGATCCTTTCCTTTTTTTTTAGTGATAAAATAGGTTTTATCATGAACCTGCTCTAAGGAAAGGCTATAGCATGAATACATCACATATAGTAGAGGTATGGTCCATTAATTTATGATTATCCTCGCTTTCTTGCAACCTTTAAACGCATATTTAGCCCCCCAGAGTTAAGAATGCAGGCAAGAAGCTTATGAGGATTAAACACATTTCCTTTGTCACATTGTTCTCAGAGGCTATATGTGAGGCATTGCAAGATTAGGTAGCTGCCAGTGACTTTCCCTGCATTTTCAGGGATACATCATATCTGGGGAGGTAATCCAAGGGGATCGAGTAAATGCTCAGAGCAATTATTGAGTGGACTTTGCCAGTAGGCCTCAAATCTATTCAAAGGTTTACAGGATTTGCAAATTGCATTAGATGCTTTATTCAGGGGGTTTCTAAGGTTATTTCAGCAATTACCAACATGATCAAAAGAGGTGCAGGAACAAAATCCTGGTCTGTAGAAAGGAAACAAACGTTTGATCGATTAAAGTGTGATTTCTCCTCTGCTCTAATACCGGAACATCCAAACCCATCTAAGCCCTTTATTTTTGAGGTAGACGCATCAGAAACTAATGTAGGACCTCACCAGATGCTCCTCTTCATCCTTGTGGCTTCTACTCAAAAACATTAACACATGCAGAACTTCATTATGACACTAGCTCCAAGGAGTTATGAACTATCATTCTTGCCTCCTATGTACCGCTGATAAGTATCATAGATCATGAGAATCTGCCCCATATCATCCACCCTAAGCTTACAAATTCCAGACAAGCCCTCCAGTGTTTGTTCTTGACACATTTTAATTAGGTTATTCATTTCAGACTAGGCAATTGGAATGTTAAAGTCAAATTTTTTACTCAACTGTTTGTACGCACTGAAGCAGAAGGGGAAATAACTCCCATGTTCCCTCAGTTTGGATAATAACAATGAATAGGGCTGTTGTATCTAGTTATTTGTTGGTGAAAATAGAGAGCTCAAGTCCATGTCCCATCATATATATGTGAATGAACAAAAATGGGATACAGCTGAATAACTAAAAAACAAAAGAATACATAGCACATAGTTGTCAGGATCGGGACAGGGATCCAACACGCAGAGTACAAACAGTAGCCAGATACGTATACCGGACCTTAGAATGGCCGGACTAACGTAAGTAGTACAGTATAGAATGGTTAAAGACAAGCCGAGGTCGAGGGTAACAGAAGACAGGTAAGCGAGAGACAAGCCGAATCAAGGGTAACAGAGATAAGCAGAGTAAGGTAAACAAGCCGGGTCAAAACCAAAAGGGATAATAGAATACACAAGCACTGAGTGACTAGAACAAGCTAGAACCACGACAGGGCAATGAGCTAATGAAAGAAGCTCTGTTAAATACCCTGTTCAGAGCAGTAACCACGCCTCCAAGGCGTCTTGATTGGTTCTGCAGCAATTGACTGACAGGTCGTTCCGGGGGAGTGTCCTGATGACTACTTCCTGCCTAGATGCTGTAAAAGGCAGTCACTCCCTCGCGGCCGGCCTAGCATGACCGGATAGACCGCGGGGAAGGGAGCCATCAGGCCGTCTGGATGGGGGAACACTTAAACGCAAGTAAGTACGGATTGGATGATTACCAAGGAGGGGAGGGGTTAGACCCCCCTTATAAACAGGTCCGGGAACTCACACTGAGTAGCTCTTGAGAAAGGCGTCCAGTAACGCCGAAACGCGCGTCGAGCTTGCGGGCTTGCTCTTTGCTGATGCATTCACTCTGAAGTCTTGACCCACCTGGGCTCCCACTATGTCTATGCCGACTCTAGCATATTATTTTGAGGGATACCATTAGGCTGCCTCGAAGCAGCAGTTGAGTTTGCTACAAGGTAGTCAGTTAGTTCAGGGCGTATTTATAGGCAGTTCACTTTGTATCCGCTGGGATCTTTATTCTCCTATACGTCCATACTAGTAACAACTGTACTTACCTCTCCGCTACTCTCTATCTGCCGCTAGCCGCTGGTCCCACTATTCAAGTTTTGAGGGATAGCAAGAGGCTGCCTTGAAGCAGCAGCTGTTGTGGATGTGAGCTGGATATTTGGTTAAGGACATTGAAACAGAGGTATTTCTCACTAAGTGTATGCTGGTAGGACTGTTCACTCCCCCATGGTGTTACTCATCACACGGAGGAATAGTTGAACAGATCCGAGACATATTAACAGCTAAACAGAACGTGAGAAAGATTTGTTCACATTTTTCTGTACATTTATGTTAAGTAAATACGTTAAGTACCAGTTCCTTATACCTTTACCGCCGCTTTCGCAGCATTTATCCGCTCTCCATTACTTTTACTGCTCTGTATTGCTAGAATCTGACTATTAGCTCTACCCGATATAGGGGAGGTGTATGCTGGTTATTCTGATCCTTTTTTCAGGTCTCTGTACTCCTACCCATCCCTGTCCCCTATAACATATATGGGTACCTACATGGGAACATTTCCAGGCTTTTAATAGATGTTTTTGCATCTTCCACCTTAAAACACTTTTGTTAGGGTGTGTTCAATATTATTTATTATCTTTATATTATATTTTTTTCGGGTGAATTTGTTCACCAATCACTTTAACACTTCTGCTAGGGTATATCTATTATCCTTTTTAAACATTAAAATTAAAGTTCAATATGTATTTTTGTTAGGTAAACCTGTTTACCCATTACTAGAAATAAAGATTTATTACCATATTTTTGTGACCCTATACTTAAGGGAGTAGTTAGAAGTGGGAATGGACTCCACCCATCTTTAATGGGTGGTTCTCCTTTTTCCCATTTTCTTTCCTTTTGCCCAAATTTTTGTCTAACCGGGGTTAAGCCCCTACTACTCCCCGTAACCTCGCTGAAACTTAGATGTGATTCATCTTACATTCTAAGTCTCTTCCTCTTCTTTTGTTATAAACTTTAAGGTTTCAATACCTAGGTTACACGTCACTTCAAACACTATGGCTGGTTTTTTATCTAATAAGCAGGATTTCAATACATGGTGCAAAGACGCCGAAATTGTATTTTCCAATGATAATCTTGAAAATAACTATGCTTCTCCCGACATTAATCAGTCCTTTAATACAGTAACTAAAACTTACAAACAACAAATTAGGACATGTTGGGAAATATCCTCTTTAGAAAACTATATCAAGAAAGACATGATCCCGAGGGGTCTCAGAGTAAGGAACACTCCCACAGCTTACACCGATAACTCTGATTTTATGAAAGAGTGGGAACTCTCAGCTGGAACCTGCTCGAGAAGGTTTATGGAAATTATATGTACATTTGAGAAAGCTAAACTAGACAACACCAACTTAAAACTTGGAGAGGAAATAGAAAAACTAAACCAGTTCAAAGGGGAACCCACTTTCCCACCCCTTGAAAGTAAACTCAAGCTAAACCTGGAAAGGTATCAGGAGTCAATTAAATTTAGGAAGCATCAGAAATTTCTCAGAGACTCTAGGGATTATCAAACCGGTAATATTTACAATTTCCCCACCCGCCGCCTGAGACGAAACTCTGAAAACTACCTAACTTCCGATTATGACTCTTCTGACCCTGACTCCAACAATATACCGTCGAACTCACAACCCCCGACTCAAACCCCCTCTAACCCTGCCAACCCCCGTAGCATTCTAAAAAACAAAGGGGTGGATTTTTTAGAAATAAGCCAACAGGAAGATTTTCCCAACTATCAAACACGGTTCCAAACCAGAAACAGGGACAGAGGGAGAGACAGAGAGGGGAGGAGAGGGGGAAGAAGAAGACGGTATTAAGACCTGACCCTGTACCTAAAACCACCTATACTCCAAAATTGCAAGTAATTAACCTATCATCGTGTCAACTAGATAAATTTCAGCTTAATATCTTGGAAAAAGGCCTTTCATTTGTCCCCACTCCAGCTTTCGATAGATTCATATGGATTAAAGATTTACATCTATTCGTACGGAAGCTGGCACTTCACAAATTTCACGAATTAAACAAAGAGAAGAAAGCTAAATCTCTAGGTCTCTCTGGTAGGGACATTGAATGTCTAAACACTCTAGTCTCCCTCCTTGACGAGAATGATATACAACCATCATTTAAACACACTGAATTAAAACCTAAAAGTCACTTTACTCCCAACTTTTCATCTTTCAGAAATATTGATTTATTCCTTGAGGCTGTCAAGAGCGAGATTGAGGGTATACAATATAACAACCTCCACTCCTTTCCTCACGACAATCTGTCCAAAAAAGAACAGACGGCCCTTAAATCACTTAAAGATAACAATGATGTGATCATTAAACAGGCAGACAAGGGGGGCAATGTTGTAGTCATGGACACATCTAACTATGAGAAAATGGTGAAGAAGGTTCTGAATAATGAAGATACCTACAGGATCATCCCTTCTGACCCTACCAATACTTTTCTCCAGAGTTACAAAGCAATTTTGGACGATGGCCGCAGTGGAGGGTTGCTATCGGATGGGGAATATCACTTTATCCTCAACCGTCAACCAAGGATAGCAACCTTCTACTGCCTGCCGAAAATCCACAAATGTTTGGAGGATCCACCAGGCCGCCCAATAGTTTCTGGGATCAACAATCTCACCCAGAACGGCAGCCTTTATATTGACCAGATCCTCAGACCTTTTGTCGAACGTTTACCCTCATACATCAGGGATACAAAACAGGCTCTATCTTTACTTCTTAATCAAAAGATAGAACCAACTGCAAACCTTTGTAGCCTCGATGTTGAGGCACTTTATTCCTCCATCCCTCACCAAAGAGGGATCCAACATGTCAAACACTTTTTGGACAGAAGAGGCCCTGAATATCAAGCACACACTACTTTTACCCTAAAACTTCTCAACTTCATTCTATCCCATAACTACTTCTTGTTCCACAATAAGTACTACCACCAGGTGAGAGGTACGGCGATGGGCACGGCTTGTGCTCCATCGTATGCCAACCTCCACCTGGGCTGGTGGGAAGAACAGTTGAGGGCATCCGACAGTCTCTCCCCCTTTATATCCAAGATTATTTCTTGGCACAGGTATATTGACGATGTCATTATAGTGTGGCAGGGCACTAGGGAGGAATTCGACAATTTCGTGTCCCTCCTAAACATCAACGAAGATAACCTTAGATTTACTGCAGAATTTGGGGGCTCAACTTTAAATTTTCTCGACCTAACTATTTCGGTCTGTAATGACGGTTCCCTAAATACCACCTTATTCAAGAAACCATCTGCATCCAACTCCCTTTTGAAATGGGACAGTTTTCATCCTAGCCCCTTAAAGCAGGGTATTCCCACAGGACAATATCTCAGGCTGCGGCGCAATTGCACAGATACATCGGACTTCCAATTGAAAGCCAAAGCTCTGAGACAACAGTTCAAGGAGAAGGGGTACCCGAATAGGTGCCTCAAGAGGGCCTATAAAAGGGCACTGTTAACTGACAGGGAGGACTTATTGACAGAATCACCCTACCCTGACAACATTAATAAGAAAACAATCAGGATGATAGGGACTTTCGATACCGGCTGGAACGAGGTCAAACATTCCATTCAGAAGTTTTGGCCCATTCTCCTTAAAGACACCCATCTTAAGGATGTACTGAGCCCTCAAGCCTCCATAACAGCCCGGAGAGGTAAGAACCTCAGAGATATTCTTGTCCCCAGCCATTTTTCAACTAGACAAAACACAAACCCCACATGGCTGGGACGCAAGATCCCAACAGGCTCATATGCCTGTGGCAGATGTGTGGCTTGCAGATTTATCCTTAGAGATTCCAAAAGCGTAAGCGACAGTGAAGGCAAACAAACCTTCCAAATTCCCCATTTTTTCAACTGCAACTCAATGGGGGTAGTATACCTGCTCACTTGTAGTTGCAAGATGATGTATGTGGGGAAAACATTCCGGGCTCTCAAGGAACGTATTAAGGAACACGTCAGGTCCCCAAAAAACCGTCTAGACACTCCAATCTCTAGACACCTCAAGGAATGCCACGATGGGTCCTCTAAAGATATACGATTCTGTGGCCTTGAACTCGTAAAACGCGAACAGAGACGAGGTGACTATGACAAGATCCTACGTCAAAGAGAGTGTAGGTGGATCTACAAATTGAACACCCTAAACCCTAAAGGCCTAAATGAGGGGTTTTCTTTCTCTCCATTTATTTGATTCATCAGGCACCAGTCAAAACTGAGGTGCTTATAGTATATATATTTTCCTTTTTTCTTTCTTGATATTATATTTTTCTAAATGTTAATCTACTGGCAACTAATATACAGTGTGTGGATTAATAGTGACTATTATATGTACACATTTCATGGTAATACTAACAATTTTTACAAGACCACCATATCGCTACTTGTCCACAGGTGACTAACCTATGTCTAATCGACTTAATAAGGTACACTTCTGGAATGAGGTGCCCCAATGGGGACCTTTGTACACTGGTTCAACACCTACACTACTATAATCCAGACTACTGTCGTCACAGCGGGGATGACTACCTCGACACAAAAGTAAGAGGTCCGCTGCACTAGGGGACACTTTGTATCCAGGCCATACTGCCGGAGAGTCACTCAGCTCCCTATAATGGAGCGATTACACCCCCTGCCTGACGATATAATAGACTTTATACTTCTGTCTCAATGATCCCCGTTGATTTTGACTGACTCTGTACCCATTTACTGAGTCATAGACATGATTTATGCACTATGGACACTGTGCAACACTTTGTGTTTTCACAGTTTAAACCATTGGTAATCATTCCCCTTTAGGGATATAAGGGCCCTGCACCAGTTTAGCAGTGATGCCCCTTTTTTCCAAACACGCCCACCGACCCCTCCAGGATTGGCCTGGAGAGGGAGTGGGTGGCGAAATCCACTTAAACGCAAGTAAGTACGGATTGGATGATTACCAAGGAGGGGAGGGGTTAGACCCCCCTTATAAACAGGTCCGGGAACTCACACTGAGTAGCTCTTGAGAAAGGCGTCCAGTAACGCCGAAACGCGCGTCGAGCTTGCGGGCTTGCTCTTTGCTGATGCATTCACTCTGAAGTCTTGACCCACCTGGGCTCCCACTATGTCTATGCCGACTCTAGCATATTATTTTGAGGGATACCATTAGGCTGCCTCGAAGCAGCAGTTGAGTTTGCTACAAGGTAGTCAGTTAGTTCAGGGCGTATTTATAGGCAGTTCACTTTGTATCCGCTGGGATCTTTATTCTCCTATACGTCCATACTAGTAACAACTGTACTTACCTCTCCGCTACTCTCTATCTGCCGCTAGCCGCTGGTCCCACTATTCAAGTTTTGAGGGATAGCAAGAGGCTGCCTTGAAGCAGCAGCTGTTGTGGATGTGAGCTGGATATTTGGTTAAGGACATTGAAACAGAGGTATTTCTCACTAAGTGTATGCTGGTAGGACTGTTCACTCCCCCATGGTGTTACTCATCACACGGAGGAATAGTTGAACAGATCCGAGACATATTAACAGCTAAACAGAACGTGAGAAAGATTTGTTCACATTTTTCTGTACATTTATGTTAAGTAAATACGTTAAGTACCAGTTCCTTATACCTTTACCGCCGCTTTCGCAGCATTTATCCGCTCTCCATTACTTTTACTGCTCTGTATTGCTAGAATCTGACTATTAGCTCTACCCGATATAGGGGAGGTGTATGCTGGTTATTCTGATCCTTTTTTCAGGTCTCTGTACTCCTACCCATCCCTGTCCCCTATAACATATATGGGTACCTACATGGGAACATTTCCAGGCTTTTAATAGATGTTTTTGCATCTTCCACCTTAAAACACTTTTGTTAGGGTGTGTTCAATATTATTTATTATCTTTATATTATATTTTTTTCGGGTGAATTTGTTCACCAATCACTTTAACACTTCTGCTAGGGTATATCTATTATCCTTTTTAAACATTAAAATTAAAGTTCAATATGTATTTTTGTTAGGTAAACCTGTTTACCCATTACTAGAAATAAAGATTTATTACCATATTTTTGTGACCCTATACTTAAGGGAGTAGTTAGAAGTGGGAATGGACTCCACCCATCTTTAATGGGTGGTTCTCCTTTTTCCCATTTTCTTTCCTTTTGCCCAAATTTTTGTCTAACCGGGGTTAAGCCCCTACTACTCCCCGTAACCTCGCTGAAACTTAGATGTGATTCATCTTACATTCTAAGTCTCTTCCTCTTCTTTTGGATGGGGGAACAGCTAAGTCTCTACCTCTTTCGGAGGTAGAGACCACAGGTACCCTGACAATAGTGAAGTACAATAACAATAATTGGATTTAACCCACAATGATTGCACTCACGAAATAGTGTAGGGTAATGCGCCTTTAAGCCCACAATGGGCTGAAGTGGTATTCGCCTTCCACGGGTAGGTTGCTCTGTCTTTCCAAGAAATGGGAGTATGCCAGTTGGAATGTAAAAAAAAAATTATTCAAAGGCAATAAATAGCCTTAAAGAATCAATCGATAAAATTTAAAATTAACTCCAATCTAACGCGTTTCGTCCATACAACTTGGACTTCATCAGAGAAAATTCTGCAGTTTAAACAATCATATAAAATACAAAGCATGCATAATCCCACCCCCAACAGAGTCCCTTAAATAAAACCAGTCCGTGTGTTGATTGGAGAATTATCTCCTGGAACCACCTCTCCAATAAGGACATATTGCCTCCAGATGGTTTTCACTTGAAAAGTTTGCAGCCAGTTACTAACCAATATGATAAAAATATATGAATAAATAGTAAATGTATTGGAAATCAAATGAACAATAATGAAAATAAATATAAATGAAAAAAATATGATAATATAAAAAATGAAAAATAAAAATGAAAATACATATAAAAATGAAAGAAAATAATGGACATAAATAAAAAATAAAAATAAAAATGAATAGGAAATAAAATTTGAAAAAAAGGTAAAATAAAAATGAAATAAATAAGTATAATTAATAATTAAAATCAAAATAAATATAACAGTGAAAATAAAAATAAATATAAATAAAAATAAAAATATAAATAAGTATAAATGTAAATTTAAAGATAAAAATAAAAATAAAAAATTAAATTAAAAATGAAAATAAAAAAAAATAAAATAAAAATAATAATAAAAATGAAAGTGAAAAAAACTAATTCAAAAAAATGGGATATAAATCTAAAGAAAAATCTATATGGCAGAAGATGGAAATCCCCCTTTGGATCAAAGAACATCTGTAGAAAAAAGGAAAATAACATTATACCATGAAACTAGCCAGATCCACATCTATATTTAAGCCCTTGGGTGTCAGGGTATCCAATTGGTAGATCCAATAGGTCTCCCGTTGTGCTAATTTCACTTCCCTATTTCCTCCTCTCCAATGGGAGGGTACATGTTCTATACCACAACCCTTAAAATCTCTCCAATTAAAGGCCTGGCATGTATTGCAGTGAACTGGCACTGAATGGGTTGTTATGCCTTTCCTTATATTATTAATATGTTCCATGAGGCGTACTTTCAGGGGTCTTTTTGTTTTTCCCACGTACTGTTTGCCACACGGACACTGCAATAGGTAAATCACAAAATCCGTGTGGCATCCAATACTGGACTTCACTGGGAAGGTAATTCCAGAGGTATAACTTGTGAACTGAAGAGTTAAACCTAGGTTCATTCTTGAGCAAGCCCGCCACATTTGGCATCCCTTAGATCCCTTTGTATATGAGACAACTTTCTTTTTAGGGATGTCTTTTCTAGGGTAACTGGGAGCAACTAAATCTTTAAGATTTTGACCCTTCTTATAAATAATAGATGGACGATCAGGAAGAATACTTCCAAGAACTGGATCCTGGAGTAATATGGGCCAATGTTTTTTAAGGCACCTATTAATTTTCCAATGGTCGATGTTATATTTCGTTATGAATGAATGTCTAAAGTGTTCATTTGAATCATTTTTTGGATGTTTAGTCAATAAATCCCTTCTATCTTTTTTCCTAAGTATTCTGATTTCTTTTTCAATCGTGTTTTTATCGTAACCTTTATTCACCAATTTATTTTTTATATGTTTCGCCTGAACTTCGAAATCTTGAGCATTAGAACAATTTCTACATACCCTTGTTAGTTGACTTTTGGCAATGCCTCTCAGCCAAGGTTGATGGTGACAGCTTGACCTATGGACATAACTATTCCCAAATGCATGCTTTGTATTTTATATGATTGTTTAAACTGCAGAATTTTCTCTGATGAAGTCCAAGTTGTATGGACGAAACGCGTTAGATTGCAGTTAATTTTTTAAGGCTATTTATTGCCTTTGAATAAAAATTTGTTTTACATTCCAACTGGCATACTCCCATTTCTTGGAAAGACAGAGCAACCTACCCGTGGAAGGCGAATACCACTTCAGCCCATTGTGGGCTTAAAGGCGCATTACCCTTCACTATTTCGTGAGTGCAATCATTGTGGGTTAAATCCAATTATTGTTATTGTACTTCACTATGTGCTATGTATTCTTTTGTTTTTTAGTTATTCAGCTGTATCCCATTTTTGTTCATTCACATATCTGTATTTGAGGTTCGTTTGGGGGAAACCTCTTGGGAAGCTGTATCCATCTTACATGCAGTTAAGTACCTCTGCATATTCCTACCATTGAGTTGGTTAGGTGTATTTGTGTATATTTTTTGTGCATTTTTTTCTTCTTTATACATATACTCCCATCATATATATACAGAAGGAAGGTGAACATTCTTATGGAAAACAGACTAGCTTTCTTAGTCACTTCCATGATAATAACTCAGCTGGTTATATTACATAGTTACATAGTTACATAGTTACATAGCTGAAAAGAGACTTGCGTCCATCAAGTTCAGCCTTCCTCACATATGCTTTTGCTGTTGATCCAAAAGAAGGCAAAAAACCCAGTCTGAAGCGCTTCCAATTTTGCAACAAACTAGGAAAAAATTCCTTCTTGACCCCAAAATAGCAGTCAGATGTCTCCTTGGATCAAGCAGCTATTAGCCCACTAATTAGAAATTGTATCCCTGTATGTTATGTTTTTGCAAGTATTTATCCAATTGCAATTTAAACATCTGTATAGACTCTGACAAAACCACCTCTTCCGGCAATGAATTCCATATCCTTATTTCTCTTACTGTAAAAAAAACTTTTCTCTGCCTTAGATGAAATCTCCTTTCTTCAAGCCTAAATGTGTGACCTCGTGTCCTATGTATAGCCCTGTTTATGAATAGATTTCCAGATAATGGTTTGTACTGGCCCAGAATATATTTGTATAATGTTATCATATCCCCTCTAAGGCGCTGTTTTTCCAAACTGAAGAGATTTAAATTTTTTAACCTTTCTTCATAACTAAAATGCTCCATTCCTTTTATCAATTTTGTAGCTCGTCTCTGCACTTTTTCTAGTGCCATGATATCCTTCTTTAGAACAGGTGCCCAAAATTGCACAGCATATTCAAGGTGTGGTCTTACCAGCGATTTATAAAGAGGCAAAATTATATTTTCATCTCGAGAATTTATGCCCCTATTTATACATGACAAAACCTTACTGGCCTTAGCAACGGCAGATTGACATTGCATATTGCTACCTAATTTGTTGTCTATAACAATTCCCAAATCCTTCTCGTGTGTGGTTATCCCTAGTTCACTACCATTTAGGGTGTAAATTGCTTGTGCATTCTTAACCCCGAAGTGCATAACTTTGCATTTTTCTACGTTAAATTTCATCTGCCATTTTAGTGCCCAGTCCCCCAATCTATCCAAATCCCTCTGAAGCAAGGCAATATCCTGCTCACATTTTATTACTTTACAAAGTTTTGTGTCATCTGCAAACACTGATACATGGCTTTCAATGCCCATTTCAAGATCATTTATAAATAAGTTAAATAGAAGCGGTCCCAAAACAGAACCCTGAGGGACACCACTTACCACTTTTGTCCAGCTTGAAAATTTACCATTTATGACAACTCGCTGTACTCTATCCTTAAGCCAATGTTCTACCCAAGAACAAGAATATTCATCTAGACAAATTTCTTTTAGTTTGAAGACTAACCTATTGTGAGGAACCGTATCAAATGCCTTGGCAAAATCCAAGTAGATCACATCCACTGCAACACCCTGATCTATATTTCTACTTACTTCTTCGTAGAATGCAATTTGGTTAGTTTGACATGACCTATGTTTCATAAAACCATGCTGATTATTGCTAATAACACAGTTCTTCCCAATGAATTCCTGAATATTATCCCTTAATAGCCGTTCAAATAATTTCCCTGTCACAGAAGTTAAGCTCACAGGTCTATAATTTCCAGGCAAGGATTTTGAACCCTTTTTAAATATAGGAACAACATCTGCCTTCCTCCAATCCTCCGGTACAATACCTGAAACAAAAGAATCTTGAAAAATTAAATACAGAGGTTCACTTATTTCCCCACTTAGCTCCTTAAGTACTCGTGGGTGGATACCGTCAAGCCCCGGAGCTTTATTTACATTAATTTTCTTTAATATATGGGAGTCAATAAAACAATTCAGCTTGTTTCTGGAAACTTTTGGTGGCCATCCTTGAGGAAGGAAGTTAAGAGCTATGTATTAACATGTACTGTTTGTGCTCCAGCTTAATTGTGCCACCACCTTCCACGTGTGTTGCTTCACCCCTTGCCTATGCATAATAAGCCATGGACTCATCTTTAGATAGATTTTATACTAGAGTTACCTCCATCAAAGGTACTAATGGTGGTAGATCATTTCTCCAAAATGGCCCATTTCATAGCTCTTCCCAAGTTACCTACCAGCCAAGATATTCACCAAAGAGGGATTCAGACTACACAGC
This sequence comes from Pelobates fuscus, assembly GCF_036172605.1. Lineage (NCBI taxonomy): Eukaryota > Metazoa > Chordata > Amphibia > Anura > Pelobatidae > Pelobates > Pelobates fuscus. Next base: position 84,207,015 of record NC_086325.1, on the reverse strand, counting down.
ATTCCTCTGGTCATTGTTTCAAATAAGGGTTCTGAGTTCATCTCTAGATTTTGGAGGAGTTTTTGTGTGCAGATTGGTATCACACTGTCTTTTTCTACTGCCTATCACCCACAAACCAATGCAGACGCTGAGCATACCAATCAGGCGGCAACACTTACTTGTTTCTTATAGGAACACTGGGACAAGTGAGCGGACCTGTTTACCAGGGCTTAATTTGCTCACAACAGTGCATCTTGTCACTGACAGTTCATCCTGCAATTCTTCTGAAATGATGAAGGGATGCCTGCATTGGATGTACATCTCACTTAATTGCAGGACAACTTGGGGCAAATCCATGCCATCCTAGACAAGACTTTCTTGCTCCAGAAATGGAACGCTCACCTAATAGGGCAGCTCCATCTTATCAAGTAGGTGATAGGGTCTAGGTTCCTACCCAGAATATCCATCTTGGTATTCCTTCCAAAAAGATGGCTCCTTGTTTCATTGGAAAAGTCAATCCTGTGTATTTACTGTCCTATTTACATATTCCAAACGTGTTCCATTAATCCCTCCTAACACTCTTATTGTGCAATCATTTCAATAAGACCTTCCCTCCTCTGCCTCCTGTCTTGGTGCAGGAACAGGATGAAAATGTGGAAGAGTAAATGATTGATTCTCGCCTCTTCCGGGGGTTTCTTCATTATCTTGTGCACTGGAAGGGATATCGCCTCAAGGAGAGGTCTTGGATTCCTGTCTCTGATGTGCAGGCTCATATCATACTCTGATCTATTTCGACTGACCACGGTGTGTTATATTGTTCTTTGATTATTTGCTTACTGACTATGGCTTGTTTGACTAGTCACGACTTCTATATTCTGACCTTGGCTTGTTTCTCGTTTTGACTCCTCCAGACATACTATTATCTGTACTCACTTTAATTCTGCTCTATGTAGACAAAATTGGGGTTGAGTTAGTTCCGACAATCAACACCCACAATTATTGCAGTGAGTTGTAGTGGTTATTGTGCTTACATTATCTTTGAAATACAAGGGACCTTGCCAGATTAATGACCCACCTCATGGGCAGTGGATAAGGTGTTACAAATTAGTGAGCCCAGGTAGCCATGCATCGTCCTGCTAGATAATAGGGTATATGCTCCCCTATTCCCTTACCAATTGGTTGCAAGCTTGGGGTCAAAGTTTGAGCAGGTGGAAGCCATTCTTAAAATTTGCTTTACCTTTAATTGGAATATAGATTTTTTTAAAACAAAATTTTATATGGACATCAAGGGTATATTTTGAAAGTTCTGTAACTAAGAATAAATTTTTTATTAGTGGTAGGAGACTACGTGTTAGAAGTGGTTAGGGCCAAGGAGACAGCATCAGGGAAGTGGCTAGCAAGGATAGGGTAGCTTAGTATTGAGGGTGACATAGGGTATCCATAGTTTTAGGAGAGTATAGAGTTAAAACAAGTTCGAAATGTTAAGGTCTGGAATGAGAGGAAATAGGGTTGAGGGGGTACATTTTTAGTAGTAATTGTTAAAAGATGCAGCTGCTTATGACATGTGCATTTCAGGACTGTGAAGCATAGAGGTTGCCAACCTTGTCACATGTAATTATTAGGAAGTAACAACTGACATTTGGTATCTGGTACAGCATGCTTGTTCTAAGCATTATAACCACTACAGCGAACTGGGTCTCTCATGTGCCAATGTTCCAGACCCTCTTCACACATTTACAGGTAAGTGCACCATGGTCAAAGGGCAAGTGGTGGGATGCCCTGCCTCTCCAGGGGCTTGTAGGGAGACCAAAAGATCTCTTTGCCTGATACTGCACCACCTCAATGTTGAGGAATTCACACCTATGATGGGTACAGACCACTGTTTGATCCCTCATGATTCCAAAGTTAACACACACACACACACACACACACCACCACCACCACCACCACCACCCCCCAGGATGGGAGATGTTGGATACATTACTTAGTGGCAAACCAGATTTGTTGCCCTGTTGCCTTGTTACCAGGGTACTTGATCTAGTACATTAAATGTTGGGTAATTCACCTAACCCCAAATTAAAACAAATTAAAGGCAAACTGTCCTTTTTATTCAATTTGCACTATTGAGTGAAACTTGGAAAGTCTCCTATAATTTGTGTTAACCTTTTTCCATGCAGTGCTCGCTCTCTTATATGTTAAAGATTTAGCAGTTGGCATCTCAATCCAGACACAGCTAAATCACACACATTGCCTTAGAATAGATAAAAAATTAAACATCGGTAGAGATTTATGAAGAGCTGACTTCTGATGCATGTGATGCAAATTTAAAAGGTTTGGGGCATTAGCCAAAGAAACCAATAGAATCAGCCAACCCATTCTATTGGTGAATACTGCACTGTTACAAAACTTTTTAGAACACATCACTCTGATATATATGTTTGTTTCACCGCCTCCACATATCATGTTTAATGGCAGAAAAGGGCAAAGCTAATAACAATGACTGACAGAGAGCCAAGATGAAGGCACTCACTTCCAGGATAAGAGTAAACACAGCTGTGGGGATTTCTCCATTTAATTTTATTTCTCAGACCTTACAAAGACATATTTGTTAAATATAAGGGAAATGTAAACATAATATTAATAATCCTGGCAAGTGAGAGTTCCCTGTTAAAATAAGAATAGCTACATTTTAAATAGCTGTGTGAATAGGTGAATTGGATATATTTTCCAGATCAGCTCTTTGCCCTAATTTTGCGATTCACATACTATTTTTCTTTACAATTTCAGGGGTGGGGAGTTTGTATCGCCTGACACCCTGGCCATGTAGTTCCAGGCACTTGGCAAACAGTTATTTTGGGTCTTAAGCCCTGCCACAGGCAGGCATGACCATGGCTTAAGGTGTGCACCTCCAGTGGGTGCAGGCAACAGTAATCACTCCCTCATGGCTGAGTGCTCTCTAGTGAGACAGAGTGTAGCCCCTGGAATTCCCAGCATGCTTTCTGACTCACTGAATGGTGGATCGTGAGCATGCCCTGGAAGTGCAAAGCTCACGCTCCCCCACTAGACTGTCAGGTAATATAAACTCTCACTGTACCATCAGGGAATCCAGCAAAGTTAAACAGGACAAGGGAGGGAAGCACTGCAACGCACATGCACATTACATATAGCCAGCATGCACCACACACATTACATACTGCCTGCACACACCTAGCATGTTGCAAGGTGGGACCTCCATGGATTGGATTTGTAGTTCCAGCACATCCCAAAGATTCTCAATTGGATTGATATCTGGGGAATTTGGAGGCCAAGGCAACACCTAGTGAACTATTTGTTATATTCTTCAAACCATTCCTGAACAATTTTTGCAGTGTGGCAAGATTCATTATCCTGCTGAAAGAGGCCACTGCCACTGCAACAATCTCTAGGTAGGTGGTACATGTCAAAGTAACATCCACATGAATGCCAGCACCCAAAGTTTCCGAGCAGAACATTACTCAGAGTGTAACTCAACTTCTTCCGGATTGCATTCCTTCTTCCAACAGTGCATTCTGCTACCATCTCTTCCCTAGGTAAACAACACACAAGCACCCGGCCATCCACCTGATCTAAAATAAATTATGATTAATGAGACCAGGCATCCTTCTTCCATTGTTCCATGGTCCAGTTCTGACACTTTCCCATTAAAGGCGCTTTTGGCGTTGAACTGGGGTCATCATGGGCACTCTGACCCTGAGGCTACGCGGCCCCACTGCAGCAAAATGTGATGTACTTTGTGTTCTGACACCTTTCTATCATAGCCAGCGTTATGTTTTTCAGCAATCTGGGCTACAGTATCTCTTCTATGTGGTCGGACCAGAGTAGCCTTCGCTCCCCTCGAGCGTCAGTGATCCCTTACTGCCCATTACCTTGATGCAAGTTCATTGGTTGTCCTTCCTTGCACCACTTTTGGTAGTTACTAACCATTGCATGCTAGCCATGCCTCACAAGACATGCCTTTTTGGAGATGCTCTGACCCAGTCTTCCAGCCAACACTATCTAGCCTTTGTGAAAGTCACTCAGATCTTTTTCACTTGCAGAATTTTCCTGTTTCCACATGAAATTTAATAACTGATTACAGACATCCCAACATGCAGAAACTTATTTCAGGGAGGTGGCTGCTCCCCCCCCCCCATGCGGGTTCCACTCACAACATATTATGACTATTTACACACACACATGCACACACAGATACACACTGACATATACACAACTTGACACGCACTGGCATATAAAGACAACTTGACACACATATACATGCACTGGCACATACACACTAGCACACACACATTGCACACATGCACACATTGGCACATACACACTGGCACATATACACAGATACTTACTGGCACAAACACCAATATACACACAGATACACACACACCAGCACATACACACTGACACACATACACACTGGCACAAACACAGATATACACACACTGACACACAGATACACACACACTAGCACATACACACTGACACACAGATACACACTGGCACATTCATACAGATACCCACACTGGTACATACACACACTGGTGCAAACAAACTGACACACAGATACACACACTAGCACATACACACTGACACACAGATACACACTGGCACATACACACAGATACCCACACTGGCACATATACACACTGGTGCAAACAAACTGACAAACAGATACACACTGGCACATACACACAGACACAGACTGACATACAGATGCCCACACTGGCACATACACGCAGATACACACTGACACATACACATACATACTTCCTTCCACGCGGCTGTCTTTTTAGCTAGCCAGCAGGGGGACAGTTATTGAGGGCATTTATCACATGTAATAGCCTGAAAATCAAACACACACAATCTGACATACATTGTATGTAAGATTGTCTCTGATTTACGGGATATTACACATGGTATGCGGGTGTAGAAGCCTCATTAAATATATGGGAGTCTCCCAGACCTACAGGTAGACTTGGGATGTCTTTAATTGTTCACTTGCTGCCTAATATATCCTATCCCCCTGACTGACAGCTGCCACTTTGAATATAATACATGTTATTCACTTCACTTGTCAGTGGTTTTAATGTTGTGGCTGATCAGTATATAGCCAGCACATACCACACACTACATACAGCAATCACACACTACACACACTCTAAATACACTGAACACACTACAAGCAGTACACAGTACACACATTACATACAGTCAATGCACACACCACACACATGGCATGCAGCCAGCACACACATTACATACAGCCAACACACACACAAACATACACTGCATACAGCTGGCACACACACACACCATACAGCCAGCATATTCCACACATGTAATATACATACAGTAAACACACACTACATACAGATTGTGTATACAACACATTACACACATATTACAAACATTACATAAATCACACATTACACACATTATTTACAGCCATCGCACACTACACATATTACATACCACAGCACATACCACACACAAATTACATTCAGCCAGCACTCACCACAGACACCACACACAAACACATAAATTACAGACAACAAACTGCACCTGCTAACAAACAATAGACACTGAACTCCAAATTTTCACAAATTAAACCTGAATGGGAAAACTGAGGCAAAAATAGCTGAGTTTAATAATTTCTCTAGATCAGCTATCTTTGCCGCAGTTTTTCCTTTAGGATTTAATTCGGACAATTCAGAGTTCGGTGAATAATAATAAAAACAAAACAAAACAAAAAATCCACACTCCTGAATTTGGTGTTTAGTGAATAGCTTTGTGATTGTCTGGAGAAGTTTATGAGACACATAAACTTGAGGGAAGTGGACAAAATGTAATCTTAAATGGTATATGCAATGGATTTTTGCAATGTGTTTTAACCTTGGTTGAAACGTTTATTGGTCTGTAGTTTATGGACTATGTGGCTATGTGCAATTGAACATTGTTGTTACCTTTTTAGTGATATTTATTTAAATTATTTTTTTTATTTAAAAAAGAAAGAAAAAGTGGTCCAATTTGACCAATTGTCTATATATATATATATATATATATTACCATTATTTTGCTGCAATCTGATTGGTATGTTTATGTATTATTTAACAGTGAAAAAGAAAGATTTAGAAAAAAAATTAAACATTAAAGGGACACTCCGGTCACCCAGACCACTTCTGCCCATTGGAGTGGTCTGGGTGCCAACTCCCACTACTCTTAACCCTGCAAGTGTAATTATTGCAGTTTTTTTTATAAACTGCAATACTTACCTTGCAGGGTTAACTCCACCTCTAGTGGCTGTCTACTCGACAGCCACTAGAGGCACTTCCTGGTTTCCAGCACAGGAAACCTGTGCTTGAGCGTCGCTGGACGTCCTCACGCTATGTGAGGACCTCCAGCGTCGCTCATTTCCCCATAGGAAAGCATTGAAATGCATTAGGTGGGTGTACGGACAGAGGATATACGTAGGTCTTTGGCAGAGTGTAGGGGCCTCGACGGGACATACTTGTGTATTAGGGAGGATAGGTAGGTTGGAGCAGCATTATGTAGGGACTTGTAAGCAAGCATCAGAATTTTAAATTGAGCCCTATATCTAACTGGCTGTCACGACTAGTAATGTGGTCCAGCACGCAGAATCTATGTAAACATATACATAAGTCAGAAAAGGAAAAATAACAGGACAGAGCGTAAACCGGACCTTAGAATGGCCGGACTAATACGCTAGAGACAGAGAATGGTCAAAGGGAAAGCCGAGGTCAAGGAAGCCAGAAAATACTCAATACCGATAAGACAAGCCAAGTCAGGGAAACCAGAGATCAGAATAACCAGGGAAACGCCAAGGATCAGGATACCAGGAAATCAGAAACACGAAACTAGCACTTTCAGGAAACCAGGAAACTGAAACCACGACATGGCAAAGTACTAAGGTGAATTAGGGGTTTAAATACCCCTCTCTAAGCTATGATTGGTCAGAGGGCGACCTCTGACCCCAGAACGTACGTGTGCGTTGACGTCGTGACGTCACGCACACGTTAGTATAATTCTCGGGGGCGGGGCTATCCATAGACGCGACCACGTGGTCGGCGCCATATTGGATTCGGGCGTAATGCCCGGAAGAACTACACGCGCGGTTCCCGGCTCGCCGGCGAGCAGGTAAGCTCGTGTAGTCGGAGCGGTCGTGCCGGTCGGGCACGACCGTGAGGCTCGGCGGGCCGGTGACCGCAACAGTACCCCCCACTCGAAGACCGCGCACCGAGCGGGAAGGACCCGGCTTAAGAGGAAAGCGGTTGTGAAATGACCGGATAAGACGGGGCGCATGGACCCGGTCAGCAGGAACCCAACAACGTTCCTCGGGACCATAACCCTTCCAGTCAACGAGATAGGACAAGACACCTCTGGATAATTTGGAGTCCATGATAGAACGGACTTCGTATTCCTCTTGATCACCCACTACCAAGGGCGGAGGAGGAGTGGATACCCTTGTGTAACGATTGCAAGTAAGGGGCTTGAGCAGAGACACATGGAAAGTATTCGCTATTCTCATATGAGCCGGTAGTGCCAAAGTATAGGTCACTGGATTAATACGTTGGGTAACTCGAAAGGGACCAATGTACCGAGGGGCAAATTTCATGGACGGGACCTTAAGCTTGATATGTCTTGTGGAGAGCCACACCCTGTCACCTGGAATATAGACAGGATTAGCGCCCCGTTTCTTGTCAGCTTGGACCTTCGCTCGTAATGAGGCTTTTTGCAGAGCTGAATGGACGGAATCCCAAGTATCATGAATCGAATCTAAACGGGTGTTCAAAGCGGGGATTTCTGTGTCTGAGAATGCAGAAGGAAAAACAGTGGGGTGATAACCCTGATTAACAAAGAATGGACTGTGATTAGAAGATTCATGAGTGGCGTTGTTTCTGGCGAACTCAGCCATGGGTAAGAGCTCGTACCAGTTAGATTGATTGGCATTTATAAAGCAACGTAAATAGGCTTCTAAAGACTGATTCGCCCTCTCTGCTGCTCCATTTGTTTGAGGGTGATATGCTGACGAAAAGGAGAGTTCGATGCCCAATTGTTTGCAAAAGGAACGCCAAAACCTAGAAACAAACTGGGTACCTCTGTCAGATACTATGCTTTTGGGTACACCGTGCAACCGAAAGATCTCTCTCAAGAATATTTGAACTAGATCTTGAGCAGATGGTAATTTTTTAAGTGGGACGAAATGTGCCATCTTCGTGAATCTATCAATGACCATAAGGACTGTATTAAACCCGTTTGAACTGGGTAGATCCACAATGAAATCCATGGCCAAGTGGGTCCATGGAGCACTAGGTATGGGCAGTGGTTGTAATAGTCCAGGAGGTGACCTGGGAGGAACTTTAGAAACAGCACATATTTGACATGCCCCAACATAATCTTTGACATCGTTTCTAAGAGCAGGCCACCAAAATCTCCTGGAGATGGCAGAGAGAGTTTTATGGACTCCAGGATGGCCCGCTGTGAGGCTGTCATGGAACAAATCTAGTACCTTCTTTTGAAACTGAGGTGACACATACAGTTTGTCCGGAGGTTTTCCCACAGGTGCCTGAGTTTGATCTGCTATTATGGCACAGAAGAGTGGAGAAGACACTTCGGAAACTGTAGTGGCAATGAGGCATTCAGGAGGTACAATAGGATATATCACCTGTTCCGGAACTTCATCTGTCTCAAACTGCCGAGAAAGTGCATCTGCCTTGGTGTTTTTAGTACCAGGTCTGTATGTGATTACGAAATTGAATCGGGAGAGGAACAATGACCACCTAGCCTGACGAGAGGACAGTCTCTTAGCGTCCCCAATATAAGCCAAATTCTTATGATCAGTAAAGATCAAAAGTGGCTCTTTGGAACCTTCCAAGAGATGCCTCCATTCCTTAAGGGCAAGTACAATGGCCAAAAGTTCCCTATTCCCTATGTCGTAATTCCTCTCTGCAGGTGTGAGTTTGCGAGAGTAAAATCCACAGGGATGTAAAGGCGTATCAGGACTCTCTCTTTGAGACAGAATGGCTCCAACTCCTGTCTCTGATGCATCCACCTCTAGGATAAATGGTTTGGATGGATCAGGATGGGTCAGGACAGGTGCTGAGGAAAATAAAGATTTTAATCGTTCAAATGCCTCTCTTGCTTCTTTGGGCCAAGATATACAATTTGCTCCTTTTTTTGTTAAATTGGTTATAGGGGAAATCACGGAGGAAAATCCCCTTATGAATTTGCGGTAGTAATTCGCAAAACCTATAAAGCGTTGAGTAGCTTTAAGGCCCTTGGGTAATGGCCACTGTAAGACTGCCTCCAGTTTACGAGGATCCATCTGGAAACCAGACGGAGATATAACGTATCCAAGGAATTGTATCTCCGTTTGGTCAAACTGGCATTTCTCCAGTTTACAGTAAAGGCCGTTCTGTAACAGGGTTTTCAGTACAATTCTCACATGTTCGTGATGTGTCTCTAGGTCTGGGGAATAGATGAGAATGTCGTCCAAATACACTAGAACGAACATGTGAAGGTACTCTCTTAGGACATCGTTGATAAAATCCTGGAATACCGCTGGAGCGTTACATAATCCAAACGGCATAACCAGGTATTCGTAATGTCCCATTCTGGTGTTAAATGCGGTCTTCCATTCGTGACCGTCCTTAATTCTGACTAGATTGTAGGCACTTCGGAGATCGAGCTTGGTAAAGACTCGAGCTCCCTTTAATCTGTCGAATAGCTCTGATATAAGGGGAATAGGGTAGGCATTTTTTATGGTAATCCTATTCAAACCCCTATAATCAATACAAGGGCGTAGGTCTCCTTCTTTTTTAGAGACAAAGAAGAATCCAGCCCCGGCTGGTGAGGAGGACCTACGGATATGACCCTTTCTGAGAGCATCCTTAATATATTCCTCCAAACAAAGATTTTCCTGAGGGGACAAGGCATAGACTCCTCCCTTGGGAGGCATAGTCCCTGGTAATAAGTTTATAGTACAGTCATAAGGTCTATGAGGAGGTAACCCTTCTGACTGGACCTTGTTAAATACCTCTTTCAAATCCATATACTGCTGAGGAATTTGTGTGGTCAAGGGAGGTGTAACAGGAACATTAATGGTGCCAATAGGTTGTGGGATTTGCTTAAAGCAAACACCTTTGCATCTCTCACCCCAACTCACAATCTCTCCTTCAATCCAATCTAAACGTGGATTGTGTTTCAGGAGCCAAGGGAAACCGAGTATTATCGGAACTGTAGGTGAAGATATGATTTGAAAGGTAATTTCTTCAGAGTGGAGAATACCCACTGAAACAGTGATTGGCAGAGTTTCGTGTGTGATGAAAGGCTGGGTAAGAGGCCTTCCATCAATGGCCTCGACTGCTATAGGTTTCTCTTTATGTCTTAAGGGCAGGAGATGTTTAGCAGAGAACTCTTTGTCTAGGAAATTCTCCGCTGCCCCAGAGTCAATCATAGCCTCACACTGAACAGTAGTGTTCTCGAAAGATAAGGTTACTTTGACCAGGAAACGGTTCTTAGTCAATTTAGGGGACATATACATCACACCTAAGGTCGGTCCCCGTACGTGCCTTAGGTGTGCAAGTTTTCCGGCCGAACCGGGCATGACGATCTTAGATGTCCCTTCTTGCCACAATACATACATAACCCCTCGTTACGTCTGTGTTGTCTCTCTGCCTCAGTGAGTTTAGCACTACCCAATTGCATGGGTTCAGGTTCTGGAAGAGGCGTTTGGCTACTCACCACTGGGTTAGAGAAACGAGGAGCTATGGACAAATTAGAACGTCTGTTACGTTGTTTGTTTTTCTCTCTCTCTCTGAGCCGGTTATCAATGTTTATCATGTAGGCAATAAACTCATTAAGACTAACCGGAAGGTCTCTAGCTGCAGTTTCATCTTGTATATTCTCAGCTAAACCTTCAGAGAAAGCAGCCACCAGACCGCTATTGGTCCAATCAACCTCAGACGCTAATGTCCTGAACTCTATTGCATAATCGGCTACAGAATGATTGCCTTGCCTGATTCTCATAAGGGCTTTGGCAGCGTTCTTCTCCCTGCCTTTAGGTTCAAATGTAGCCTTAAAGGCCGTAAGAAAGGTACTGTAATCACGGGCTATTGCGTCACCACTTTCCCATAAGGGGTTAGCCCAAGTCAAGGCTTTTCCAGTTAATTGGTTCATCAGATAGCCTATTTTAGATCTATCTGTTGGGAATGAACCTGGGGAGGCCTCAAAGTGGTATTCTATTTGGTTTAAAAAACCTCTAAATTCCTTAGAATCACCTCCATAACGAGGGGGCGGTGACAAAGTTATGGACGGTGGTTTATGTGGTACGGGAACCACTACAGGTGGCGGAACCACAGGTGGTACAGGAGGGACCTCTAAATAGGCAGTCCTCTGAAGCAAGGTCTGAAATGCCTGAGCAAATTGGTCTAACCTGTGGTCCATATCCTCCACCCTATTTTCACAGGCGATCATATGTTTGCATAGTTCTGCAGGATCCATGGCCATGTCGTAATGTCACGACTAGTAATGTGGTCCAGCACGCAGAATCTATGTAAACATATACATAAGTCAGAAAAGGAAAAATAACAGGACAGAGCGTAAACCGGACCTTAGAATGGCCGGACTAATACGCTAGAGACAGAGAATGGTCAAAGGGAAAGCCGAGGTAAAGGAAGCCAGAAAATACTCAATACCGATAAGACAAGCCAAGTCAGGGAAACCAGAGATCAGAATAACCAGGGAAACGCCAAGGATCAGGATACCAGGAAATCAGAAACACGAAACTAGCACTTTCAGGAAACCAGGAAACTGAAACCACGACATGGCAAAGTACTAAGGTGAATTAGGGGTTTAAATACCCCTCTCTAAGCTATGATTGGTCAGAGGGCGACCTCTGACCCCAGAACGTACGTGTGCGTTGACGTCGTGACGTCACGCACACGTTAGTATAATTCTCGGGGGCGGGGCTATCCATAGACGCGACCACGTGGTCGGCGCCATATTGGATTCGGGCGTGATGCCCGGAAGAACTACACGCGCGGTTCCCGGCTCGCCGGCGAGCAGGTAAGCTCGTGTAGTCGGAGCGGTCGTGCCGGTCGGGCACGACCGTGAGGCTCGGCGGGCCGGTGACCGCAACACTGGTAGCCCATGCAGGGACTGACAGAACGAGGAGGCGTGGGAGGTCCGAGCGGACAGGAAAATGAGCTTTGCCGCCGCATTTATTATAGATTGCAGCGGTGCAATCTGGGAACACGTAAGACCACTGAGAAAGGTATTGCAGTACTCAAGGCGAGAGAGAACAAGAGCATGGACCAGCACCGTAGCTGCATCTGGGGTTAAATAGGGGCGAATGCGCGCTATGTTTTTGAGATGGAAGCGACAGAATTTGGCAATTGATTGGACATGAGGGGTGAAGGAGATGTTGGAGTCAAAAAGAATACCCAGGCAGCGAGCCTTCGCGGTAGAGGTGATGGTAGCGCCGTTGACTTGGAGGGAGACAGACACGGGAGTAGTAACACTTGAGGGAAGAAAGACCAGAAGTTCTGTTCTGGACAGGTTGAGTTTAAGGAAGTGAGCAGCCATCCAGTTGGAAATCGAAGAGAGGCAGTCAGAGACACGAGTCAAGATGGGCGGGGAGAGATCAGGAGAGGACAGGTAGATTTGCGTGTCATCTGCATAGAAATGATAACGGAAGCCAAAGGAGCTGATGAGTTTACCAAGGGAGGCAGTATAGATAGAGAACAGTAGGGGGCCAAGGACAGAATCTTGGGGGACGCTGACAGAGAGTGCTTGGGGGGAAGAGGCAGAGTCAGAGAAAGAAACACTGAAAGAGCGCTGGTAGAGGTAGGAGGAGCACCAGGAGAGAGCAGTATCCCGTAGACCAAAATTACGGAGACTGCGAAGAAGCTGTTGATGATCAACAGTGTCAAAAGCAGAAGAAAGATCAAGGAGAATTAGGATAGAGTAATGGCCGCGAGATTTAGCAGCAATTAAATCGTTGGATACTTTGGTCACAGCCGTTTCTACAGAATGACCAGCGCAGAATCCAGACTGAAGGGGGTCAAGCAGAGAGTTGGATTCGAGAAAGTCAGTCAGTCTGGTGTACACAACTCTCTCGAGGATATTCGAGGCAAATGGCAGTAGCGAGATAGGGCGGTAGTTGAATGGGTAGTTGGGGTCAAGGCTGGGCTTTTTCAGAATCGGGGTTACAGTTGCATGTTTGAAGGGTGAGGGAAATGTGCCAGAGGAAAGGGAGAGATTGAAAATTTTAGTGAGAGGATGAGCAAGAGAGGGAGACAAAGTGCGGATGAGATTCGAGGGAATAGGATCGAGGGAACAGGTGGTGGGGCGGGAGGACTGGAGCAGAGCAGAAACCTCTTCGGCTATAGCAGGCGCGAATGAGTGTAGAATGGTGGAGGGAGTGGGGTTGGGTGATGTATTGGTAGGGAAAATTTGCAATCTCTTCTCTGATTGTAGAGATCTCATATTTTCTTCTTATGGTTTTGTCATTAATTTTGTTTTCTGAATGTTGTTAGTCTTTAAAAAAAGAATAAAAAAACAAACAAACAAAAAACAACAAAATACAGTAAAAGGTACATGTTATTAAAGAAGAAACTGACTTTTTTTTCCTTCTGCAGAAGTATAAGTTAAAAATGCACATTTTATCCCCTGCATAAAGTTATCCATGCTTCACACTGAATAAAATGTGGGATGCTCTGTTTTTTGATGGCTACAAATAAATAGGGAGGACCAGAAACAAACTTGAATTTATTCAGGCGATTGAGACCAAGTGGCCATCAGAAGCTTGCATTAGTTTTTTTTTTATTATTCTTTATTTTTGTTGTGCATGTTATACATAGAAATGACATACGCCACAACAGCGTGTCTGAGAATGTACTTAAATTGAACAGTGGCATGAGGAATTGCACAGTTTTATATAATTATAACACTCGTCAGATTGGCTAAACAGTGAAGTCATTAGAATAAAGTGAAAAGGTCAACGCTTAACAGTGCTAGGCTAGTTATGCTACCATAGTTGTCCACATATTTAGGATACTAAGCTAGTGTACAATTTGTGTAGGCTTTATAAGCAGGCTTATTGAGTCTTGTAGGGGAGTAACAGCATGCAGTATATGCTTCAATGGACCACATTACCTGATAATTAAATATGCACATTTTTGTAATTTTAGATTCTCTTTTACAATGTAGTTACAGTGCTGCCTTGCATAGTGGTATTCTTATTTACAAGAAAATACTGTAAGCGGGGTGTGGGTGGTTATTCAGACTAGTGTTGAGGTATAGATAGGTTATATCTGTACGTTAGCTAGTCTAAATGTTCCAGCAGTGCATTGCTATTCCAGGTAAACAGGCTGGTGCAGTTTATTTAACAGTGATAGGTACAGGTGAGGTTTAAGTAGCTTATATAGCAATTCAGAGATAAGCACCCAGGGTTAAGGACTCTGAAAGCGTTCGTTTGTAGTCTGCATGGGCATAATAAAGTTGTAAATGCAGCCTACAGAGGCAAGGGAGCTGTGTTCCAGCTCATTTATGTGTGACCCTTGAGCTGCCAATCCTCCACCCGTGCCTCCCGGGTTGGGCCTGGCCCCCCAGCGGGGCGCTACGCAGCACCGTGGGCACTCAGAGTCCAGATCAGCCCATTGGACTCCCCACCAAAAGTCCATGTGCTGACGGTCTCCTGCACCTCCCCAGTGCCACCTGCGCCACCTGCGCCTCCATGAAGCGCTTGGTCCCGTGTGTCTCACCCGGCGCCGGTCTCACACTCAGGCCTGTGGTACTTTCCCCCTGGCCACCGGTATACTCCAGTATACCCCAGTCCTGCAGGGCTCTCAGCACCAGGGACATCCTTCTCTGGGCCCCCTTAAACCCAGATGCAGGAGCCTCTGCTTTTCCAGGGGGTAGGCCGCCCGGGGGCCCATTTGCCTTTTCCAGTGCAGGCGAGCAGCCCAAGACCAGCACGAGGGCCGCCGCCATGAGGTCGGGATAACCCAAGCCGACCATGGGGGGGGGGGAGGGCGGGGCCGTACCGCCAGGCAAGCCCCTTCCGTGTGGTGTCTGTCTTTATGGGGCACTTTCACGCCACCCGCTCCACTCAAATGCCGCTTACATCCAGGCTCTTGGCTGTGAGTAGGCCGGGGATGTCGACATCCGCTCTCCCGGCTTGCCTTTGAAAACTTGCAGGTATCTTTTCAAAGCTGAGGTTATGCTCTTCTCCCTGACTGCAGCGATGCCATCTTTTGAGCGCTCTGTATCCACTTTTAATGCTTTTTTCATGCGCTCGGATCCTGAGCCTAAGCTCATGGCTGCCAGCCAGCCCGGCGGCCCGGCCCGGCCCCCGCATTAGTTGTTTTTAAGTAGCTGAAAATCCTTTTCTTTTTTGAATAAATTTTTTTATCCAAATTTCTGCTGTGTTAAAACACTACATCTGTATTATAAATTAAGAAATCGCTCCCACTCCAATAACATGTTAAGATGGCTGGACTAATGTAACAAGAGAAATTTCCACCCGTGAGAATGGGTCCAAAGGTTGGAACCGTCTCGTTGGTGTCTTGGGTCTGTCATTGTCGGCGGACATCAAATAGACCTAAAGGATTTAGACCTACTATCCAGTAAGCCATATACTCTTAATCCCTAGGTACACCCTACTATATGAGCTAAATTATAGCTATGCGAATGCGGGGTATCAGAAGTTCTGCTTGAGTCACTATCCCTATATCGATCATGCACTGCAATGTAGGAGGGACTCTCATCACCCCCATCAATACTAGAAGATCGACAATAAAATCTCTATTCATATATATGCGTAAATCCCATGGACTGTTTATTGCCTAACCGGGAACCTGAATAGATACATATCAATCGGGATAACTCATAAACCCCTGAAAAGCCGTGGCTGCTATGAATCTAATATTGGATACATTGTCCCTAGTGACAGTAGCTTTATCAAGCTTTCATAGCTAACGCTATATCCAATGACGTACATGGGAACGGACTTGATCTCTCCCAGCACTCAGCTGGTTAAGAAAAGCCGTGACTGCCATGAATCTATTGGATACATTGTCCCTAGTGACAGCAGCTATGCTAAGCTTTCACAGCTAACACTGTATCCAACGACGTGCACGGGAACGAACTCTCTCACCACTCAGCTGGTTAAACAGCTCCCGGAGACACGTCACAGCACCAACACTATGATTGGCTGCCACGATTAGCATAATGACCACATGGCGTTC
The DNA here is from genome assembly GCF_036172605.1 of Pelobates fuscus. Classification (NCBI taxonomy): domain Eukaryota; kingdom Metazoa; phylum Chordata; class Amphibia; order Anura; family Pelobatidae; genus Pelobates; species Pelobates fuscus. Next base: position 84,190,735 of record NC_086325.1, on the reverse strand, counting down.
TGGCGCCGGAATGCGCATGACATTAGCTTCATGATTGGACAGAGCTCGAGATACCGGGACCTAAATTCATTTAAAAGGAGACTGGGATTCAGTCTCCAGTCAGCCCCTGACGAAGGTGCATCACAGCACCGAAACGCGCGTCGGGCTCATCTGGGCTCATTTTCCTCACTCTTTTCTTCACTAGGGCTATCTTTCACTATGTGCAGGTAACCAACATCCTAAGTATGGTTCTGCACATAGAGGCACCTTAATCTTCGTTTTTCACCTCTCTCTCTCGCCCGGTGGTCACAATTTGTTTGCCTGTTTAGGGCAATTTCCTTTGACCCTCTATGGGACCCAATTATGCATGATGAATAGTTCCCTGTATTGATATGTAACTTATATACATTTAGAGTTACAACTATCTAGCACCAGCTTCGAGAGGGATCTATCAATCCTCTACAGTTGCTAGATATTTAACCCACAGGCTATATTCACATGCTGTCCCTCAATGTTGGTCTGGGTAATTCCCTGTGATGTAGTCTGAATATATACAGGCCACTAATCACATCAGTGTTACCAGTAGCCACAAGCAGGGCCGCCACCAGAAATTTTGGGGCCCCTGACAAAGCACAAGGTCTGGGCCCCCCGCCCCATCCCCCCGGCCCGCCCCATCCCCCCGGCCCACCCACGAGTCCGCCCACAGGACTCTTACCTAGTCCGCAGACAATGATGCAGGACTGAATGTGGTGTGTATAGTGGAATTAGAATGTGTGTAATGGATGTAGTGTTTGTGTGTATTAGATACTGTTTGTGCAGTGAATGCAGAGTGTGTGTTTGTGTAGCGGATGCAGTGTGTGTAGTGGATGTAGTGTGTTTGTCTAGTGGATGTAGTTTTTGTGTGTACTAGATGCAATGTGTTTAGTGGATGTAGTGTGTGTTTTAGACGCAGTGTCTCTGAATAGTGAATGCAGAATGTTTAAATGTGTGGTGGATGTAGTGTGTGTACTGTGAATACAGGATGTTTGTGTAGTGGATGCTGTGTGTATAGTTAATGCAGAGTGTGTGTCAGTGTAGTGAATGCAGAGTGTGTTTCAGTGTAGTGAATGCAGAGTGTGTGTTAGTGTAATAAATGCAGAGTGTGTGTGTGTCAGTGTAGTGAATGCAGAGTGTGTGTGTTAGTGTAGTGAATGCAGAGTGTGTGTGTTAGTGTAGTGGATGCAGAGTGTGTGTGTTAGTGTAGTGGATGCAGAGTGTGTGTGTTAGTGTAGTGGATGCAGAGTGTGTGTGTTAGTGTAGTGGATGCAGAGTGTGTGTGTAAGTGTAGTGGATGCAGTGTGTGTGTGTTAGTGTAGTGGATGCAGTGTGTGTGTTAGTGTAATTAATGCAGTGGGTGTGTCGGTGTAGTGAATGCAGAGTGTGTGTCGGTGTAGTGAATGCAGAGTGTGTGTCGGTGTAGTGAATGCAGAGTATGTGTCGGTGTAGTGAATGCAGAGTGTGTCAGTGTAGTGAATGCAGTGTGTCAGTGTAGTGAATACAGTATGTGTGTGTTAGTGTAGTGGATGCAGAGTGTGTGTTAGTGAAGTGAATGCAGTGTGTGTGTGTTAGTGTAGTGGATGCAGTGTGTGTGAGTGTAGTGAATACAGTGTGTTAGTGTAGTGGATGCCGTGTGTGTTAGTGAAGTGAATGGAATGTGTGTGTTAATGTAGTGAATGCAGTGTGTGTGTTAGTGTAGTGAATGCAGTGTGTGTTAGTGTAGTGGATGCATAGTGTGTGTCAGTGTAGTGGATGCAGAGTGTGTGTTAGTGTAATGAATGCAGTGTGTGTGTTAGTGTAATGAATGCAGTGTGTGTGTTAGTGTAATTAATGCAGTGTGTGTTAGTGTAATTAATGCAGTGTGTGTTAGTGTAATTAATGCAGTGTGTGTGTTAGTGTAATTAATGCAGTGTGTGTGTTAGTGTAATTAATGCAGTGTGTGTGTTAGTGTAATTAATGCAGTGTGTGTGTTAGTGTAATGAATGCAGTGTGTGTGTTAGTGTAATGAATGCAGTGTGTGTTAGTGTAATGAATACAGTGTGTGTTTGTGTAATAAATGCAGTGTGTGTGTTAGTGTAATTAATGCAGTGTGTGTGTTAGTGTAATGAATACAGTGTGTGTGTTAGTGTAATTAATGCAGTGTGTGTGTTAGTGTAATTAATGCAGTGTGTGTGTTAGTGTAATTAATGCAGTGTGTGTGTTAGTGTAATTAATGCAGTGTGTGTGTTAGTGTAATTAATGCAGTGTGTGTGTTAGTGTAATTAATGCAGTGTGTGTGTTAGTGTAATTAATGCAGTGTGTGTGTTAGTGTAATTAATGCAGTGTGTGTGTTAGTGTAATTAATGCAGTGTGTGTGTGTGTTAGTGTGTTTATTAGTGTATGTATGTAATATAATGAAAGGTATTCCCCCCTCCCTGTTTCTTACCTTGTTCAGGGAGGGGGGAAGATCCTTTGATCCCTGGTGGTCCGGTCCGGTGGCATTCTGGGCCCCCGGCTCCCTGTATTTGCAGAGGGGGCCCAGCGGACTGCAGGAGCACTTTCCAGGATTTCCCTCGCTCTAACTCCCGCGAGATGTGGTGTGCGCGCCGCGCGGAGCGTTGCCATGGTAACCCATGGCAACGCTCTACCGACAGCACATCTCGCGGGAGTTAGAGACAGGGAAATGCTGGAAAGTGCTCCTGCAGTCCGCTGGGCCCCCTCTGCAAATACAGGGAGCCGGGGGGGGGCCGGGGCTGCACATATATATAGCGAGCATCACTATAAATAAGAGCAGAGTGTAATTGTGGGGCCATGGACTGCCAAAGCAGTCCGGGCCCCCCAGGACCGCCGGGCCCGTGACAACCGTCACGGTTGTCACCCCCTGATGGCGGCCCTGGCCACAAGGCACTCCCTAAACCACTCAGGGCACATACAGTGACCACATCCTGGATACCCTTGTCAGCTGTATGACATTTACCTACCGAATATGCTCATAAGCCACTGGACTTGACCATTTATATAGTCTAAATAAAGTCACTAGCCAGTCGCATGTGCTGTACATAATAGGAATAAGGGTATCTATAGGCATATATAGAGGTGAGCCACTAAGGCAAGATTGCACTTTGTGTTAGATGTGATTCTATCATTTATTTACTATTATTATTATCTTTTCTTGATTACACAGCTATTATATCTTAACTCCAGGGGTTAAACCATTTTAGAACAGTTTAATCCCAAAGTTTTTCTTCATGGCACCTAGCATCTCTTCTTCCTCTATTCCGTCCTTTGGCTGTCATCCACTCTGGGAAGGTTTGTCTTGTTGAATAGTGGTAAGCTGAGAGCATCAGCTGCCAAACTAAACCTTTCTGGAGTGGACCATGGTCAGAGGAAGGAACAGAGGAGGCATAGCTGTTAAGTGCTGTGGCACCAACATTTTTTAATTTTGCGAAAATGGTTTAACCCCTGATGGTAAAACGGCATACAGGCACTCCTGAGACAAAGTTGTTATGGTTTGGGAATGTTCCCTTAAGGTTGACCTATTATTAGCTGATGAACATAACATAATTTTTATTACCCTAATCTTCCAAGGCACTCCTGGTCTACTGCTAATAGACGAGTGCCAAATATGTTATCAAAATATGAAAGTGGATAGTAGGTGTGTGAAAACTTTGAAAACATTTACTTGTCCAAAGGTCTCAATCTGTAACTCAATCTACCTGTCTGTCATGCCAACCTACTTGTCCTGAAACACAGAATAATTTAAATTAGAAAGATTGGTGCCCCTGCCTAGAAGCATGGACATTGACAGGGTTATTCACTAAACTCAATAGATCTGAATGGAAAATCTGAGCCATACGTAGCTGATCTGAAAACAAATCTCCAACTTAGCTGTAGTCACATATTTTTGCCTCTGTTTTGCCATTTGGATTTAATTTGCAAACGTTCAAACTCTAGTAAATACATCTGAGTGGATATCCCCTCTGCCTCCATAGTGTTTCTGTGTTTGCTGAATGAGTGTAATATGCATGTGTGCATGCGTGTTGTGTGTAATATGCATGTGTGCATGCGTGTTGTGTGTACTGGCAGTGTGTAATGTGTATATGGTGTATGCTGGCTGTATATAAGTTGAATATGGTATGTGCCAGCTGTGTGTAAATTGTATGTTGTGTGTACTGGTTCAATATAACGTGTATGTGGAGTGTGCCATCTGTGTCAGGAGAATGAATGTGAGCTCAATAGCTGCTATAAGCCTTTTCTGCTTTTACATTCATCAAATCTGATGAGTGCAACAGTAACTGGTTGATGAACTTTAAAATTTTTGTTGTTGTTGCTCTTTTCATTGAGTGCCACAGAGGAGTTGCGCTGGTTGTGCATAATATGTGTGTGTTTTGTGTGTTTGTGTGTGGTATGTGCTGGTTGTGTGTAATGTATTTTTGTGATATGTGCTGTTTGTGTGTAATGTGTGTGTGTGTGTGTGTGATATGTGCTGGCTCTGTGTTATGTGTGTGGAGTTTACCAGCTGTGCTTAATGTGTGTGGTATGTGTTGGCTGTGTGTAATGTGTGTGTGGTGTGTCCAGAATTTTTTTTGCACCCGGCATGCATACCTAAATTAGGAGCTTCCGTTTTGCACACAGCTTTATTTAGCATTTGCTCCTTTTATTCTCCACCTCTTTCCCACTATTGGTGTGTAATGAAAATACTGTGCACCGTATGGCTGCTATAACGTTTCCCAGCTGTTACATTCATTAGGCCTGATGAGTGACATTGATGTTGGGTAATGAGCTAAATTTTTAAATGATTATTATTATTTAGCAATTTTCTTTTTATTGATTACTGCAGAGTTGTAAAACAATATAGGCAAGCCTGCTGCCTCTAAGCATAATAAATGCAACTTAAGACATGAGAACTGTGTAAACCTGGTATTATAAACTGTCTAGTATTTATAAACTTAATTTTAGTGGTAGGAAGTCTGATAAAAGAACATATTAGGCAGGTCCTGGGGAGCTCTTGCCAGCAGCTCCGCCGGGTTCTTCTCGCAAGGTCGGAGCGTTGCCACGGCAATGCTCAGATCTCACAAGAGTGAACTCTAGCAAAGGGGCTAGAGTTCACTCACCACTGGACCACCAGGGATGGCAGCAGCATGGGATATTAACTAAACTGCCCCCACTCCCACCCCACACAATACACACACACAGCACACACACATACTAACAGCACCCTCACACATACAGCACCCTTAAACACACAGCACACACACATACTAACAGCACCCTCACACATACAGCACCCACACACGGACAGCACCCTTACACACACAGAAAACACATACTAACAGCACCCACACACATACAGCACCCTTACATACACAGCACACATACATACTAACAGCACCCTCACATATACAGCACCCTTACACACACAGCACACACACATACTAACAGCACCCTCACACATACAGCACCCTTACACACACACAGCACACACACACATACTAACATCACCCACACACATACAGCACACTTACACACACAGCACACACACAAATTAACAGCACCCTCACACATACAGCCAGGGCCGCCACCAGAAATTTTGGGGCCCCTAACTCAGCTCAGGGTCTGGGCCCCCTGGGGCCCGCATCCAAATACCGCCCACTGGGTCCACACACAGACACAAACACACACTGATATAAAAGGACACAGATACATACTAACAGACACACATACTGAAACAGACATACACGCATACAGGCATACATACTGACACACATACTGAAACAGACATACATGCATACAGGCATACATACTGACACACACATACTGAGACATACACACAGGCATACATAGTGACAGACATACACATACTAACATACATACAGACACACATGCAAGAGGACATACAGACACTGACATCCATACACACATACATTCATAATGGCATACAGACATACACAGACATACATTCATAATGGCATACACACATACATACATACAGACTGACATACATGCATATATACAAACATACTGACAGACATACATGCATACAGACATCCATACACACATACACACAGACCTACGTTCATAATGATATGCAGACATACATTCATACTGACATACAGACATACATATATAATGACATACAGACATACATATAGACAGACATACATGCATACAGACATATACACGTAGACATACATGCATGCAGTCAGACAGACATAGACATACACACAGACATACATACAGACATACACACAGACATGCATCCAGACATACATACATACACACAGACATACACACAGACATACATACAGACATACACACAGACATGCATGCATACATACATACATACATAGACATACATGCATGCAGACAGACATACATACACAGACATACATACATACACAAACATGCATCCAGACACACAGACATACATGCATACAGACAGACATACACGCATACAGACAGACAGAAATAGACATACAGACAGCCATGCATGCATCCAGACAGACATACATAGACATACATGCATACAGACAGACAGACATACATGCATACAGACAGACACCGACAGACATACATACACATACATGCATCCATACAGACACACATACATGCATACAGACAGACAAACATAGACATTCACACAGACATACATGCATGCAGACAGACATACATATACATACATGCATACAGACATACAGACAGACAGACAGACACAGACAGACATACATACACATACATGCATCCATACAGACATGCATGCAGACAGACATACATAGACATACATGCATACAGACATACAGACAGACAGACATACATAGACATACATGCATACAGACATACATAGACATGCATGCATACAGACATACAGACATACATACATACATACATACATAGACATACATGCATGCATACAAACAGACATACACAGACAGACAGACATACATAGACATACATGCATACAGACATACAGACATACATGCATGCATACAGACATACAGACAGACATACATACATACATAGACATACATACATGCATACATACAGACACACACATACAGACAGACAGACACAGACATAAATACATACATACATGCACACACACAGCTCATTTTCCAGCCACCCTCCTGTCTCTTACCTTTTCTTTGCAGGAGGGTGGCTGGGCGGGCGGACGCGCGCGCTCCTCCCGCGCGGAGTGAGCTGGGAGGAAGTATCTACTTCCTCCCAGCAGCACTTGCGGCTGCTTTTTTTTTTTTTTTTTTTTAAAGGGGCCCGGTCGCGCTATACAACGGCCACATCGCTGACCGGGCCCCTGAAGGAGGGGGCTCATTGGGTGGCCCTAAGTGTGTGGGCCACCCGATGGGCCCCACACGTTGGGCCCGGGCGGCCGGGCCCCCCAGGGCCGCCGGGCCCGTGACAGCTGTTATGGTTGTCACCCTCTGATGGCGGCCCTGCATACAGCACCCTTACACACACAGCACCCTCACACATAAACACACATCACACACTAACAACACACACACACACACACAGCACCCTCACACACAGCACCCTCACACACAGCACCCTCACACACAGCACCCTTACACACACACACTCACACAGCACCCTTACACACACACACCACCCTCACAAACACACACACAGCACCCTCACACACACACCACCCTCACACACAGCACCCTTACACACATACACACACACACCCACACACACTAAAAGCACCCTCACACACAGAGTGCCCTCACACACACAGCACCCTTACACACACACACACATACACACACTAACAGCAGCCTTACACACACACAGCACCCTCACAAACACAGCACTTACACACACACACAGCACCCTCACACACACACAGCCCTACACACCGCACGCCTATGCTATTAATTAAAGTAGTATGGTATTAAAAGGCAAAAGTTTCTATTATTGAACGAATTACGCCAATTTGTATTTTTGTCTTTATTTTTTACTTTCAATAGCGCCCTCCTGACATTGTTGTTAAGAAAAATTGTCACTACTTTTATAAAAACTAGAGCACTCAGTAATAAATGAAAACAGATTCAGACAAATGGAGCTATATAGAAGCAGATTAGAAAACTTCTATTTTTGGCAACAGAGACATTTTAAGTGAGATTATTCTGAGAGTCTCTAGTACTATGTCTCTGACCCTTCCTGTATCCTGTACTATCCAAATCTGTATGGGATGTAAATAAGGTTGATTTGCACTTTGTGTGTTGAATGAGACCTGTTCCTGGCAGCATTGGTCTTGCAGAGTTTACTATATTTAGTGGTATAGGGTACATTGCGCAATAATTATAGATATGTGTCAAAATGTAAATATTTGACATGAGGAATGAAACTGATAAGGTTCCATTCTGAGAGCAATGAAATGCATGCATTCAATGTTATGTATGTATTTAGTTTTGTAATTTAAGACACAGACATTTATGGTTTGTGGGGAAACATAAATATCACAAATTTTATAAAGGATGTGTATGTTAATGTATTTTTTGTCGTGCAATTTTAATTTATTATAAAATGAGAGAAATGTGAAAATTTACTATTTTAATATTTAATTCGGAGACACATTGGTAAATGAAATACTCCACAAGACATTAATGTATAGGTTTCAGAAGTCTAATTTACAAAAACTCTTGATAATGTCATTATTAACTTTCCTTATTGTGCCATATACTTGTACGGCTGGATAAACATCATGGGGAACAAAGTAACAGGTGGGCTGAAGCTGTTTTTATTTATTAAAAACCAAAAAGGAGGAAAACGTTTTCTAACCTGTCAGTGATACGTTAATTTCATTGATACGTGTCTATAAAAACTAATTGTTTTGTTAAATTTGTTTCATCCTAGAAAAGTGATCCTCCCTTCCAACTAAAGCTTCCTCCAAAGGCTTTTCGACCAGATAAGGAAATGGATCCAGAATATGAAGAAAAGATGGTAAGTATTTTGTTACTGTGATAACAGACAGTTAAACTTCTCCTGGCATAATTTCTGTGTAAATGGCTTGGGAGCACAATAGCAGGAAGCAACACATTTTACTGACAGGATGTGAAGAAGAAAGTTAAAAAAGGGAGAGAATGAGGAAATTGTCAGTCGCTATTCTTTATGAAATTCCTCTGTGCCTGTGTTCTGCCACTCACAGCTCTTTGATTTTATTTCATTCTACTTCCAAATGGCAAAAAATGAAAATGGTTGAACTGATAAAATGCCGTAATAGGTCTCAATAGTATTCCTTCTTAAAGGGAACCCACGATTCCCCATTTAAAAGCACGGGATTTATCCTTGACTTTTTTCCTACTTAGAAGAACAGGTATTTTTTTTTTATACCCAACATTCTTGAACGTTTGCACTTTTTTACTGTCTACCACAGTTGGTGCTCTCTGTAAAAATAAGTTGCATTACCCCTGTCTTAGGGTTCATGGTATAAGTATAAGGTTCTGTTTGAAAATAATTGGAGCACCAATTTTGAAATCAGGGTCAAGTGCCGACTTGGATTGTCCCTTTAAGATTCAACATCAAAAGTAACAGCAGAGACATACAGAAACTATATATGAACAATATGGTAGCACACCTAATTAAGTGCGATAACTTTACAATGTCTAGACCAAATTGGTTAGACATTGAAAAATCAGATCTCTGTGATATTGAACCTCTATTTCTCTGGTGGTGCGACAGTGAATTTTTAAAAAATATAAGATCTACAATCCGATGAACAATACAATGATTTACATTGTTAAGCACTTGAAAATAAAATACAGAACAAAACACATATGATTAAATGCTCCATTAATAAGCTTAAAACTTTACATAAAGGATATAAATATCCAAGAATGGGAAAATTGTGGAATAGTAAGAATAGCGGAACTTTTAAACAATAATAAAATATTGTCATTTCCAATATTACAGTCTAAATATAACCTCCCTTCGATGGAAATATTTAACTATTTAAGAATAAAATCCTTTACTATGGGAAAAGTCCTCTCGGAAACTTCTCCAATTGACCAGTTCGTAGAATCCCATTATAAAAAAAAAATTGCATCCAGATTTAATCAATTCTTAAGAAGTCAAAGGCAAATAGATAAAGCGCCAGCAATGAATAAATGGGAGCAAGAACTTCATTTTTCATCCTCGGTTGAGGACTGGTTGTTGGGTTTACAAGCAGTAAAAAGATATATACATGGGGTGAGTATACAGGAAATGTACTTCAAACTAGTATACCGCTGGTACTTGGTGCCTACTCGCCTTCATAGATTTCAACCCACACTCCTACCAGATTGTTGGAGATGTGGCAGGGAGTTAGGTTCATTCTCCCACATCTGGTGGGACTGTGAGGAGTTGAAACCTATGAAATTAATCTTAGCGGAATTGGTAGACTTTATGTTTGAGATTCGGACTGTGATTACGCCTCAAATGTTTTTGTTTCATCTAGATCTGCCAAAAAGTAATATAAAACTAAAAATTCCTTTGATTCACATCTGTATGGCAATAAAAATAGTTATGGCTAGAAATTGGAGAAATATGGGTGCGTTAAACTCATAGGCGTGCGCACGGGGTGTGCCGGGTGTGCCTGGGCACACCCTAATCACACCCCCGTGCTGCACTACCTCTGGGCAGACTAACATGTCGGGTCCTCGGTCTATGACCGAGGACCCGACACAGGAGGGGGCCCGGCGGCTTGCCCACAATGCCGCCGGGTGCGAGGCCCCTCCTGGCCGTCTGCCCTGATCCTCAGTCTGCAGCTCCGCCGGGAGTGAGCTGCAGACTGCGGTGTCTCGCGATCTCCAGCCTGTCAGAGCGTTGCCGCGGCAACGCCCTGACTGGAGATCGCGAGACTCACCATGTGGTCTGCAGCTCACTCCCGGCGGAGCTGCAGACTGAAGAGAGAGGGCGCCCACTGGACCACCAGGGCAGGTATTTAAACCCCCCCTCTGCCCCCTGTCACTCACTGCCCCCCCACCCTGCCTCTGCCCCCATACCCCCCTAACCCCTGTCACTACCCCCCTAACCCCTGCCACTACCCCCCTAACCCCTGTCACTACCCCTCTAACCCCTGCCACTACCCCTCTAACCCCTGCCACTACCCCCCTAACCCCTGTCACTAGCCCTCTAACCCCTGTCACTACCTCTCTACCCCCAACCCCTGTCACTACCCCCATAACCCCTGCCACTACCCCTCTAACCCCTGTCACTACCCCCCTAACCCCTGTCACTAGCCCTCTAACCCCTGTCACTACCCCCCTAACCCCTGTCACTACCCTCCTAACCCCTGTCACTACCCCCTAACCCCTGTCACTACCCCTCTACCCCCTGTCACTACTCCCATAACCCCTGTCACTACACCTCTACCCCCCTAACCCCTGTCACTACCCCCCTAACCCCTGTCACTACCCCTCTAACTCCCTAACCCCTGTCACTACCCCCCTAACCCCTGTCACTACCTCCCTAACCCCTGTCACTACCCCCCTAACCCCTGTCACTACCCCCCTAACCCCTGTCACTACCCCCCTAACCCCTGTCACTAGCCCTCTAACCCCTGTCACTACCTCTCTACCCCCAACCCCTGTCACTACCCCCCTAACCCCTCTCACTACCCCCCTAACCCCTGTCACTACCCCTCTACCACCTGTCACTACTCCCATAACCCCTGTCACTACACCTCTACCCCCCTAACCCCTGTCACTACCCCCCTAACCCCTGTCACTACCCCCCTAACCTCTGTCACTACCCCTCTAACCCCTGTCACTACCCCCCTAACCCCTGTCACTACCCCCCTAACCCCTGTCACTACCCCCTATCCCCTGTCACTACCCCTCTTACCCCTGTCACTACCCCCTAACCCCTGTCACTACCCCCCTAACCCCTGTCACTACCCCCTAACCCCTGTCACTACCCCTCTAACCCCTGTCACTACCCCTCTACCCCCCTAACCCCTGTCACTACCCCCCTAACCCCTGTCACTACCCCTCTAACCCCTGTCACTACCCCCCTAACCCCTGTCACTACCCCCCTAACCCCTGTCACTACCCCCTATCCCCTGTCACTACCCCTCTTACCCCTGTCACTACCCCCTAACCCCTGTCACTACCCCCCTAACCCCTGTCACTACCCCCTAACCCCTGTCACTACCCCTCTAACCCCTGTCACTACCCCTCTACCCCCCTAACCCCTGTCACTACCCCTCTAACCCCTGCCACTACCCCTCTAACCCCCGTCACTACCCCCCTAACCCCTGTCACTAGCCCTCTAACCCCTGTCACTACCCCCCTAACCCCTGTCACTACCCTCCTAACCCCTGTCACTACCCCCTAACCCCTGTCACTACCCCTCTACCCCCTGTCACTACTCCCATAACCCCTGTCACTACACCTCTACCCCCCTAACCCCTGTCACTACCCCCCTAACCCCTGTCACTACCCCTCTAACTCCCTAACCCCTGTCACTACCCCCCTAACCCCTGTCACTACCTCTCTAACCCCTGTCACTACCCCCCTAATCCCTGTCACTACCCCTCTAACCCCCTAACCCCTGTCACTACCCCCCTAACCCCTGTCACTACCCCTCTAACCCCTGTCACTACCCCCCTAACCCCTGTCACTACCCCCCTAACCCCTGTCACTAGCCCTCTAACCCCTGTCACTACCTCTCTACCCCCAACCCCTGTCACTACCCCCTTAACCCCTGTCACTACCCCTCTACCACCTGTCACTACTCCCATAACCCCTGTCACTACACCTCTACCCCCCTAACCCCTGTCACTACCCCCCTAACCCCTGTCACTACCCCCCTAACCTCTGTCACTACCCCTCTAACCCCTGTCACTACCCCCCTAACCCCTGTCACTACCCCCCTAACCCCTGTCACTACCCCCTATCCCCTGTCACTACCCCTCTAACCCCTGTCACTACCCCCTAACCCCTGTCACTACCCCTCTAACCCCTAACCCCTGTCACTACCCCCCTAACCCCTGTCACTACCCCTCTAACCCCTGTCACTGCCCCTCTACCCCCCTAACCCCTGTCACTACCCCTCTACCCCCCTAACCCCTGTCACTAACCGTCTACCCCCGCTACCTCCTGTCACTGCCCCTTCACCCCCCTACCTCCTGTCCCACTACCCCCCAACCCCTGTTGCTGCCCCTCCACCCTCCTAACCCCTGTCGCCCACACAGTGCACCCCTCACAATCATACACATTGTACCCCACACACACTGAATCCCTCACAATTACACAAACTGTACCCCTTACAATTACATACACTGTACCCCTCGCAATCACACACACTGCACCCCTTACACGCTGCACCACTCACAATCACACACACTGCACTGCTCACAATCACACACACACTGCACCGCTCACAATCACACACACTGCACCTACGTATATTTGTATATATATATATATATGTATATATATGTATATATGTGTGTGTGTGTATGTATGTATGTATGTGTATGTGTATATAAAAATACATATACACGCGGCGTGTGTGTTTGTGCTTTAGGGTACACACCCTAATGCAACAGGCTGCGCACGCCTATGGTTAAACTGGCATGATATATGTACACAGATAGACTACCAACGCAGCATGGAAGCTGGGATAGCTCTAAACAAGATATCTAGAGAAAAATATAATGAAATCTGGGTCCCTTGGGTTAGATATATTAACCATAAAACTCAAACCCCCCCACCCCCCTATAGATAGCTACCCGTAGGCAGTAGTGAAAATGTGATGTACGGATAAGATGAAATGTATGTATGGTATGTTTGTACGACTGTAGATACAGCAGAAACTGGTTTATGTTTATTGTTTATTCGAAGCACGGTCCTACTGTTATCTACATTTTATCGCAATGTAACTTTTTGTACTGTGTTTAAAATTATAGTTGAAAGCTGTATCTGTACTTGAATGAATTCTTAAAAAACGAAAATAAAGATTTATATATATATATATAAAAAAAAAAGTAGCAGCAGAGGCAATACCTTGAAAGTCATACTTTCTCTGTTTAGGGCCAGCTTAACATTATATAACAATTTATATAAGTGGAACACTTATGATTTATTGTGGGGTGCCCATGCAAAGGGGAGGTTTCTTAACCTCTTGCAAAAATCTGGGGAGTTCAAATGTAGCAGTATATAAGAGTGAGCAGAGCAAAAAAATATAGTGCAGATGGTAATAATATATACATATATATAAGACTGCTGTGATGATCACACTCACATGTGGTGGAGTCAAAATATATGGGCTCACTAAATATGTTGTTGTGCCTTTTCAGGTAATTTGATACCAAACTTTTGCCCAAACCTCCCCTTTGCATAAGCGTTACACTTATATAAATTGTTGTTTTACTTTTTTGGCGAGAGAAGTAAGGTACCCTTCACAAGTGTTTTTAGGCAGATGTGGTTCCTATATTCAAAAAGGGTTCAAAATCCTTGCCTGGAAATTATAGACCTGTGAGCTTAACTTCTGTGGCTGGTAAAATATTTGAAAGGTTATTAAGGGATAATATTCAAGAATTCCTTGAGAAGAATATGGTTATCAGCAAAAATCAGCACGGTTTTATGAAGCACAGGTCATGTCAAACTAACTTGATTGCGTTCTACGAAGAAGTAAGTAGAAGTATAGATCAGGGTGTTGCAGTGGATGTGATCTATTTGGATTTTGCCAAGGCATTTGATACAGTTCCACACAAAAGATTAGTGTTCAAACTCAAGGAAATCGGTCTCGATGAAAATGCTTGTTCTTGGGTAGAACATTGGCTTAAAAACAGAATACAAAGAGTTGTCGTTAATGGTAAATTTTCAAGCTGGACAGAGGTGGCAAGTGGTGTCCCTCAGGGGTCTGTTCTGGGACCCCTTCTATTTAACATTTTTATAAATGATCTTGAAGACAGCATTGAAAGTCATGTTTCAGTGTTTGCAGATGACACAAAACTTTGTAAAATAATACAATGTGAGCAAGATATTACTTTGCTGCAGAAGGATTTAGATAGACTGGAGGACTGGGCATCAAAATGGCAGATGAAATTTAATGTTGAAAAATGCAAAGTTATGCACTTCGGCGTAAAGAATACACAAGCAACGTATACCCTTAATGGAAGCGAATTAGGGATAACAACACACGAAAAGGACTTGGGAATTGTTATAGACAACAAACTATGCAACAATGTGCAATGTCAATCAGCAGTGGCCAAGGCCAGTAAGGTATTGTCATGCATGAAAAAGGGCATTCATTCTCGGGACGAGAATATCATTTTGCCTCTCTATAAATCACTGGTAAGACCACATATTGAATATGCTGTGCAATTTTGGGCACCTGTTCTAAAGAAGGATATCATGGCACTAGAAAAAGTGCAGAGGCGGGCTACAAAATTAATAAAAGGAATGGAACATATCAGCTATGAAGAAAGGTTAACAAATTTAAACCTATTTAGTTTAGAAAAACGTCGCCTGAGAGGGGATATGATAACATTATACAAATATATTCGGGGCCAATACAAACCATTGTGTGGAAATCTATTCACAAACCGGACTTTACATAGGACACGAGGCCATGCGTTTAGACTGGAAGAAAGAAGATTTCGTCTAAGGCAAAGGAAAGGTTTTTTTACTGTAAGAACAATCAGGATGTGGAATTCTCTGCCTGAAGAAGTGGTTTTATCAGAGTCCATACAGATGTTCAAACAGCTACTAGATGCATACTTGCAAAGACAGAATATTCAAGGATATAATCTTTCAATGTAGGGTAATAACTGCTTGATTCAAGGATAAATCTGACTGCCATTCTGGGGTCAATAAGGAATTTTTTGTCCTAGCTTGTTGCAAAATTGTGCTTCAAACTGGGGTTTTTTTTTTTTTTTTTTTTTTCTCTTTTGGATCAACAGCAAAAAACAGGTGTGAGGAAGGCTGAACTTGATGGACGCAAGTCTCTTTTCAGCTATCTAACTATGTAACTATGTAACTATGTAACATTGTGTTGGTGCCTGGAGTGTCCTTTTAACTGGTGCGCAAATAATTCAGGGAAATTATCTTGTTATGTATAATAAATAATCATTATTTTCTACATGTCTCTAGATATCATATCCATAAATAAGGCAATAAATTGGTTGATAATATTGGCAACATTGCACATAGCATCTTTCAGTTTATATATTGTTTTATTAGTTTGATTTAAAATTACATTTCTCTTTGTACTGGGGCCTTTTTTAAAAGGTTGTTGGTGTATACTTGAGGCTGTTATCTTTTGCTGACCTCTAGTGGCAAAGCAATATTATAGCAATTTGGTTAATTACGAAATGGGCAGAATCAATTAAGCAATAGTGTGGGCTCATACTATGCTTACCTTGTATGTTTCTTACAGTAACTGCTGTATGTCTGTAGTGCTAAACCTTTTTTAAATTATTCCCTAAAGTGTGAATTATTTGGAAGCCAAAGTGCAGAATCTGCAAATGTCTTAGTGTCTTCAGTTTAACTATGTTCTGCCTAAAATTGGAATTCACTTGAAACTCCCAACAATTCACTTTTTGGTGTATGTTCTGTCTGTGATAATTCTAACTTAATTGGCAACGTTAAAGTTCTGCTCAAAATGTCATGCATGCTTCAGGCTACCAGTTTAATATTCATTATGATGATGCAAACAAACCAGTTCTTCAATACAACATGAATGTTTATCTTCATAAACAAACAAAGCAATATTCCAGTTATTTACTAGAGGCTGATGCTTATTTTTTTCAAGTTAGGGCAAATTTACTCCCAAATTTTTACTAGCCGGCTTCACAAAACTGTGATACCAGTAAAAAGTTTGACTGCCCCATATGATGCAGCCAGGCCCGGACTGGCCATCGGACACAACGGGCAAATGCCACAATGTCCATGGGCCGAGGCCGGCAGTGGAGGTCACAAGATCTCCCCGGTCGGTCCATGCAGGGCCCGCTCTATCCAACTGCCAGCCTCGCTGTGTTCCATGACAGGCTGGTGGGGAGATCAAAGATCTCCGTCACCGGCCCACAGGTAGGCTAGAGTTCATTCAACAATAGGACCACCAGGGATGGCAGCACGGTCCCCCCTCCCAGGCTAAAGGTAAGAAGGTAGGGGGGATATAATCTTTGTTTTTTTTGTTTTTGTTTTTTTATTAAAAAAAATAAATACATATATATTGGCTTTGAATAAACCCCTTAAGGTAAAATTTCCTGTTGGAAGCCTCCTGGCACCATAACAACTTAATTTAGATGACATTGTGTTGGTGCCTGGAGTGTCCTTTTAACTGGTGCGCAAATAATTCAGGGAAATGATCTTGTTATGTATAATAAATAATCATTATTTTCTACATGTCTCTAGATATCATATCCATAAATAAGGCAATAAATTGGTTGATAATATTGGCAACATTTCACATAGCATCTTTCAGTTTATATATTGTTTTATTAGTTTGATTTAAAATTACATTTCTCTTTGTACTGGGGCCTTTTTTAAAAGGTTGTTGGTGTATACTTGAAGCTGTTATCTTTTGCTGACCTCTAGTGGCAAAGCAATATTATAGCAATTTGGTTAATTACGAAATGGGCAGAATCAATTAAGCAATAGTGTGGGCTCATACTATGCTTACCTTGTATGTTTCTTACGGTAACTGCTGTATGTCTGTAGTGCTAAACCTTTTTTAAATTATTCCCTAATTTACATATGGTACATAATACACTCCTTCGAAGGACTGCCATATATTTTCTGTTTTTTAAAACGTTGAGTAAACATTGTTTTACAAGCAATTGTTAAAGACATGTGTAAAAGTTAACAGGTTAGTCATGCTACGTGTTAAGCAGCTCTGGCTCTCGCTCAGTACATGTCAACATGGTAATGGTAGCTTACGGCACGACAGGTCAAACGCTCTGGGAAAAGTAACTGGTTTCTGCCACAATTTAATAACATTAAACATACTCATATTCACACGAGCTAAACTCCGCTGTAGCATGCTATAGTGATAGGTTACTGCTCCTATTCTAAGGCACGGTGGAGAAGAGGCTAGTTTAGTGCATCATGTGTAGAGCAAGTTAGGTATTCATCTACAGTGTCTGTGATCTATAAGCAGGTTTGTGTTGCCCTAGAAAATAGTACAAGCTAGCAATCCATAACAAGCGTGTTAGGGATGTCAAATGTGTTGTGCAAGATATCATATAGTAAGGCATAAACCTACTGTGCACTCTGGATATAAGGCATAGTTAACAGGTTAGGCTGGCTGTCGGTTTAGGCAGCTTTAGGATACATTGCATGCCTGGTAAAGACAAAAAGGATCCTCATATAAATCTGCTAAAATGCTAGGGCACGCTTATGGAGTTGTCGACATGCTTGGCAGCAAAAAAATAAAAAATAAAAAAAAATAATAAAAATTAAGTAAGAGGTCAGGCCTAGGTAGTGAAATTAGAAAGGCAAACATGACTCTAGGCTTACAGTCTATCATAGTAGTGAGGGAGCGTCCAAAGTCCTGTTCTGTGTCCAAGCTGGTAGTTGGGCTGCGTTCTTTCACCCTATGCCACTGGTGTGTTGTATGAGGTAATCTGCCCTGCGGTCTTGCAGGATGATCATGTAGGTGTTTCGTGGGCCGCATCGGCTCCCACTCCAGCCCCAGGCCTCATGGAAGGTCTGCATCCGTATTCCACAGACTCCGACATGTCGTGCAGCCGGGTCTTCCCCTTCATGGGCGCTACGGAGGACCCCGATGTTGCGCCACCGCCAGCGGCGGGTGGGTCTCCGGCGTCGTGGGCGATGCTGTGGGGGTTTACCCCTCTTGGCCTTCGGCCCAGGTAGGCAGGGAGCCTGGGTGGTGTGTGCTCCAGGCTGGGGTCTGCCCGAGCGGGACACGCTCGGCCCTTTCATCTCGGCTTCTCTCACCTCCCCCTGTAGGCTTCGGTGCTTGCTGCGCCATACGCTGCTCCAAGTGCTGCCAGAAGCGCTGGAATGCTTTGTCTATGCGTCGGAGGGAGCGCTTGATCATGTCGTCGCCATGGCCCGCATCTACAGGCGCTATTCGTGTCGCGGCGTGCATGCTAGGCCCGCATTGTGCTGGGCCTGTGTCTGCGCAGGCTTTTAGGGTGTGAGCGAGAACCTGCTGTCCGTCGATGGGGACCGGGATGCCCCCCGCCGGTCCTAAGGGGGGGGAACAAGGGCCCAGTATCGTGTGTCCAGGCGAGGATGGCTTCGGAGGAGCGGCCGTCTCCTCCGTGCCGGCCATGCTTGTAGGCCGCATACGGTACTCGGGCGATTCTCGCTTCAATTGTGGCATGTTTAGTACCCGTTGATTCGCCCGGGTGTCACCAGTAGTTCAGTGGCCCTTGTGAGTCGAGTACTCGCAGTAATTTGCTGATTTTGTCACTTTATCTGCTAGTGAGTGCAGGAGCTGTGTCCACAGGCATCCACTCAGCTCAGCAGCCAGGCCCCGCCCCCCCTGTCTGTGATAATTCTAACTTAATTGGCAACGTTAAAGTTCTGCTCAAAATGTCATGCATGCTTCAGGCTACCAGTTTAATATTCATTATGATTATGCAAACAAACCAGTTCTTCAATACAACATGAATGTTTATCTTCATAAACAAACAAAGCAATATTCCAGTTATTTACTAGAGGCTGATGCTTATTTTTTTCAAGTTAGGGCAAATTTACTCCCAAATTTTTACTAGCCGGCTTAACAAAGCTGTGATACCAGTAAAAAGTTTGACTGCCCCATATGATGCAGCCAGGCCCGGACTGGCCATCGGACACAACGGGCAAATGCCACAATGTCCATGGGCCGAGGCCGGCAGTGGAGGTCACAAGATCTCCCCGGTCGGTCCATGCAGGGCCCGCTCTATCCAACTGCCAGCCTCGCTGTGTTCCATGACAGGCTGGTGGGGAGATCAAAGATCTCCGTCACCGGCCCACAGGTAGGCTAGAGTTCATTCAACAATAGGACCACCAGGGATGGCAGCACGGTCCCCCCTCCCAGGCTAAAGGTAAGAAAGTAGGGGGGATATAATGCTTGTTTTTTTTGTTTTTGTTTTTTTATTTAAAAAAAATAAATACATATATATTGGCTTTAACCTGCATCGCCCCCAACTCACAATCCCTCCAAACACACACAGCACCCTCACACACACACGCACACACACACATTACCCTCAGACAGCACTTTAACAACACAGCACACACACACGCAGCACCCTCACTCACACACACAGCACTCTCACACACATCACTCTCACACACACTGCACACCTCACACATACACACAGCAGCCACCAACACACTGCACCACACACACACACACACAGGCACAATACTTCCAAACATATATGTGTATATACTATAGAACCCCTCACACACATACTGCACCCTAAACACATTACATTCCCGACACACACTATATCCCTTACCCATCATCTACACATAGCCACACACTAGATCCCTATATACACTCTGAATCCTCTACACACTTACTCGATCACCTATACACACTCTGAGTCCTTTAAACATACACTAGATCCCCTACACACACACACAGTGCACCACCGACACACACACACTTAACATAGTTGCCTTTTTTCCAGGGACACTGGCAGCACAGCTATCAATTACTACCTTGAAAATTTACCACACCCACTGGCGGAACTACCGCGGTCGCTGGGGTCGCAACTGCGACCGGGCCCGCCACTCCAGGGGACCCGGCCGCCCTGTGACCGGGTGCCGGCCACCATGTGTCGCGGACCTGGCTTGCGCAGTAGAACCGTCGGGGCCGCACGTGAATATCCAGTCAGTGCTGCAGCGCTTTAACAGTGCGCCCAGGACCCCTGAGATGACGTCAGCCGCTGGGAGGAAGTGACAGCCCCGGTCACTACTCCCAGCAATCACACAGAGCCCGCGCGGGAGGAAGGAGGAGGGAGTCAGGGCTCAGGCTGAGCCACCACTGGACCCCAGGGAAGTCAAAAGCATTTTGTATATGTGTTTGTATGTGAGCCTGTATGAATGTGTGTTTGTATGTGTGTATGTTGTATGTGTGTTTGTATGTGTGTGTGTCTTTGTGTGTACCTGTATGTGTGTGTCTGTGTGTATGTGTGTGTCTCTGTATATGTGTGTGTGTGTTTATGTGCATGTCTGCATGTGTGGGGAGGGAATGTATGGGAAGGGGAGGATAGAGGTATGGGTCGCGGGGAACGTATGTAAGGGGGAGAATAGAGGTGTTGTGGGGGGACACACACGTATGGGAGTGGGAGTATAGAGGTATGGGGGGATGGCGGGAGGTAGATGTATGGGGGGAAGGGGGTGCCCAGGGCATCTTTCGCACCAGGGGCCTCATAGTTTCTAGTTACGCCTCTGACCACACCAACTGCTGCAAAGCTCCGACCACTATGTCCAACCCACATAATTAATCTCCACCAATTTATAGTGCAGATCAGGGATGTATTTACCACAAGGCAAACAAGGCATTTGCCTAGGGCAGCACTTTCAGGGGGGTGCCAAAAAATGCCACCCCAAGCTCCCAGACAAATGCCTTGTTTGCCTCGTGTCCTTGGGCTGTCCACCTTACTGTGAGTGAGTGAGTGAGTGAGTGTAGCTTTCAGTTTGTGTCTGTGAGTGAGAATGGGTGTGCCTGTGAATGTGTGTCAGTGTGTGTGTGTAATTTTATGTGTATCTGAGAGTGTGTGCCTGTCAGCGAGTGGGTCTGTCAGTGTGTGTCTGTCAGTAAAAGTGTGTGTTGGTTAAACAGTGTGTGCCAATGACTGTGTATCTGTCAGTGAGTGTATATCAGTGCATGTGTCAATGAGGGCATCTGTCTGTCAGTCAAAAAAATGGCCTTGACACGAATTGGGGGGGGCAAATTTAGATTTTGGAGGTGCCCGAATTTAGTTTTGCCTAGGGCAGCACAAATCCAAAATACACCACTGGTGAAGATTACAGGGTCTACTCAATAAAGAGATGATTACAGGGAATTGAGATAAACATAAGGCCAAAGTAGCCGAGTTGGGTACATTTTATCACTTTAATGTGAGTTGGGTATCAGTGGTGACAGTACAAATATAGAAAGACCTTGTGCAGATGTGCTTCAGTCAGAGAGTTGTGTCTACACCATGGCATAGAACATACATTAGTTCACAAAAATAATTATATTGGAGAGTGAATATAGTAAAAAAAAAAAAAAAAGCTGAAAATAGGAAATGAAAGATAAAGAAGGAGAATTTACAGAATCGAATTAAAGAGAGAAATGGGAGCAAAAGGAAAACACATGCACATATTCCATTAGCCCATTTTCATGCCACCAATTCAACATATTAAATGTCTCAGATTGAGGCTTCAGTCACCACTCCACTGCTTCTTATTCTTCAAGTTCCTGGAGTCTGCGGGTATTATACAGAGACCAGCACTATACAGGGAGCACTGACTGTCCCAGCTTATTATACACACAGACCTGTATTATACAGAGAACAGCACTATACAAGGAACACTGACTGTCCCAGGATATTATACACAGACCTGTATTTTACAAAGAGCAGCTCTATATAGGAAGCACTGACTATTCCAGGATATTATACACACAGACCTGTAATATACAGAGAGCAGCACTATGCAGAGAACACTGACTGTCCCGGGATATTATACACACATACCTGTACTATACAGAGAGCAGCACTATACAGGGAGCACTGACTGTCCCAGGATATTATACACACAGACCTGCACTATACAGAGAACAGCACTATACAGGGAGCACTGGCTGTCCCAGGATATTATACACACAGGCCTGTACTATACAGAGAGCAGCACTATACAGGTAGCACTGACTGAGACTGGTGAGTACACACAGGCAGGCTGCTGAAAACACATACACACATACACACACACATAGTGCATACACACAGTACACTGAATACACACAAGCACACACAGAGACTGCCAAATACACATACACACACACATACACACACACACACACACACACACACACAGACTGCTGAATACATCTGCAGCCTGCTAAATGCACACATGCTGCTGAATAACACACACACACAGACTGCTGAATACACACACACACACACAGACGGCTGAATACACACACACACACACACACACACTGCTGAATCCACACAGACTGCAGTGAGGGGTGCTGTGTCTGTAGAGGTGTTGTGTGTGAGAGGTGCAGTGTTTGTGTGTGAGTGGTGCAGTGAGGGAAGAGTGCTGTGTGTGTGGGTGGGAGGGGCACAGTTTGTGACAAGTGCTGTGTTTGTGAGGGGTGCTGAGTGTGTGTGAGGGGTGCTCTGTATGTGTGTCAGAGGTGCTGTGTGTGAGGGTGTTTTGTGTGTCAGGGGTGCTGTGTGTGTGAGATAAATGCTGTGTGTGTGAGAGATGCAGTGTGTGACGGGTGCTGTGTGTGTGTGAGTGGTACTCTATGAGGCATGTAGTGTGTGACTGTTGCTGTGTGTGTCTGTGTATGTGAAGGCGATGTGTGTGTGCTGGGGTGCTGTGTGTTACGGGTGCTGTGTCTGCTTGAGAGGTGCTGTTCCCTGGTGGTCTGGTGGTGTTACAAGCTCACTGATACACACACACACACACACACAAGCTCACTACAGGCAAGCTTACACACACACACAAGCTCACTACAGACAAGCTTACACACACACACATGCTTTCTCACTAGCAGGCACATACACACACACACAAGACTGAGTATAGGAGGCTGTTGCTGGAAGGTCAGGTATCCATTTTCTTCAGCAAGGTCTCCTGCTTAATGTGGGGGTGGAGCTTGATGTCAGGAGGCGGAGTGTGCTTGCATGGGCGGAGCTTACAACATGGGAGCGGAGCCTGCATCCGCGAGGCAGAGCAGGAGCCTGTTTGTCGGGGAAGCTGCTGGGAAATCGGAAGGGAGACTGTCAGTGCTCCCTCTGGCCCCCAGTACCTCTCTATAGCGCCCAGCACCTCTCCACAGCCCCCCACATCTCCCAGCAGCTCTGTCCTGAATTCCGTCGGACTGTAACAGCCTGTTACAGTCTGAGGGAAAATAATAAAAGCGCATGGCTTTAATAATTTCCCAGGTTAGACTCCAGCTTACCAGGACTGTCAAAAATGGGACACTTGGCAACTATGACATGTCATTTCTGACATACACACTCTGGATCTCCTATGCACATACTAGATTCCTTTTACGCAAACACATACTACATTTCTTAAACACAAACTCTCTACAACCCGATACACACACATAAACTACAGCCCGTATGCACACAATCGCTACATCCCCTATACACACTATCAGTGGCGTACACATGACCCATGGGGCCCCGGTGCGAAAATTGATCCGTGGGCCCCCCCCCCCCTTGCGCTTACTCTGCGCGGGCCGGGGCAGCAACACATGGCGGCGGGCACCTGGTCGCAGGGGTTGCGACCGCGGTATGTACGCCACTGCATGCAGATGCACACTCACTTAAAGGACCACTACAGACACCCAGATCACATCAGCTCAATTAAGTGGTCTGGGTGTCAGGTCCTCTAGTTTTAACCCTGCAGCTGAAAGCATAGCAGTTTCAGAGAAACTGTTATGTTTCACTGAGGGTTAATCCAGCCTCTAGTGGCTGTCTCACTGTCAGCCGCTAGAGGCGCTTCCGCCATTTTAAGACACTGAACGTGCATAGGAAAGCATTGAGTAATGCTTTCCTATGGGCGGTTTGAATGCGTGCGCGGCTCTTGCCGTGCATGCGCATTCGGAGCTGAGAGGCGGAGGGATCCCCAGCGCCATGGGAGTCCGGCGCTGGAGAAAGGTAAGTGCTGAAGACACACACACACACACTCTCACGAACAAATGCATACACACTAGCTAACAGACACACACATTTACTGACAAAGACACACTCAGCGGCAGACATACATACACACTCACTTACAAAACATACACTCTCACTGACAAACACACACTCACTAACAGACATCAAACAGACTCACTAACACACACACACACAAACACACTCAGTAACAGACACACACAGTAACACACTCACTGACACTCACTAGCACACACTCTAACACAAACACTCACACTAACACACACACACACTAACGCTCACACACACTAACACACACACACACTAACACTCACTCACTCACACACACACACTAACACTCACTCACACACACACACACTAACACTCACTCTCACACACACACACTAACACTCACTCACACACACACTAACACTTACTCACTCACTCACTCACACACACACACACACACTAACACTCACTCACACACACACACTAACACTCACACGCACTAACACTAACACACACTCACACACTAACACTCACACACACACTAACACTCACACACACACTAACACACACACACACACTAACACTCACACGCACTAACACTAACACATGTTTTTTTTTTATTTAATCCCCCCAGCCTCCTTACCTTTGGAGTGCTGAGGGGATTCCCTGGGGTCCAGTGGTGCTGCTGGGCTCCTGGGGGGGCCGGTCACCCGGCGGGCGGCCGGCTGGTGCGCGAGGGAGCACTCTCCCCTGAGTGCTTCCTCTTCAGCTCCCTCGCGCGCCGCGTACTGATACCGGCGCCGGAAGATGACGTCATCTTCCGGCTCCGGTATCAGTGCGGTGCGCGAGGGAGCTGAAGAGGAAGCACTCAAGGGAGAGTGCTCCCTCGCGCACCAGCCGGCCGCCCGCCGGGTGTAAGCAGGGCCAGCCTCGGGGGGCCCGGAGGTGGCCGGCTCCTGGGCCCCCCAGGAGAAGAGGCTGGCGGAGAGCGTACATACCGGGTCGCAGGGGCGGCCGGGCCCCCTGGTGGGCCGGGCCCGGTCGCAGCCGCGACCCCTGCGACCCTGGTATGTACGCCACTGCACACTATGCCCCCTATACACATACTCTCT
This sequence comes from Pelobates fuscus, assembly GCF_036172605.1. Classification (NCBI taxonomy): domain Eukaryota; kingdom Metazoa; phylum Chordata; class Amphibia; order Anura; family Pelobatidae; genus Pelobates; species Pelobates fuscus. The sequence goes on along the minus strand of NC_086325.1, from coordinate 84,164,824 downwards.
ACAGCACCTAGACACACATACATTACATTACACCACAAACACAGCATGACTGAAACCAGCCTATTAACACAATACCACACCACAATCAGCTCACTTTACACACACGCAATCCATAAGGTGGCTTCAAACACATGCACAGTAATCATTCCTGGCATTTTTGTCTCCTGGTATCCCATTTATGGATGTCAGGGTACCTGAGGTCTCTACCTCTAAAAGAGGTAGAGACTTAGTAGTTTATCCGTCCAAACGAGCTGTTTCCTTCGTTCCTCGCGGTTCATCCAGTCACTTAAACACCGACCGCGAGGAATCCACATCCTTTTCTAGCGGGACGCTCAATACGTGACGTCATGACGCTATCACGAGCGACCTGTCACTCAAGTGTCCGATATCCAATCGGTACTTGTCAGAGGCGTGATTACCATCCAGAGCCAGGGTATTTAAGCTTACTTCTCACTTCAGCTCATTGCCCTGTCGTGGTTCTAGCTTGTCTAGTCACTCAGTGCTCTGGTATTCTAGTTTGCTCTATTGGTTTTGACTCGGCTTGTTGTACTACCCTGCTCTTCTCTGTTATCCCTTGACTCGGCTTGTCTCTCGCTTATCTGTCTTCTCGTTCCCTCGACCTCGGCTTGTCTCTGTCTATTCTCTATTACTCTCGGTACGTTAGTCCGGCCATTCTAAGGCCCGGTATACGTACCTTTCCACTCTTTGTACTCTGCGTGTTGGATCCCTGTCCCGATCCTGACATTACGACAGGGCCAATGGATCCTGCAGGTACAAACAGTCAGCTTGGTTCTTCTGATCCCAGGTTTGACGCCATGGAGCATAGGATGGATCAGATGGCTCTAGCACTACAGGCACTTTTGTCTCGTGCTAGTAACCCACCTGAGGAGACACGTACTCCTTCTATTTCTCCTGCAGTCTCAGGTCTAGAGGTAGCCACTGTGGGTGCTTCTTCCCGTATTACCCCACCAGTACGTTATGGCGGGTCACCGGAGAAGTGTCGTGGCTTTCTGAACCAGATTAGCATCCATTTCGAATTACAACCCCGCTCTTATCCTACAGATAGAGCGAAGGTTGGATTTGTTATTACTTTACTCATTGAGAAAGCTCTGAGATGGGCCAATCCTTTATGGGAGAATGATAATCCACTAGTCTATAATTATAATGCCTTTGTAGCTGCGTTTAGAAGAACTTTTGACCCTCCTGGTAGAAAGGTCAATGCAGCTAGATTACTGTTGCGCCTTAGACAGGACGATCGAACACTTGTGGATTATGCACTAGAGTTCAGGTCCTTGGCGGCAGAAGTTAAGTGGAACGAACAGGCTTATATAGATGTGTTTCTGAATGGGTTATCAGATGTAATTCTTGACGAGGTCGCTACTAGAGAACTCCCTGAGAATTTGGAGGATTTAATTTCTTTTATATCTCGTATTGATGAACGCCTAAGAGAGAGACAGAACACTCGAGATAGGACCCGTAGACCCTCCTTTAAACTAGCACCTACCTTTCAAAATTCTGAGTTCGAGGACTTACGTATTTCTGAACCTATGCAGATAGGCAGTACTCATCTCACAGAGAGGGAGAGACAGTACAGAAGAAGGGAGGGTTTATGTATGTATTGTGGAGTCAGAGGTCATTTACGCCTAAATTGTCCTAATCGTTCGGGAAACGCTCGCACCTAAGTTTCTCTAGAGGACAGGCCTTGGGTGTTTCTACTTTGTCCTCTATTCACAACTACAAAGAGTTCAGGCTTCTGTTACCCGTTTCTTTAAAGTGGGAAAAGGGAGTAGTCAAGACTATGGCACTAATCGATTCTGGAGCTGCTGAGAGTTTTATAGATCAGGGTTTTGCTGCCAAGCATGCTATTCCATCCCAGTTAAAAGAGACACCACTGGCTGTTGAGGCCATCGATGGTAGACCGTTACTTGAGCCTGTCATTTTCCGTGAGACCATACCGATTAACTTAACTGCTGGCATCCTACATAGAGAGGACATATCCTTACTGCTCATTTCGTCTCCGTCTATTCCCATAGTCCTGGGGTACTCCTGGTTGAGGAGACATAACCCTATTATTAATTGGGAGTCAGGGGAGATAGTTTCATGGGGACAGAATTGTCAAGAGAAATGCTTGCGGAAGGTCTCACCTCTCTGCTTAACCAACACCGCGACTAACTCTGACAATCCTACAGAGACACAAATTCCGTCTCAGTATATAGATTTAAAGGCAGTGTTTGACAAAAAGAAAGCCGATACCTTACCCCCACACAGGTCCTTTGATTGCAAAATTAACCTACTCCCTGGTACCATGCCGCCCAGAAGTCATGTATACCCGTTATCTACGAAAGAGAACTCAGTTCTAGAGGAGTATATTCACGAAAATTTAGACAAGGGATTCATTAGGAGGTCCTCCTCTCCTGCCGGGGCTGGATTTTTTTTTGTTAAAAAGAAGGATGGTTCTTTAAGACCTTGTATTGATTATCGAGGCCTAAATAAGATAACCATTAAGAATGCCTACCCGATTCCCTTGATCACCGAACTCTTCGATCGTTTGAAGGGTTCTACAATTTTCACCAAGTTAGATCTCAGAGGGGCATATAACTTGGTGAGAATCCAGCAGGGACATGAGTGGATGACGGCATTCAATACTCGATATGGCCACTATGAATATACTGTCATGCCTTTTGGGTTATGCAATGCACCAGCTGTATTCCAGGATCTGATAAATGAGATTCTTAGGGAATTTCAGCAGGATTGCGTCATTGTATACCTAGATGATATACTCATACATTCTAGTGAGATTGAGACTCATCACAAGCAAGTCAGGAGGGTTTTGCACAAGCTTCTCCAGCATGGCTTATACTGCAAGTTGGAGAAATGTAGCTTTGATCAAACCCAGGTAACCTTTCTCGGCTATGTGATCTCGGGGGAGGGATTTAAGATGGATCCGGATAAGCTCCAGTCCATTCTAGAGTGGCCTTTACCCAAAGGTCTTAAAGCCGTACAGAGATTTATTGGTTTTTCTAATTATTATAGGCGCTTTATTAAGGGTTATTCTTCAATTATCGCACCTATCACCAATATGACCAAACAGGGGGCTGATACTAAGAATTGGACTACTGAAGCTCTTCTTGCGTTCAAAACTCTCAAGGAACTTTTCGCTTCTGCTCCAATTTTAGTTCACCCCGACACTTCTCTGCCTTTTCTACTTGAGGTAGACGCATCAGAGACTGGTTTAGGTGCTGTTCTATCTCAAAGGTTGGGTGTTGATAAACCATTGCATCCATGTGGATTTTTCTCTAAAAAATTGTCTGGTACAGAGAGCAGATATGACATTGGTGACAGAGAATTACTAGCGGTTATCAAGGCTTTGAAAGAGTGGAGACATTTATTGGAAGGTACATTACATCCTGTTACCATTCTAACGGACCACAAAAATTTGTCTTATATCGGAGAGGCCAAGCGTTTGTCCTCCAGGCAGGCTCGTTGGTCGTTATTTCTTACCCATTTCAATTACGTTCTGACTTACAGACCTGGGTCAAAAAATTCTAAAGCCGATGCGCTATCTCGCCAATATGAGCCTTCTGCTTCAGTTGAACCACTTTTGTCCTCCATTGTACCCAAATGCAATATTATTGCTAATACCAGTCTCAAAATCCATTCTCCGCTACTTGACCAGATCTTGAAGTCACAACATCTGGCACCCGGAAACACTCCTGAGGGAAGAAACTTTGTTCCCCCTGAACTCCAACTGGAGCTCTTACAATGTTTTCACGAAAGTAAAGTAGCTGGCCATCCTGGTATTCGCAAGACATACTCTCTGATATCCAAGGATTTCTGGTGGTCTTCACTACGAAAAGATATTGAGGAGTTCGTCGCAGCTTGTGAGACTTGTGCTAAGACTAAACAACCTCATACATCTCCTTGTGGTCTGTTACACCCCTTGGACATTCCTGAGAAACCTTGGTCCTGCCTGTCCATAGACTTTATCGTAGATTTGCCTGCTTCCAAGAGACAGACTGTTATTCTCACGGTGGTGGATAGATTTACAAAGATGGCCCATTTCGTGCCATTACCTAAACTTCCGACTTCTCCTGAATTGGCAGAGATTTTTGCGAGAGAAGTTTTTCGCCTACATGGGATTCCTTCGGAGATTGTTTCTGATAGAGGTTCTCAATTTGTCTCACGTTTCTGGAGATCCTTTTGTTCCCAAATGGGAATCAAATTGAACTTCTCCTCTGCCTATCACCCTCAGTCTAACGGAGCTGCTGAACGCACCAATCAAAAGATTGAGCAGTATCTACGTTGCTTTGTTTCCGAACACCAGGACGATTGGGTCGGTTTGATTCCTTGGGCGGAGTTCGCACACAATAACCTTGTTTGTGATTCAACTCGCTCTAGCCCTTTCTTCATGAACTATGGCTTTCATCCTTCAATTTTTCCTTCGGTTTCCTCTTCTCAGGGGATACCGTCGGTTGATGATCATGTCGCCAACCTGAAGAAATTATGGGATCAGACTCGGCAAATTCTGTTACATAATTCCTCGTTGTTCAAGAGACACGCTGACAAGCATAGAAGAGCGGCTCCGGTCTTTGTTCCTGGCGATAGGGTGTGGCTGAGCACTAAGAATATTCGCCTGAAAGTTCCATCTATGAAATTTGCTCCTCGCTACATAGGTCCTTACAGGGTTCTCACTCGTATCAACCCGGTTGCGTATCGCCTTGCTCTGCCACCTGCCTTACGCATTCCTAACTCTTTTCATGTCTCCTTGTTGAAACCTCTTATTTGCAACAAATTCTCCTCTAAGGTTTCCTCACCTCGCCCTGTTCAGGTGGAGGGTCGGGAGGAGTACGAGGTCAGCTCCATCATTGATTCCAGAATTTCAAGGGGAAAATTGCAATATCTGGTCAACTGGAAGGGATATGGTCCTGAGGAGAGGAGTTGGGTACCTCAGGAGGACGTTCATGCTTCTCGCCTTCGCAGAGCATTTCACCTCCACTTCCCATCTCGTCCCGGTTCCTTCCGCCCGGTGGGCGTATCTGAGAGGGGGGGTACTGTCAGGGTACCTGAGGTCTCTACCTCTAAAAGAGGTAGAGACTTAGTAGTTTATCCGTCCAAACGAGCTGTTTCCTTCGTTCCTCGCGGTTCATCCAGTCACTTAAACACCGACCGCGAGGAATCCACATCCTTTTCTAGCGGGACGCTCAATACGTGACGTCATGACGCTATCACGAGCGACCTGTCATTTAAGTGTCCGATATCCAATCGGTACTTGTCAGAGGCGTGATTACCATCCAGAGCCAGGGTATTTAAGCTTACTTCTCACTTCAGCTCATTGCCCTGTCGTGGTTCTAGCTTGTCTAGTCACTCAGTGCTCTGGTATTCTAGTTTGCTCTATTGGTTTTGACTCGGCTTGTTGTACTACCCTGCTCTTCTCTGTTATCCCTTGACTCGGCTTGTCTCTCGCTTATCTGTCTTCTCGTTCCCTCGACCTCGGCTTGTCTCTGTCTATTCTCTATTACTCTCGGTACGTTAGTCCGGCCATTCTAAGGCCCGGTATACGTACCTTTCCACTCTTTGTACTCTGCGTGTTGGATCCCTGTCCCGATCCTGACAATGGAGACACCAGAGACAGGTTTCAAGCAAACACAACGCAAGCATGTTATTAAAATTGCTTGCGCTGTGCAACACAAATATATGGCCTTTTTCTCATGCTAAAGCTCTGCGCATGGGCTGTCCTTTAAGAGCATGGAACCAACATGCTCACTTTGAGATGGGGCGTGCTTGTCATTGGGGATTACAAAACACACCCTATCTGGCCCTGCCCCTTTTTCAGTGGGCCGCTGTGATTAAAAATTATCTGGGCCGAATTTTTTTCCCAGTCTGGGCCTGCCATAATACCACTAGTATTTTGTATATATGCTGTGTCAAATAGCACTAGGCATAAGGATGCAGTATCGATATGACTTGTGTGTAATTAGCTCTATCTAGATCTATCTAAAATTAACCTCCACATTCAATATATCTAAATGCTCTAATTTTCTATATAAATAGCACTATGTAATTTGAAAAAAATTGGACTTAACTGGCCGACAGCATAGATATATATCTTATTATTTTCTATTGTAAAATTAAAGCACAAAATATTAATTTAATCTTAAAAGTAATTCTGCGTTTCATTTTGTTTTTAGAAAACGGATCGCTCAAAAAGATTTGAATTTCTGTTGAAGCAGACCGAGCTGTTTGCACATTTTATACAACCAGCAGCACAAAAATCTCCGACTTCTCCCCTGAAAGTGAAATTAGGACGTCCAAGGGTGAAGAAAGATGAAAAACAAACTTTGCTATCAGCTGGAGAGTAAGTAAAATTCTATTCTAAAATGTATCCAGCAATAGAATAAATTATAATAATAATGATAGAATAAAACAATTTCATTTTAACCCCTTAAGGATACAGCTTCAGTTTGCTTGTTTTGTACCTAAAAGCATCATAGCCACTGCAGCCCGCTATGATGCTAATAATACCCTGGCCTAGTTCCCCGGTAATGGGGCAAACCGTTTACCAATTGTTGGCCCGCTTACCTGAGTCCTCGCTGGCTGCAGAGCTGCAAACGCCGAGGTGGTTGACGTTGCACAGAATTTGCACAGAATTGATATCAGCCACACCAGAACTCTAGTTTCAGGTTGGCTGATGACACCCCTATGACGCTGGAGGAGGTGGATTTACACCGCTTGCAGCAAAGGTGTTTGTTTCTGTATGTGCAGCATTTCACTTTAAAACATTGCAAATATAGACTCTATGTATCATGACCACATAGTACTTGGAGTAAGTCTTTAAGGACACAAAACTATTTTTGCTATGTGTTTGTTTAACCACAATGTCCATCTTTCTCTTTATTGCACCAACACATATTATATACTGTGAATAGTTGAAGGAAGCTACGTCTAGAGAGATCCTCAGGGATATTTGGATATAAAGTGAGACACGCACAAAGAAATAGACTATGTAGTGTAGTAAGTTGAGTGTTAAGTTGAGAATATGAAAATAAATTCACTTACAATATGTAGAGCTGCCAGTGTACTGCTTGGGTGGTATAATCCTCACCTTAGGATGTTGGATGCGTCTCTTGTTCCAATGGAGGTTGTTCCAGTGATTACAGAATATAAGTAGATACCAATATAGTTTAATATGTAGGGAGTCACAGGTGTAGATAATACTGTGTATAAATATGCACTCACCTGCCTAGGGTGGTCTGCTTTGGTGTTGGCCATTGGAGTAACTAAATGACCTCCATTTGTTTAAATATACATAGGGATTTAGGAGAGAGCGCATGTAACCTTTTCTTTGGTTTTTACTGTATATATTGGGGCTGATGTGTTCTGTGGTCGTTGCTGCCGCCCAGGAGTGATGGGAGTGAGCGCAGGACTTATCTTTTTGTATTTGTATTCACTTTTTGTATCACACAGCTTCGTTACAATGCTGCCGCCCATCCCATGTGTTCCCTATTAAGGGTTAATAAGTATATAGGGGTGTATATAAAAAATACCCCTCTCTGTCTCATTAGAGATATCTTTGCCACAAGCAAGGTGAAAAGGTCAGTGTAGGAATGTGAGCAAGATATTACTTTGCTGCAGAGGGATTTAGACAGACTGGGGAACAAACTATGCAACAATGTGCAATGTCAATCAGCAGTGGCTAAGGCCAGTAAGGTATTATCATGCATGAAAAAGGGCATTCAAACGCGGGATGAGAATATAATTTTGCCTCTTTATAAATCACTGGTAAGACCACATATTGAATATGCGGTGCAATTTTGGGCATCTGTTCTAAAGAAGGATATTATGGCACTAGAAAAAGTGCAGAGGCGGGCTACAAAATTAATAAAAGGGATTGAATATATCAGCTATGAAGAAAGGTTAACATATTTAAAACTCTTTAGTTTAGAAAAACATCTCCTGAGAGGAGTTATGATAACATTATGCAAATACATTCGGGGCCAATACAAACCATTATGTGGAAATTTATTCACAAACCGGACTTTACATAGGACACGAGGTTAAGCATTTAGACTGAAAGAAAGAAGATTTCGTCTAAGGCAAAGGAAAGGTTTTTTTACTGTAAGAACAATAAGAATGTGGAATTCTCTGCCTAAAGAAGTGGTTTTATCAGAGTCCATACAGATGTTCAAACAGCTACTAGATGCATAGTTGCAAAAACATAATATTCAAGGATATAATTTTTCAATGTAGGGTAATAACTGCATGATCCAAGGATAAATCTGACTGCCATTCTGGGGTCAATAAGGATTTTTTTTTCTAGCTTGTTGCAAAATTGGAAGTGCTTCAAACTGTTTTTTTTTTTTTTTGCCTTCTTTTGGATCAACATCAAAAAACAAATGTGAGGAAGGCTGAACTTGATGGACGCAAGTGTCTTTTCAGCTATGTAGCTATGTAGCTATGTAACTCACATTTAATGAAGCCTGAAGATGGTTCCCAACAGGTAGGGGTAAAAAGAAATTAAATATAGTGCACACTATAAAATGAAAGGTATATAGAATATTTGGAAATGCACTTACAAGTCTGGATCAAAAAGGAGTTTTTTTCTCAGTCCTAAAAGCATAGGTTGTATGTTCCCCACCAAGGAATATGATGTGCAGATGGCAAGAAAAAAAACGGCATGGTCCAGGATAATTAAAAATGTAAGTGAATTTACAAGAGAGGATATATGATTTATCTTTAAACTAATGATTATTTTTAGCTAGAAACCTCTAGAACAATAATTGATAGAGGATATTTGATTATATTAAGATTACCCTTTTATCACTTTGTAGTTTACGATATATTAATATGCAGACTTAATTATTTCAAATTTTTGCTTCTGTACAAGCGATACAGAGCTCTTCTACAAGTAATAATGCTTTCGACCTATGTGATATTTATCAATAATGGCATTATATCTTAAACTCTGAGGATTATTTTATTGTGGACTGTAACCCTTGCTCTTTTTCTTTCCTGTATCCTTTGATTTATTATGGAAAAATTAATAAAAAAAAAAAAAAAGTACTAGTTTATAAGAAAGGTATAGAAAACAGAAAAACCAAAATGTAACACTAACATGTTTCACAACATTAGATGGGCTTTATCAAGTGTTTACAGAGACCTGGACCTGTTTAAATAGCAAAGTGAAATTAAACATTTGCAGTCATGTGTCGTTGTGATCATGTGACTGCAAGTAATTATCATAAATGAAATATAAAACGCGACACTGAACATATTTAAAGCTAGTATGGTATGACCATAACAGACCGTGAAAGCAAGGTTTATTTACTATAGAAATAGAATAAAGGTGAAGGGGGAGGAGACAAAATGGGTAGACGAATATAAACCAAACCTTAATCGTAAATCTCACCCTAATCCTAACCCGTATTTAGTCCTATGCCTAAACCTAACCTTAATCCTAATCTTAACCCTAAACCAAGCAATATTGTTAGAAGGATTCCCTGTGCTGATGGCAACAGAGGAATTCCCTTGTTAATTTCAGCAAAGGGATTCCCTTGCTGGCTTAATCCTAGCCCCAATCCTAACCATAAACCTAATTTTAAATGTAAACCTAATCATATACTTAATACTAATCCTACACCTAATTTTCATCTAATCCTAATCCCAAAAGATTTCCTCAGCTAATTTTAGATTCTGGGCAGATTTAGAGCTAATTTAGAGCTGGGCAGATACCCATTTTAAGAGCTGCATGCTGTGCTCACTTTGAATGCGGTGCGCATCTTATCTGTCAGTCTGGGGCCACTAAATATAGCCCCAGCTGACAAAGGAGAGCCCCAGATTGATACCTGAGTGTCCCTGTTGTGAGCATGAATTAAACCCTGCTCACACCTAGTTTTAGCACTGTGGGATACAATCCCCATTTAAAGAACTAAGTAAGGGTCAATGAATTCTGGCCCCAGCTGACAGAGGAGAGCCCTAGGTATCTAATAATACTTGGGGTTACCCAGTTACTAGCTGGGAAACTGTGTCACAGTAATCGTAACTCAAACATGCAGTAAATCTATGAAACCAAGAAAAATAACACAGATAAAGAACGTGTTACTGATCCTAAGAGATGGCCGAGCAGAGACAGAATTACAGAATAACTAGCCAAGGTCAAGGGATTTCATAAAGCAGGTCAAGGAGAAGACACATCCGGGTCAAGGTAAACAGAGGTCAGCATTGTCAAAATCACAATAAAAAACACTATAAACACACTAAAGGGATCAGGAACCACAATAGGGCAAGGAAAATGTTGGCTTCTATTTAAATGATTTGATAGCCACGCTTCCAAAAGATTGTCTCAAGAATAATGCAGATGCAAGTCAATCACGTCATGACGTCAGCTTGCGGATTCCTGTCATAAAAAGAGATAGAAAGGCAGTGTTTGTCATCTGAAACGCTGGAAGAGAAGTTGGAAAGATGGAGTCATTCATAGGACACGACTGGTGTATTACATGACCGCCTCGAGGTCAGTAAAATTGCTGGCCTCCTGACACAGTCCCTGTTGGTAAAATACCAGATGACAGAATTATTCATCGGTCTTCAAGGAAGGGCATCCATGACGGAATAATTCTGTCATCGGTCGTTAAATGGCCAAACAGGTTTCTTTTTTGTTATTTTAATACTGTGTTTGTGTTTTTACAGTGATTTACAAAAATATTCCCTGTGTTGACAATTGTTGATTAGATTTATTAGTATCATTGCCACAAATAACCAGGGATGAGGCATTCCATCAACCACATTGCAATCCTGGAAAGTAGCTATTCTTAGCACTTTAGTAAGGGGAAAACCTTTTAGCCTATATTCACTGTAATAGTGTCACGGTAACATACCCCAACACGCAGGAATAGTACAATAGTCAAGAGACAAGAAACAGGGTTCGTCTTACCGGACCTTAGAATGGCCGGACTAGGACGAGAGAGAAAGACAGAGTCAGGACAAGCCGAGGTCAAGGGAACTGAGAGACAGCGAAACGTAGAACAAGCCAAGGACTGGTACACAGAGGACAAAACAGCGGATAGGCAAGCAAGGATAAGGAGAGAGCGGAGTCAAGAACAAAGCCAAGGTCGAGCACCAAAAAACCAACTGTACGATACAAGCACTAAAGGGAACTGGACAGAAACCACGATAGGGCAAAGAGCAAGGGAAACAGGTGAGTATAAATACTCACTTTGATTGGCCCCTGTCATATCCACGCCCCCAAAACGTGAGTGTATGGGGAATGTGGCCTGACAGAGGCCAATGGGAGACTGATTCTAATTTAGTCTCCCACTGTCCCTTTAAGAGCGCGCCCGAGACGCGCGGCGCGCTCTTAGTGTCGGGCGGGACATGTGACCGCTTATCGCGGTCACTGCCCGCCTGACTGATCCCATCGTTGGCTGAGATGCGCGCGGCTCGTGCAGGAGCAGGACCGCGCGCGGCGAGAAGAGAGGACCCCGGCCGGCCCCTGGAGAGGGTAAGTACCGCTACAGTACCCCCCCCTGAAGACACGCCCACCGGGCGGGGAGGAGCAGGCCTGGCAGGAAAACGAGCGTGGAAAGAACTCACAAGGCGAGGAGCGTGAACAGCGTCAGCGGAAATCCAACTGCGTTCCTCAGCCCCATAGCCCTTCCAATGTACCAGATATTGGAGGCGACCCCGAAGCAAACGAGAGTCAATTACAGCCGCCACTTCAAACTCCTCATGGCCCTCCACAGAAACTGGAGGAGGAGGGGGGACATGCCGAGTATAACGGTTGCACAGGAGGGGTTTTAACAAGGAGGTATGAAACACGTTAGGAATGCGTAAATTTTTAGGAAGATCCAATGCATACGAGACAGGATTAACCACATGCAAGATACGAAAAGGACCAATAAAACGAGGAGCCAACTTCATAGAAGGCACACGAAGACGAATATTGCGAGTAGAAAGCCAAGCCCGGTCTCCCACAGCATAGGATGGAGCCGCCCTGCGATGCTTGTCTGCCTGAACCTTCTGGCGAGCAGCTGAGGCCACCAAAGAACACTGAACCTGCTCCCAAGTATTACGTAGACTAGCCAAATGTTCGTCCAGAGCTGGCATGCCCTGTAAGGAGAATGCAGCTGGAAGAACCACGGGATGCCGGCCATAAACAACGTAAAAAGGGCTGTTACCGGAGGATTCATGAGCAGCATTATTACGAGCAAACTCAGCCCAAGGAAGAAGGTCAGCCCAATTGTTCTGATGGTGGGACACGAAACAGCGAAGATACTGCTCCAGAGATTGGTTGGCACGTTCAGCAGCTCCATTAGACTGGGGGTGGTAGGCTGAAGAAAACGAGAGGGAGATACCCATCTCCGCACAAAACGCTCTCCAGAATCTGGAGATAAACTGGCTACCCCTATCGGACACGATCGAAGTGGGAATACCATGCAACCGAAACACCTCCCCGGCAAAGATAGAGGCAAGTTCCTTGGATGATGGCAATTTGACAAGAGACACAAAATGAGCCATCTTAGAAAAACGATCCACAATCATCAGGATGACAGTTTTACCATTAGAGGGAGGTAATTCAACAATAAAATCCATGGATATATTGGACCATGGCCTCTCGGGTATGGGCAACGGATGCAACAACCCACAAGGAACTCTGTGTGAGGACTTCATACTGGCACAAGTGCTACAGGCATTAACGTAATCGGTGACGTCCTTGCGCAAGGAAGCCCACCAGAAATATCTAGAAACTGCTGAGACTGTCTTAGAAATACCAGGGTGTCCAGCAGTTCTAGTGTCATGATATAATGACAAGATGTCTCGTCTCTCTGGTATATCAACGAATAGCTTATCAGCAGGCCTCTCCTCAGGAGCCAAGTTTTGTTTAGCCTGAATAGCTTGTAAGAGAGAAGACGAAATAGAAAGAACAGTAGTCGCAATTATTCTGTCAGGCGGAATGACAGGGGTAACATCGACCTCGAGTTTGTCAGTAGTCTCGAATTGTCTGGACAGAGCGTCAGCTTTAGTATTACGATCACCCGGTCTGTAAGTGATTATGTCATTAAAACGAGACAAAAACAGAGACCACCTGGCCTGCCTAGAAGACAATCTTTTTGCTTCACTAAGGTATGAGAGGTTTTTGTGATCCGTTAAAATGAGGATAGGATCCCTGGTACCCTCTAGCAGATGTCTCCATTCCTTGAGCGCCAAAATGATAGCAAGGAGTTCACGATTGCCTACATCATAATTCCTCTCTGCTTTGGACATCTGTCTGGAAAAGAAGCCACAAGGGTGTAACGGCTTTTCAGGTGAATCTCGTTGAGACAAGATAGCACCTACCCCTATCTCAGACGCATCAACCTCAAGAATAAAGGGCAGAGAAGGGACAGGATGCTGTAAAACAGGAGCAGAGGCAAATGTAGCTTTCAAGAATTCAAAGGCCTCGAGTGCTTCTGGTTTCCAGACATGAGTATTACCATCCTTCTTGGTCATTCTGGTTATAGGCGCTACAATGGCAGAAAACCCTTTAATAAAACGCCTATAATAATTAGAAAACCCCAGAAAACGCTGAATGGCTTTCAAACCCTGGGGTAGAGGCCATTCCATAATGGCAGACAGTTTCTTGGGATCCATACGAAAACCCTTGGCAGAGATTATATAACCCAAGAATTGGACTTCAGATTGATCAAATGAACATTTTTCGAGTTTGCAATAGAGACCGTTAACCAGAAGAGTTCTCAACACTAATTTAACATGCATGTGATGAGTCTGTAAATCATTAGAATAAATTAATATGTCGTCCAAGTATACTATAACGAATGTATGTATAAATTGACGTAGGACATCATTAATAAATTCTTGAAAAACTGCTGGGGCGTTACAAAGACCAAAGGGCATCACGGTGTACTCGTAGTGGCCACTCCTGGTATTGAAAGCAGTCTTCCACTCGTGATCCTTTTTGATACGTATGAGATTGTAAGCACCCCTAAGGTCCAATTTAGTAAAAACTGTGGCCTGTTTAAGCCTATCAAATAGTTCTGTGATCAAAGGTATGGGGTACGCATTTTTGACGGTGATTTTATTTAGGCCCCTATAGTCAATACAAGGCCTTAATTCGCCATCTTTCTTAGATACAAAGAAGAAACCCGCCCCTGCCGGGGAAGAGGATCTTCTTATAAATCCCTTCTCTAGAGATTCCTTAATATATTCCTCCATAACCAGATTCTCCTGAGGAGATAAAGGATATATTCTCCCTTTGGGAGGCATCGTACCAGGTAATAAATTAATAGCACAATCGTAAGGCCTGTGAGGTGGCAATCTTTCAGCCTCCCTTTTATCAAAAACAGATTTAAGAGACAGGTACTGAGAGGGTATGACCGTAGGCACGGGAGGAATATTAGTAGAATTCAAAGGGGTGACTTTAACAATACAAGACTCTTGGCAATAATCACTCCAAGAAACTATTTGTCCTGACTCCCAATCAATGGTGGGATTATGAGTACGTAACCAAGGGTACCCTAACACGAGGTGAGAGGAAGGAGAAGTAATGATCTGAAACCGAATGGTCTCAGAGTGTAACACCCCCGTAGACATATGTAGTGGAACAGTTTCATGTGTGATAACTGGAGAGCATAATGGTCTACCATCTATGGCCTCAACGGCCAGGGGTGTCTCCTTCTCTCTGGTGGGTATGTTATTCTCCTTGACAAAACTGGAATCAATAAAGTTTTCGGCCGCTCCGGAGTCAACCAGGGCTAATATATTCCCTGCTATGCAGTTACTATCAAGGTGCAGGGAAACAGGAAGAAGTAATTTATTAAGAGGCAAATGTGAGGACTGTGAAGTCACACCCAAGGCTAGTCCTCTATACGGACTTAGGTGCGATATTTTCCTGGACGCACGGGACATTCTAGTCTCATATGACCCCTCCTTTCTCCTATAAAGCTTTTCAGCGTCAGTAAGTTTGGCAACCCCTAACTGCATAGGCTCCTCCTCAGAACCTTTAGATCCCTCGGGAGTCTCAGCTCTAGGGGAGTTAACGGGAGCAAAGGGTCTATTTCTGGACCTGGTATATAACCTGTCACGGATCCTGTTATCTATATCGATAAGATAGTCAATCAGGTCCTCCAGGAGTACAGGGAGGTCCTTAGCTGCTACCTCATCCAACATAGTTTCAGACAGACCCTCCATAAACGCAGTAGTAAGCCCATTATTAGTCCAATCTACCTGTGAGGCAAGGGTACGGAACTGAATAGCATAATCGGCTACTGATTTAGATCCTTGCTTTATTCTCATTAATGCCCTGGCGGCATTTTTTAACCTTTTAGTCGTGTCAAAAGTTCTACGAAACGCTGTGAGGAAGCTAGTGAAGTCGTGTACCATAGGCCCATTAGCCTCCCAAATAGGATTTGCCCATTCTAGTGCCTTATCCGTAAGTTGGTGCATAAGAAAACCCACCTTAGATCTATCAGTGGGAAATGAACGTGGGTACATTTCAAAGTGGAACTCCACTTGATTAAGGAATCCCCTACATGTCTTAGCGTCCCCTCCATACCAAGGTGGCGGGGTTAGATGTGCTGAAGCATTAGGCATATTAGCAGTGTCTGGTATAGGGTTTACAGGAGGCGCAGGTACAGGTACCGGAGCTGATCTGGATAACAGTGTCTGAATGGCTTGAGCCATTTGATTAATACGGTGATCCTGTTCTGCGAATCTAGCCTCATGAGTGGCCATCTGTTGTCCTAAACCTGCGGGGTCCATGGCCCTATCGTAATGTCACGGTAACATACCCCAACACGCAGGAATAGTACAATAGTCAAGAGACAAGACACAGGGTTCGTCTTACCGGACCTTAGAATGGCCGGACTAGGACGAGAGAGAAAGACAGAGTCAGGACAAGCCGAGGTCAAGGGAACTGAGAGACAGCGAAACGTAGAACAAGCCGAGGACTGGTACACAGAGGACAAAACAGCGGATAGGCAAGCAAGGATAAGGAGAGAGCGGAGTCAAGAACAAAGCCAAGGTCGAGCACCAAAAAACCAACTGAACGATACAAGCACTAAAGGGAACTGGACAGAAACCACGATAGGGCAAAGAGCAAGGGAAACAGGTGAGTATAAATACCCTAAGGTTCACTTTGATTGGCCCCTGTCATATCCACGCCCCCAAAACGTGAGTGTATGGGGAATGTGGCCTGACAGAGGCCAATGGGAGACTGATTCTAATTTAGTCTCCCACTGTCCCTTTAAGAGCGCGCCCGAGACGCGCGGCGCGCTCTTAGTGTCGGGCGGGACATGTGACCGCTTCTCGCGGTCACTGCCCGCCTGACTGATCCCATCGTTGGCTGAGCCGCGCGCGGCTCGTGCAGGAGCAGGACCGCGCGCGGCGAGAAGAGAGGACCCCGGCCGGCCCCTGGAGAGGGTAAGTACCGCTACAAATAGAAAGGTTATGCTGTGGTCCCCAAATTAAACATTTAAGTACAAATATGGAGAACGCAAAATATTATGCATTTTTCTGTTTACTACTTATAGGACTTCTAGCCAAGTGGACTCTTTATTTGACTTTGAAATTCACTCGTTCATCTATGCCCTGGTAATATATTTTGTTCCAGATGCCCACTAGTAGTGATATATGGAATAAAGGCATCTGGATGAGATAGAAACACACCTAACGTAGAATTCTCATCGCTTCTCCCTTAAATCCAAAGTTTTCTTCAAAGGTTGATCCATTGAAGCTAAGAACTAAGTGAACTAAGAAGGTATGTTAGATTGTAACAAGCCTAAAGTTGAAAATGTATTCCAAATCAAGTGACACTTGGTCCCCCTGGTAAGTCTTATATGGCTCAAGCAGTTGAAAAAGGAGTGTATTGTTTGGCAGTGTTCCCAATGTGGGTTTGCCTGCCTTCTGTCAGGCAAGATGCAGAATCCAAGCAGTGCTCCCAGTTCTTCCAGTGATGCCTCCCATGAAGGTCTATTGGATGAATGCCATTGAAAATTAAAGACTTGCACTCCAGATGCGGTATTTCCTTTCTGCTGAAGGCGCCCAGGGAAACCTCAAATAAGTGCTAGATTCTTTGTCAACGTGCATTCTTGGCAATACCTCTTTATATCACCCTAGGGTGTGAAGAAAAGAAACAAAGCCATTTCTCCTGTATCAGTTTTCAAACATTTTTGGACTCGTACTTGAGTCTGTTTGTGATCCCAAAGAAGGAGGGTGCATTCTGGTCTGCCCAGGACCTCAAGTCCCTTAACTTGTTCTCAGGGTTCCCACTTTCAAAATGGCCATTGTAGTTCAATCACATACTTTTTATACTAAGTTTGACCCACACCTGGATGATATCCTAGTACATATAGCCACTAATGATGTGTTGGTTTTGAATGCCCACCTGCAAATCTCTGTTTTGTTCTATCACAGGTGGTATATCAACCTTTGAAATTTAGTCACTGCATCCAAAATATACATTTAGTAAACAAAAACATATTTACCATGAGAACCAGAGCTCAACAAAACGGGGCAGCAGATAAACTATTTTATAGAGTATGCTTTCTTATGGTACTTCCAAATGCCACATTTTAAAAACATAACTTTATTATCATCACATTAGAAATATTATGCATAAAGCCAAAAATACACAAAAAACAAAATAACAGCACAAATAAAATGGACACTAGCAGCCTAAAGTGGATTGTGTGTCTCCACACTTTATCAAAGGCTATATCAACCTCTCCAAATGTTTGCTCGTGCCTAGTATGCCTAGAATATTTTCTTGAATTGCTCTCAGCTTCAGGCAGCAATTTGAATGGAGCTGCTATGACTGATGGGGATGTCCTTGAACATAGTTCCAAATGCAACATTCTATTTGCTTCCAATAAATGTTCTCAAGCTTGGAATGGTTTGCTTGGCTAACCTTTCTTGGCTAATATTCTGTCGGGTGCCTATTTACCCACAGCAATTAAAGCCTTTTGAGTGGAGCCTATTACCAGTCACATTTACCACTAATTAATGCCTTCATACTTTGCTTGGTGTTCTTCATCTGGGTTATTTTGGAATTCAGTCAGGAAGGCTTGATAACGAGTTTGGCTGTACCTTGAAGGTTTAGATTTCGACTCTTGGAGAGGTCTTCCTCTAATCTTTGTGCAGGCCTTTAAGTCTATACATTAATTGGATTTGCAATTGTTATTCTGGAAAGTGTTTTTTCGTCTGGCAATTTCCTCTGCTAGAAAGATTTCCGAACATTTGGTTCTAATTTCTGGGCCCCTCTATTTGTTTTTCTCAAGGATTGCACAGTCCTGAGTTTGATTATTTCTTCTTACTAAAGGTTGTCTCTCCACTGATATTAACCAGGTGATTGTTCCCTCCTTTTGTTATTAATGTGCTAGAGGAGAAATTATCACTGTTGTTCGTGGCCTCCTGTCTAGGCCACTAGGTCCCTGTAGAAAGTTTTTGTCTGTTCATTTTTATGGACCCTATTTGGGACAAAACGTTCTGGCACTCCCAAACAATTGATCAAGAAGGCTAACAATGCTCTCTGTCCTAGCTAACATGCCTTCATATAAAGGGTCACTGTTCATTCGACTCAGGCATGGCTCTGTCATGGGCCTTTTACCATGAGGTTTCTATTGACTAAATCTGCAAGGAGGGGATAGAGAGAAGACCATCTAATATAAGGCTGTTTCTGTTACTTTAAAGGGACTTTATCCAGTAAGCTATTACTTCTGGATACTCACCATCCAGAAAGAAATGAATTTGTCAGGCAAGACACAAATTTCATATATATATATATATATATATATATATATATATACATATATATACATACGCGTTCAATAGCTCACATTTAATATTTGCATATTTGCATGATCACTTAATGTATGTAGCCCCTAATTAAACCATTATTTAAATAACATTTTTGATTGCAAAAAAGTCCAATAATGACTTCACCATATAATTCAGTATATAGATGGAGTAAACTGTCTGCACTGTGATGTGTTTGCTTCCTATATTGAACTTAAAGGAATGCTATTGTTACCCAGACCACTTCATCTCACTGGAGTGGAATTAATAATATTGGTGGGTGGACACGAAGTTAGTCACATAATGTTTAATCCAATTAATGATGTTTATTTGTTATTATCTGATATTCAATGATGATGTCATTTTGCTTTTAAAAAGATCTGCACAACTGTTTTCCAACCAGATTGCATTAAATTTTCTGAAGTGCTTTTAACCTGAACTCCATGTGTCAGTGTGAGCTTACTTCTGCGTATACGCAATTTAATCATCTCAGATTTGGACAGGAACAGATAGACATTTAAACATATTTGTTTATTTCTAAATTAATCTACATCAATTTGGCGCCCAACGTGGGGCATCGGGCTATGACCTCTGGCCGGTGAGCCGTCCTAAGGAAGACAAGGTTGGACGGGGGAATCCTGGGGGTAGGAAAGGAGATTGATCACCTCCAGGTACACGGTAGAGACTTCTGCAGAGCCACCGGTATGTTCCGGCCCCTTTGATTGACCCGTCCACGTGTCTGTGACTGCTTCCCGGGAGGACATCAAAGACAGGTAATATCTTGCCCGGTGTCTCGTTACTCACTTGTTTACCTGCATTTTAGTCTATCTGTTGCCTGGGTGTGTTTGAATTGTGTTTGAATTGTTTGCCTGTTTCCCCATTTTGAGATAAAGGGGGGGTGGACCTGCAGGGGATTTGCCTGGGGTTCTGTCTTGCTTGTTTTCCCCTTTTTGGGATAAAGGGGGGTGGACCTGAGGGGACTTGCCTGGGTCTTCGGTTTGTCTGTTTATCTGTTTGTATTTTACCCCTTTTGGGATAAAGGGGGGTGGACCTGTGGATGCGTTCCTGGGGGTCTTCTGTTACCTGTTTTACTCCTTTTAGGAACCACGGTGCTGTGGTTGTAGGGAAAAAGGGGGGTTGACCTGTGGATGCGTTCCTGGGGGTCTTCTTTGCCTGTTTACCTCTTTTAGGAGCCTCGTGGCTGTGGCTGTAAGGAAAAAGGGGATTGTTGGAACTGTGGATTTTGTGTAGACTCATAATTTCCTGTGATCCTTCTTGTGACACTTTGAGAGCCCAGCTAGCCTCATTGTGCACGTGGTAACCCACAGTTTCGAGTACTGGGGCTAGTGGAATTCCAAGTTTGGTAACCACTGCCCCGAGTGCTGAGGCTGGGGGGATTCCAGTTTTGGTAAACCTCAGCTTCGGCTGGGGGGATTCCAGTTTTCTTTTGGTAACCACAACCCTGAGCGCTGGGGCTGGTGGAATTCCAGTTTTCTGTTTATTTGTGGTAGGGGACTTAGTCTTGTGGCAGGGGACTCTGTTTCCTGGGGGGATTCAAGTAGGCATTGCTTGTTTTCCGCATCACGTGGTAGTGAGACTTATAAGTGGGTTTTATAGGGGCACTACGGGAGTGAGGATAGAGGTGGCCACATTCTTGTGGACTGCTGTGCAGAGGGAGGCTGACGGAACTCGGACCGGTGTCAGTTGTTTTCCGTGGCCGCTGGTAGTGAGACTTATGAAAGTCATTCTCCGAGCGGAGACACTACGGGGTTGAGGGAGGTGACTTTGGAGTAAGCACACGAGTAAAGGAAAGGAATTACTGTTGATTTCATTTGAACTGTGATGCATGCACTGTATTTCAACTGTATTGTTGTCTTGTCTGTTTAATTAGGAGTCTCATGAACTCCTGTGTCTGTCTCTAAGGATTTTCCTTACCTTTTTATCTTTTCTACACTTCCTATACTATTATACTATCCTCTACTATTTCTCTTGTGAGAGAAGTGATTGGTCACACACTTCTCACCCCACTCCAATCCGTGGCTACCACCTCGGGTACACGGAATTAGTGACTAGTCTGCGTTTTTGGGAAGATGCACTTGGAGGGACCCACCCTTTCTGAGTGGCAGCTGACCATTGTAGATAATCTGTTTAATCTTCTTTCCCCTATATCTGGGATGCCTGTATAGGAGGGGAATGGAACAGGGTTAGGAAAGCCCAATAAGGGCTGGCTAGCGCGTGTGATCTAGTTGAAAAGATTGCTAAAGTGTGTAAAATTGCTGTGCCTTCATGTGGTAGATTGCAGCTAGAATTCAGCAGGAAGGTTGGGCTGAGGAAGAACTAGATCACAAAGGGTTAAGAATATATGTATATTATAATAATTGTTTTTGTATTTTGTGTTAGCCATTACCCTGGTAGAGGGTGGGGGTTTTGTATTGAGTCCCACTGAGAGTATTACTATATTGGGATTGACCTGACTGGATCAGGGATTATTTCAATTATTGCTATAAGTATGGGAAGCCTAGGTGTATTGTCTAAATGTTGTGTTTTTTTTTGTGTGTCTCTTTGCTTGCAATAATTGTAACGTAACTGTTCTTCCAGCGCTGACATGGTTAAAAAACTTCATGCTGGCTCTCTCCTCACCCCTCCCTCCTTGCCTTCTGTGAGACGCGAGGGGGGAGAGGGAGGGGTGACATTCCTGGTTTTTCAGTTCTGCGTTCAGTAAAATTAGTAGCTCAGTGTTTATTACGAAGGTTAGGAAAGTGAATCTGATGCAGGAATAGAGAATTATTTGGACGAGTTAAAAATGTAAAGGCAAGTGTGATTTGTTGCAATACTATGCAATGTGGATAGAGGGAATATGCAAAGTTGTTACGTTAGATTATGAAGGAAAAAAAAAAAAAATTGGTAACATGATGGAAGAGGGGTTATCTTAAAGAACATTTACTAAAAGAAAGTTCTAATAAACCTAGATTTCTTTAACAAATGGTAATACAATTAGGGATTGGTTTCAAAATGTTTTTACTGGATAATGTTTGCCTCCAGATTAAAAGACTGACTAACATAATTTTTTTGTTGTAAGCCCAGATATTTTATTATTGCATATGCATAGGAATTGAGACTTTGGGCATTATAGTATATTAATTCTAGATCTGTTACTAGCAGCAAGTGCCTATCCCACGCATGCTTAAAACACTTCTACTGAGTTAACCTCTACCACTCCAGTTGGAAGGCTATTCCATGCATCCACTACCCTCTCAGTAATGTAATACTTCCTGATATTATTTTTAAACCTTGGTCCCTCTATTTTTGAGACTATGTCCTCTTGTTATGGTAGTTTTCCTTCTTTTAAATATAGTCTCCACTTTTACTGTGTTGTTTCCCCTTTATGTATTTAAAATGCTTTTATCATCTTTTCACCAAGCTATACCTGTCAAGATCCTTTCACCTTTCCTGGTGAATTTTACCCTGCAATCCATGAACCAGTTTAATAGCCCTTCTTTGAACTCTCTCTAAGGTATCCATATCCTTCTGAAGATATGGTCTCCAGTACTGTATCCAGTACTCTAAGTGAGGTCCCACCAGTGTTCTGTACAATGGCATGAGCATTTCCCTCTTCCTACTGCTAATACCTCTCCCTATGCAACCAAGCATTCTGCTAGCATTTTCCGCTGCTCTATTACATTGTACATTGTCATCAACAGCCAGAAACTGGAGAACAAGAAATGTGAATTAATGTATAGCCATTTATAAGCTTAACAAAATCTCCACTATCTTTTCCATTTATTTTGCAGAAGGCAATGTTATTTGTCTATTTTGTATGTTTTAAAAATACATTATCAGTGAAGAGTAGAATAAATTTTATCCCATTTACGAGACATAAAATTGTGATAACGTATATTTGTGATATAGGTGGGAATTACATTTTGAGATGTTAGATATAAATTATTAAATTAAGAACGAGAGTTAGGGATAGCGTCTGTCTCCGCGGGCACAAGGCCCCGTGTGGAGAAGTGGTGGGCAAGCCATCATGGGCCACCCATGGGAGTGAAACGTTCGAGGCTTGTGGAGACAAGATGAGCATGTTAGCCTTTTATTATTTTTCTCTAGGGAAAGCTTAGGGCCAGTTAATAGTTGTTGTACATGGGCTATTTGCAGCCTCCATTGCATTTCTACCTAGTCTTGATTTCTGATGTATCCTCCATTGCTACATCACCTGTCTGCTCCCTTACCTGCCCACCCCCGCTTATTCCTCCCACCGATCCCTCCCCTTCATCTACAGTCCCCCACTTTCCCCTACTGCCCCTCCCTCTACTCCACCTTCTCCTCCTCCTACTCCTTCTTCCTGCTCTTCCTCCTCCCTCCTCTTCCTACTCCTCCCTCTACTCCACTTTCTCCTCCTACTCCTCCCTCTACTCCACCTTCTCCTCCTCCTACTCCTTCTTCCTGCTCTTACTCCTCCCTCCTCTTCCTACTCCTCCCTCTACTCCACTTTCTCCTCCTACTCCTTCCTCTACTCCACCTTCTCCTCCTCCTACTCCTTCTTCCTGCTCTTACTCCTCCCTCCTCTTCCTACTCCTCCCTCTACTCCACTTTCTCCTCCTACTCCTCCCTCTACTCCACTTTCTCCTCCTACTCCTTCCTCTACTCCACCTTCTCCTCCTCCTACTCCTTCTTCCTGCTCTTACTCCTCCCTCTACTCCACTTTCTCCTTCTACTCCACCTTCTCCTCTCTCCCCCTACTTCTCCTCTATTCCTCCTTCTCCTCCTCCTACTCCTTCTTCCTGCTCTTACTCCTCCCTCTACTCCACTTTCTCCTTCTACTCCACCTTCTCCTCTCTCCCCCTACTTCTCCTCTATTCCTCCTTCTCCTCCTCCTACTCCGCCTTCTCCTGCTCTGGCCACTCTTCCGCCACTTCCCAGGGGGGAATACCACACTGAAAGAACTGTTTTGGGCACTCTCAAGGAAATAGTGCGGCCCTGACCCAGATTCCCATGGAAGTAAGGGAGGTGGCTGTCCCTCATGTTTTTTCTTCACTAAGTCCCCAGAAATCTCATGAAAGGAACTTGACTCATTAGAACAAAACATGAACATTCATTTTACAAATCTCTACAGAGGGGGGTCAGCAAGAGAACTGTGAATAGAAAGACAAAGTAGCTTTACCAGATCCTGACTCCACTCTGTTTGCGGATAAAGAGGAAAGGTACCATACTGGATTTGCTGTTGCTACAGAAGATCAGGTACGTCAAGCACCTTCACTTTCCTCACTCACATCTGCTCAAGACGCTGAATTGACAGCCTTCTCAGTGGCATACAAAATGCCTGAAGGAAGACATGCCAATATCTACACTGGGTGCAGCACATTATTTTGGATCAATCTGGAAGATAAGAAGCACCACTCAGCTGACTAAAAGCTGCCAACCAAGCCACAAGTGCACCAAGGGAGGTGGACAGAATGGTGTCCGCTAAAGAAACTTCTATACTCACCATGTAAATCCTACCTACAGATCTCAAGCTTCTGAAAGAATGACAAGCAGCTACGGACCCTGAAGAAATACAAAGCTGGAAAAACAGAAAGGGGCAACCCTTGAAGACGGGCTGTACTCCAACGCTTTCAAGCTCTGTTTACCCAAAAACATGTACTGGGCAGTGAGCCCATGGAACTTTATACCTATCCAAGACCCTCATGAACTCTTTTGATCTCTAAAATACTCCTAAGCACCTAGCTAACTCTCAATATCCCTTTCAAGAATCCAGGTGACAAAGAGCTACTGGGTCAAATATGCACTAGTTATCATAGACATTTTGTCAGGATGGCCAGAAGCCTAGCCGGTCATCAATGTGACAACCAAGACCATATACCCAATAGTGCATTGTGAAAGTTGCAGAGATCACTCAGTGGATTCATTGTTCCAGATTCAAGACTCTCTCTGCAACATGAGAAGTGACATTTGTTGATTTTGACACACTTTTGACTCTAAAGAAAAAATGACTTGTTAAATAAAAAGATACCAGCAAGTAGGTGTTTGATGGCCATAATAATGCCTGACCACCTGCCATCGATGGAAAACCGAGGACCCCAAAAGGAGACCTCGTGAAGCTGAAGGGATCCAAATGCCAAGCTTCCTCAGGATTATTTGCCCATCCTGAGTTTGTGGTGATATTAATATTGACTAAATGATCCGAGTCCACCTACGCTGATGTAGCGTGGGACAGGTTTAATACTACAATGCATAAGCAAATGCGCCCTAGCCAAGGTTATTATGTCCATACACATAATACATGACAAGGTACTCTTGACACACCACATTCATGCTTCAGAACATAAAAAGGAGCACCCCTCGAAAGGGAAAGTTTGATATATATATATATATATATTGATGCCATAGGTGTGCCAAGGGGGGTACCAGATGATTTTGCAGTAAAAGGAAAGTTTGAGTCCATTTTCCCAACCGTCACTGCTAATAATAATAATAATATTTTGATTTGCATTTATTATACCTATTGCAACCAACAACGTTTACCTGTCACCATGACTACTTGTGCCTATATTCCAGATAACACAAGTCCATATGGTAATGTAAGCTTGTCTATTTATGATGTCCCTCTGAAGAACTAAGAAGACTTTAAGAACCGTTACTTCATAGGGTTTCTGTGCCTTGGGTTAACACGTCTTCCTGATACTAACTTAATAAAGTTTTTATCTCTTAGAATTTAACATTTCATAGGGGGGACTGATGTGGGATTATTAAAAATCTTTATTGTACTTGTATTGAATTATTGTACTAACTCCATTTTAACCTTATATTGTGACAATCCTCCATTTTGTCCTCCTAACCTGACTTCTTCAATCCTCCATTTTGTCCTCATGACTTAACTTGTTCATTTTAAAACTACCTTACGTGACTGAATTTCCCAACCCAATTAGTATAGTAGACAAAGACTGTATTTCCTGCAAAGACACAGGAGTTGCTGACTACTCCCTAAACTTGTAAGATAGTATAGTTTGAAGGCCACGAGAACACAGTAGTAATGAAATGTTCTATTCATAAGAGACCTTGCACCTGGACATGAGGCCTGATATCACTGACTGTGTAAAATGACGCTCAAGCCCCCCTTTCCACCGAGTAAACCTCATGCTGGGAAAGATGGCGCCTGAGCCTTCTGTCCACACCCTTGTCCAGAACAATACCACCTCCCGGTGGGAGGACACCTAGCTGGTCACTCAAACCCCTGAGCCAATTAATAATATTGGTGGGTGGACACGAAGTTAGTCACATAATGTTTAATCCAATTAATGATGTTTATTTGTTATTATCTGATATTCAATGATGATGTCATTTTGCTTTTAAAAAGATCTGCACAACTGTTTTCCAACCAGATTGCATTAAATTTTCTGAAGTGCTTTTAACCTGAACTCCATGTGTCAGTGTGAGCTTACTTCTGCGTATACGCAATTTAATCATCTCAGATTTGGACAGGAACAGATAGACATTTAAACATATTTGTTTATTTCTAAATTAATCTACATCAATGTGTTCTGGGTACTTTGGCCCTTTGTACAAGGGTTGAATTTACTCTAGTGTCTTCCAGACAGCCAGTAGAGGCACTTCTTCCTGAAGACCGATTAAAACTTGGTCTGGGAATCAAATGCTCATAGCAGCATATTATTGGAGCAGTGTGATGTTTGACTGTGCATACATACCTCCAACCCATTCCTTCTCTATAAGAAGCAATGGATTGGAGGAGATCGTGATGACATTAGCAGGCATGTCTTTGAAGACTGGAAACAGGTGAGTAATTTATATTCTACTCACTTTTTTAAATGCAAGTGGGATGGATATAAGGAATCCCAAAGTCCCACAATAATTATTTCAGGACTATAAGTTGCCTTTAATTCACTTACTGACTACTACAATGTGTAGTGCAAAATCTTCAAAATATTTTTCAGTGATCATCATATCTGTATTTTTATTTTATGTAGCTATCGGCATAGACGCACAGAGCAAGAAGAAGATGAAGAACTGCTATCTGAAAGCCGAAAAACCTCAAATGTGTGTGTGCGATTTGAGGAGTCACCGTCTTGTACGTCTTAATAGTATGACCTTTATTTAGCATTTGTAAATTAAGGAAATTATTTATTTCTAAACTGTAAATGTAAAACACATTTGTATCAACAGAGATGGGATTCCTTTGTATCACATTTGGATTTCTTTTCACCTGACACCTGGGACATGCAGTCGTGGACAAATAACAAGGCTTATTACACGGGACACAAGGGGTCAGTGCAAGTGCAGAGAGCATGTGGTCTATACCTCCAGCGAGTGCAGACCACACTAATCTCTCCCTTATGGTCCACTACTCACTAATGAGGCAGACCTTAGGCTGAGAGTCCAAATAGCTGCACTCTGACTCACTGTGTGTCGGTACCGCAAGGGAGCGAATACACCCACTAGGGGTGCAAACCACATGCTCTCCGACTCACCAGGGTGCATAAAACTGCAGACGGTAGGGCAAAACAACACACATCACG
Source organism: Pelobates fuscus (assembly GCF_036172605.1). Taxonomy (NCBI): domain Eukaryota; kingdom Metazoa; phylum Chordata; class Amphibia; order Anura; family Pelobatidae; genus Pelobates; species Pelobates fuscus. The sequence goes on along the minus strand of NC_086325.1, from coordinate 84,137,510 downwards.
CTCAAACATATCACACACACATTTCACACAGCCAGTAAACATCACACACGCATTACATAAAGGAAGCAAACATCTAACAGACACACACAGTACTCACATCCTGCAAACTTTACACACACATTACATACAGCCAGCAAACATCTTACACATTTATAGAGCAAACTTCACACACACGTTACACATACACATTACACACAGCCACACCACACACTTTACACATAGACACCACACAGATACACACAATATGAGGGGGGGGGAGGGGAGGGGGGAGGGAGGGATGGACTGTAGTGGGAAGCAGATTGCATAATTGAGGACATTTAATAAAAATCTACTTGTCTAGGGGACTAAATCGTTAGCCCAATCTGCTTGTCCACCATGGCAAACTCTGTGTCCTGACACACAAAATTAATTCCTATTGGGGCACTTGCCTAGAGCCTTGGACATACTTCAAGTGATATAAGTAAAACCCTATACCCTTAGTGTAGCACTGTGGTAATTATTAAAGGGGTAGCTTACCCCACGTTATCTTGATGAGATCATGTAACTCAAATACATAAAAAATAAAATAAGGCAAATACAATATAGTGCAGATGGTAATACAAATTGAGTATTTGATCTTGGAAATTGGGTCACTCACATGGTGTTCCCCCTTAATGCGTGTAGGCTGTGCCTAATGTGTGTGTTTGAAGGATGTGTGTAATGTGTGTGTCCGTGCAAGCTGTTTGAGGTGTGTGTGCTGACTGTGCGCGGTTTACACCGTGTTTGTGTAGTGTGTGTTTAAGTGATGTTTTCTGGATATGTGTAATGTGTGTGTGATGCTTGCTGGCTGTGTGTTATGCGTGTGTGATATTTCCTTTCTGTGGCAATGTGTGTGTATGATGTTTGCTGACTGTGTAATGTGAGTTATTTGCTGGCTGTGTTTAATATGTATGATGTTTTCTAGCTGTGTGTGATATTTGCTAACTGTGTATAATGTGTGTATGTGTGACATTTGCTGTCTGTGTGTAGTGTGTGTGATATTTGCTGACTGTGAGCAATGTGTGTTATTTACTGGCTGTATGTAATATGTGCTGTATGTGTGTAATTTTTGTAATATATGCTGAGTGGGTGTAATGTGTGTTTTTGTGGTTTTTCCTCCACCTGCTTAGCTTTCTACAGGGAGCAGGGCCATGACGTCTAGTAGTCATTTTAGGTTAGAAGTCCCCGGTGTTCCATTGGGGGGTTAACAAGTACCAGGTAGTCCCGTATGGGGGTTAAAATATTTGTTGGTCCAGTGTTGGAAGTGTGTGATCTCCACCTCTGGTGTGAGCAAAACATGGTAATCGCTTATTTGCAGTCTTAGTGCTTACTAAGTCAGACTGCAGGCTGGGAATACTGGTGGTTGCGCTCTGACACGTCGGACCGCGAGGGAATGATTACTGTTGTCTGCAAATACTGGAGGTACAGACCACTTGTTCCCTTTCCCAGCACTAACCTCCTATGTTACCTGCAGCAGCCCTGCCATAACTTGGGCCATCCTTATGGGTGTGTGCAATAAATTTAACTAATTTAAAAAAAATATATATGTGAGTTCTAGCTGTCTATCTATTGATTTAACAAGTATACCAGTGATCATGAAATTATTTGAAGACTACTTCTTTGTGTAATATCAACTGTGATGGACTGGCACTTTTAGTTATTTGGTATTTATTTTGTATTTCTGTAGATGTTAAGGGAGGGGAATTGAGAGACTACCAGGTCAGAGGGCTCAACTGGATGATCTCTTTATATGAGAATGGCATCAATGGCATATTGGCAGATGAAATGGTAAATAGTAGAGACTCCTTCTAAATACCAACAATGAAACCGGAAAATGTCCTAAGTGTGCTTATTTACTTATTATTATTATTTTTTTTTTAATGAAAGGGTCTGGGGAAAACACTGCAGACAATTGCTTTACTGGGCTACCTTAAGCATTACAGAAACATTCCAGGTCCTCACATGGTTTTGGTTCCTAAATCAACGCTACACAACTGGATGAACGAGTTTAAACGCTGGATTCCTTCTCTTTGTGCCGTGTGTCTCATTGGAGACAAAGATGCCAGGGTAAGAACGATTGTTGACATACTAACTGTATCTGACATTGTCGACAGAGGTTTCTCATGTTCTTTTAAAAAAATGTTTTATTTTGTATTGTTGGTATAAGGTGAGTACAAACAGGTGTGAGGTACCCCAACGGCAATCCTCAGGCATGGCATCATGCATTACATTTGAGGTTATAGATAGGGCATGCACAATTTTATAATATAATGATAAACAACAAGCTTAACTAAAGGTCTAGACCCGAGATTGATAGGTTAAGTTAGATAAAGTAAAACAACAAGCTCAACTATAGGTCTAGATCTGAGATTGACAAGTTATGGTAGGTAAAGTAAGGCAAGGTTAGGATCAGATAGGCTAACGGTTCCAACATGGCGATAAACTTAGAAAATTGATCGTATTGCTTTTTGCTGGAACTACTGGTGAGAAAGCATATAGGTGGCAGGACCTTGTGTATAAGTACTCAGCGCTCACTAACAAGGCTTGTATAGTACCACAGCAACGTTTATAAGGAACATAAATACAGGCTCACTCATCAGTTTTCATGACTTATAGAGACTGAGATGGAGACTGGAGGCCTAGGATAGGCACAAGGACGGGAAAAGAGCATAAACTGAAAGGCAAAGGCAAGCTAGTCGGGCTGGACCTGTGGAATGACCCCTTTTTGGTGGGTTTAGTCCCTGGAGCAGTCCATACCTCTCATCCCACACAAGCTCTAAAGGCATATTGTATGGGCTCAGGGCAAGGGCCGGGAAGGAGCCATTGTTGGGCACTGCTGAGCTGTGAGATTGCCACCATGTTCCAGCCTCCGTCCTTTTTGTCTTGTGTGGAGGTGAGTGGTCTGGAGCATACCCCCCTGCCCCCGAAGCCGCCACTCTTTGCTGCCACCTCTGCTTTCTGTCGTGGCTGTGATACTGGGCAAATTGATTTCCACTTCTTCGCCGCTGTCTTCCACGTCTGTTTTTTCGTATAGGCCTAGTCATGTCCACCCTGGATGCTTTCGCTAAGGTTAAGTAGGTTTCTGTGGGGTTGTTCCCACTCCAACACCAACCTCCAGATTCTTCTGCATTCGCTGCCAGAATGCTTCACAGATAAAATCAAAGCGCTCCAGCAGCGTACTGCTCAGACATGAGGGGTCAGCTTGGCACACATGAGCTGTTATAGAGCAGGAAGCCGCCATCTTAGTGGGTGAGATGCTAAATTTCCCCATACTCTTGCCTGAATGTTGGAGCTCATCAGCACAGGACCAGGCTTCTAGCTGTGCCGTGGTGGACCCCCGCTGGTCCAAAGGTGGGGGGGGGGAGGGGAAAGGGTTTGCAAGGCCCTGCAGGACATCGAGGCTGGGGGATCGGCCACGTCACAGGGCATTTATTGGTATAATGCATTAGTTACTGAGTCTTCCCTGAACAAAAATGTCTTTAGGAAGTGCTTAATCCCTTAAGCACACAACTACTGAATTAAAAGGAATATTTCCATCATGTGTCGTTAAGGGGTTAAAGGACTGTGGAGAAATCTGACAGCGCAGGGATGGCAATGTTTTGCAATGATTATCTGTCTGTAGGTAAGTGTTTGTTTTCAATCTTGATTTCTGGGTTAAAGTGTAGAGATCATAGAATTAGCATGGTAGACTACATATAAAAAAAAAAATACTCAAATATATGCTTGGCAAATGACCTATGGCATATCTTTATATAATTGTAAAGATTTCTCTAAACATGTACAAAGATTTTGTTTAACTTGCTATTGCTTTGTATGGTATAGGCTGCTTTTATTCGTGATGTCATGATGCCAGGGGAGTGGGATGTCTGCGTTACTTCCTATGAAATGGTCATAAAAGAAAAATCTGTCTTCAAAAAGTTCAACTGGAGATATCTTGTTATTGATGAAGCACATAGAATCAAAAATGAGAAATCCAAGGTAACTTATATTGACAAGATGCTGTGTCATTTTTAGAATACTTCTTACAAAATACTGTAAAATACTAGAACTGCAAACAGGAATATGAAGAGAAACTTAAAGGGACACTACAGTCACCTGAACAACTTTAGCTTAATGAAGCAGTTTTGGTGTATAGAACATGCCCCTGCAGCCTCACTGCTCAATCCTCTGCCATTTAGGAGTTAAATCCCTTTGTTTATGAACCCTAGTCACACCTCCCTGCATGTGACTTGCACATCCTTCCATAAACACTTCCTGTAAAGAGAGCCCTATTTAGGCTTTCTTTATTGCAAGTTCTGTTTAATTAAGATTTTCTTATCCCCTGCTTGCTAGACCCTGCAAGAGCCTCCTGTATGCGATTAATGTTCAATTTAGAGATTGAGATACAATTATTTAAGGTAAATGACATCTGTTTGAAAGTGAAAACAGTTTTTTTTTTCATGCAGGCACTGTCAATCATAGCCAGGGGAGGTGTGGCTAAGGCTGCATAAACAGAAACAAAGTTATTTAACTCCTAAATGACAGTGAATTGAGCAGTGAAATTGCAGGGGAATGATCTATACACTAAAACTGCTTTATTTAGCTAAAGTAATTTAGGTGACTATAGTGTTCCTTTAAAGCCCTAAATATGTATCGCGTGGAACTGCGAAGGAATTGGGAATGGGATGGAAAATTACAGTATATTGAAAATAGCACGGGAACCGGGGAGATTGGCAGGAACAATTTAGAGATGACATCAAATAGCTTGAAATGCAGAAATTAACAAAGTAACTTGGGATTATACATACTGCTGTCCTGAACACAAAATAAAATCAAGAATAATGCCTATGCTTTCACAGATTGTAATGATCAGCTTACATTTTTCATTTTTCATCCAAACCAATAATACCAATTATATGAAAGCATTTTATCAGAAAAGTTCTAATTACCCAACCTTGAAAGAATGAAATCCTTAATGTTAAAGGATGCTAACATTTCCCACGTATACTTCAGTAGGGTATGGTAGAAAAGTACATAGGGAAACATAAGATTGACACATGGAAGTTATGGTATGTTTCCGGATATTATGAATTTCTGTGTACAGTACACTATATGAATTTTCAGATTTCCTTTTTTTTGCAAAGAAACATAGATTTTATGTATTTTACAGTTCTTATTATATGATGGACCTTTGACAAACAGCAAACCATTTTGCCATAATTTGTGCACTATTAGTTACATATTTTTTAGCCACATTTGTTTTTGAGAAATATTCTTTACAGCGTTATAAAATGCGTAACTTTACAGAAAAAAAACAAGCTGCTGCTTATTTCAAACCCTTTAGTAGACTATTTATAGTCTCCAAATTCTGTTACTCCTCTACTCCATTATCACTTCAATACTTCAGTTACTTATCCTATGGGAGAAAAAAAATCTAATTAAAGTTTGTTTTTCCTAGCTGTCTGAAATAGTTCGGGAATTTAAGACCACTAACCGATTACTGCTGACAGGCACTCCGCTTCAGAATAATCTCCATGAGTTGTGGGCATTACTGAATTTCCTCCTGCCTGATGTATTCAATTCATCAGAGGTAAGTGTTCGTGTGGATATTTGCTCTGGAATGATAAAAGAATTGCACAATTATTTTTGACTCCATTTATGATATTTTTCTCATCTATCTCTGTCTTCCCATTTGCACTATGTGTGTATGTGCATATTTATATATATATATATATATATATATATATATATATATTTCCTGGCCATATCCATGGCAGCACAACATTGGGTAGCTCCTCCCTATCCCCATTGGACAGGAATAATAATTAAGCCGTATAAGTACCACCTCCTGCCCCTCCTTCCCCAGTCTTTTTTTCCTGTCCTATCCCTAGGACATGTCGGTCTTTTCAGACTGCTAAAATTTTCTTTTATGGCTTACCTGAGGATTAGTTCCTCTGGCCCTTGGGGAGTTCACCCTCTCTCCCCTGGGAAGTCTCCAGTATACGGCCCTGTGCAAAGGTGTCCCCCTGGAGAGAACCCCTTTAGTGACCGGGGGTTTTTTCCCTCCATTTTTCCAGTGGTAACATGGAAAGGAACATGGAATGTGGCTGGTTTCCGGTTTGGTATCCTCCCACCAGGCTCAAGGTAATATTGTTTTGTTTTACCTGTTGGTTTTGGAAAGTTTTCAGTTGAAGCGTTCTGGGGTTTCCCTGCACGGCTTTCGGGAGCCTCCTGTGCGCCCGCGCGGCGTGTAGGCGTCTCCTGTGCACCTGCGCGGCGTGTATGGGTCTCCTGGGCGCCTGCGCGGTTCTCGGGGACTCTGGGACGCATTCGCGCGCAAATCTATTCATTTAATTTCTGATTAGGCCGTTTCGCGCGTCTTTTCGGTCATCTGCGCATGCGCGATGACGTCAGACGCCTTCTTAAAGCGCCAGGCCTCCTTTTTGGGCAGTTTGAATTTTTCTGCTTCCTGGAGAGTTTCTGGCACCGTTGAGATCTGTGGATTGTTGATTCTTCGTCTTTTTTCTTCTAAAGTAAGTTATTTTTCCTTTTTTCTTTTTTCTTTTGTTTGGTTTCCTGTAGTTTTTCTGCTGGGTTCTAGTTTCGCTGTTTCATCTATTATTTATAGATGGATTCGCGCTCATGATCTAGAGAATCGGAGTCTTCTCATCATAATAGGTCACAATCTAAGCGATATAGGTAAGCCATCCATTTTTGGAAATTATTGATATTTTGATATCTAAAAGAGTGGTAATGTACTAATATTCACGTTTGGTGTATTTCAGTGATAAAAGTACAAAGACTTCAGGATCGTCCAAAGGGAAGTCGCCCAAAAGGACGCTATGTGTATCCTGTGATAACAGAGCCATAGAAGGGAAACGTCTCTGTTCGAATTGTCTCTCAGCAGCTGCTGGACCTTCTCAGTTAACACCAGACTTTAGGCAGCTTATCAAGCATGCAGTTGCCCGGGGCATCAAAGAGGTTGGTAAGACCCACAAGCGACCTAGATATTCTGAGCCGTCAGATTGGTCTCCTGATAACTCGGAGGATGAGTTTATGGACACGGCTTCGCTGAGAGACTTGGCTTTTTCCTCGGAGGAGGATGCTATGCCTGATCCTGACTTCCTGATACCTGCGGAGGTGGATCATTTGATTGCCCGGGTCAGAGAAACCCTTACTTTGAAAGAGCCCTCGGAGGAGGAACCCTCTACATCTAACCGCTATTTCTCAGATCTTAGAAGGAAAAGAGCGGCTTTCCCTGTGCATACCACTATTAGTGACCTTATTAAAGAGGAATGGTCCAGGTCTGATAGGAGATCCTCTGCAAAAGGGAAGTTCTCCAGATTATATCCGTTTGATCCCAAAGATGCTGAAACATGGGATCTTCCACCCAAGGTTGATGCTGCGGTGGTTAGGCTAGCCAAGCGCACTACCCTGCCAGTGGATGATGCAGGCTCCTTCAGGGATCCAATGGATCGTAAGATGGAATACTACCTGTCTAAGTCCTATGTAGCCTCAGGCACGAGTCTCCACCCTGCCGTTGCTCTCACGTCTGTTTCAAGAGCTATGAAGGTTTGGCTGCAGGAGCTGGAAGGGGACATCAAGAGGGGCAGGAGCCGTTCCTCTATTGTTGATGCCCTGAAGGATATGCGTCTAGCGATTGATTTCTCTTCGGAGGCCGCAGTGGATCTGGTGAGAAACCTTGCTAGAAATATGTCCTTCTCGGTTTCCTCCAGGCGGGCGCTCTGGCTCAGATCTTGGGCGGCCGATGCTTCCTCCGAGAATAGTTTGTGTTCTCTGCCATTTCACGGGAACATGTTATTCGGCAAGAATTTGGATGAATGCATTAAGAGGGCGGCTGAAGGGAATAAAGCCTTTCTACCCCAAGAGAGGAAGTATAAAGGATCCTTTCGCGCCCGGAAAGAGTACCATTCCTTTCGTGACAGTAGGTCCTACAAGCCTGGTAGGGAATACTCCCGATTTCAACCGAGGAGAGGTGCCCCTTCTGGGTACAGAGGAGGCAGGTCTCGCGGGTCATCTTCCTCTAAGGACCCGAAGAATCTATGACTACGTACGGCCCAAAACCGAAGGTGTCGGGGCTTGTCTTCTCCAGTATCTTTCGACATGGACCATTTCCACAAGCGACGTTTGGGTACTGGATATTATTCGGAGAGGTTACCTACTAGAATTCTTCAAGCATCCTCCCAACCGATCCTTTCACCTCACAAAATGGCCAGGGGACAAGGAAAAGTGCATTGCCCTACGAAATTTCGTCCTTTCCTTGCAGAAGGAGAAGGTCATCGTCCAAGTGCCGGCAGGAGAAAGAACTCAAGGATTTTACTCCCACATCTTCTTGACAAGGAAATCCTCAGGGGGTTGGAGACCCATTCTGGATCTGCACAGGCTGAACAAGCATCTGCACATTCGCAGATTCAAGATGGAATCTCTGCAGTCTATAATAAAGGTTGTGTCACCCAACCAATGGATGCTGTCTATAGATCTACTAGACGCATATTTTCACATACCCATTGCCCGAATCCATCAGAAGTTTCTGAGGTTTGCTGTAGAAGAGGGTCATTTCCAGTTCAGGGCCCTCCCCTTTGGACTGAGCACAGCCCCGAGGACATTTACAAAGGTCCTGGTTGTTCTCATCGCAGAGCTCAGAAAGCAAAACATTGCTATTTACCATTATCTGGACGACGTCTTAATCTTGGGAAACGACGTGGATTCTGTGACATCCCAAGCTATCACCAGCATTCAGTTTCTGCAAGCTCACGGCTGGAAGATCAACACCAAAAAGAGCCACCTCCACCCAACGCAATCTATGGTTTATTTAGGTGCCCATTTCGACACTCTAAAGGGTACTGTCCAGCTCTCTTCAGTGAGAATTCTGAAACTCAGAAGGTTATTGAGGAGAATGCTGAAATCCCCGGTTGCCCCTGCAAAGGCGGTGATGAGCCTCCTTGGTTCTATGTCCTCCACAATAGGTCTGACGAGATGGGCTCAGTGGAGAATGAGACCATTCCAGGCCAACTTCCTGAGTGGTTTCTTATCCGGGAACCTGTTCCAGCCCATCAAGCTTCCCCTGAAGGTACGCCATTCTCTGATCTGGTGGTTAAACAGAAAGCACCTAGCCAAAGGTTTTCCATTAGGGGACATCGCATGGAGGACCGTGACAACGGATGCCAGCCAGTGGGGTTGGGGCGCTCATTATCTCCACGACTTTGCGCAGGAAGAATGGAATTTCAAGACAAGCAAGGTTCATTCCAATCTGCTAGAACTTCTGGCTGTCCTCAAAGCTTTGAAACACTTCTCGATCCAGCTCAAGGGTCAATGGGTGAAGATAAGGACGGACAACTCCACCGTAGTATCCTATGTCAATCACCAAGGGGGTACCAGGAGCTGCAAGATGATGGAAATAATGAATCACCTGATGTGGTGGGTTCAGAGAAACCTGGCGGGCATTGTGGCCATTCATCTCCCAGGGAAACGGAATCAACTGGCAGATTTCCTCAGCAGATCCAGAATAGATCCGGGGGAATGGTGCCTGGCTCACAGGGTATTCCGCATGATTGTGGACAAGTGGGGTCTCCCTCAAGTGGACCTTCTAGCCTCTCGGGCCAACAGAAAGGTAGCCCTTTTCTTCACGAAGGAAGAGGACCACCTGGCACTGGGAAGGGATGCCTTATCAAGCCCCTGGAGGTTCAGAATGGGCTATGCGTTCCCCCCGTTTCCACTAATCCTACCGCTCCTGAGGAAGCTGAGATCGGAGCAGGTGTCTCTCATCCTGATTGCGCCTTATTGGCCTCGGAGACCGTGGTTTCCTCTGCTTCTGAGTCTTTCGGTGGAACCTCCTCTCCCACTCCCCAAAGTTGCGGATCTTCTGTTCCAGGGTCCTGTAATTCATCCAGACCCTGTCTCTCTCAACCTTATGGCTTGGAAACTGAAAGGAACCGGCTGTTGAATAGAGGATTCTCCCGGACCGTTATTGATACTATGCTGAGGGCGCGTAAGCGTTCCACTTCGGCCACTTATTATAGAGTATGGGAAGTTTTCTCCAACTGGGCCCTTCACAGTAATGTGGATGTCCTAGATCCCTCCTCCTCCCATATTTTGGATTTCTTGCAATCTGGCCTTGAGAAAGGACTGAGCTATAACACTCTCAAAGTACACATTTCAGCCTTGTCCGCCCTGACCAGTCATAGATGGGCACTGGACTCGGATATCATCAGATTCATCAAGGGTGTCCTTCACATGAAACCTCCTATTAAACCATTTGTCCCTTCCTGGAGTCTCCCTCTGGTTCTGGATGCCATGAAGTTGAAACCTTTTGAACCGTTTGATTCAGTTTCCCTACAGGTTCTCTCTATTAAGACTGCCTTGCTGGTGGCCCTAGCCTCTGGCAGGAGAGTTTCTGAGCTCAGTGCTCTGTCCATCAAAGAGCCTTTTACTATCTTCCACAAGGACAGAGTGGTCCTCCGTACTGTTCCTGTATTTCGACCTAAAGTCACTTCCTCCTTCCACATCAACGAGGATATTGTTCTTCCATCTCTGAGGTCGGAAGCCCATGAAATGGGGAATTCTGCTGACCTGTCCTCTCTGGATCTAGTGAGATGCCTCCGGATGTATATTGATAGGACTTCTGATTGGCGTTCTTCTGACAGTCTTTTCGTTCTTCATAGTGGCTGTAAAAAGGGCTCACAAGCTCCCAAATCTGCCATTAGCCGTTGGATAGTAGCGGCTATCATTCTGGCTTATCAGTCCGCCGGATATCCGGTCCCTGTGGGTCTTAAAGCCCATTCCACTAGGGCTCTCTCTTCTTCCTGGGCAGCCGCTGCTCATGTCTCCCCTGAACTCATTTGTAAGGCGGCTACATGGTCTTCCTCTAACACTTTCATTAGGAGCTACCAGATTGATGTTAGAGCAGGGTTGTCTGATCAATTTGCTAAATCAGTCCTGTCTGTATCTAATTCCTGATCTCTGTGTCTGTCACTTGTTGTGGTGTTAATACACTTTGCATTTATAAAAATTTTTGAGTCTGTGTCTCTTTCCCTCCCTGGTTTTATTGCTTGGGTATTACCCAATGTTGTGCTGCCATGGATATGGCCAGGAAAATGGAAAATTTATTCATACTTACCGTAATTTTCTTTTCCTGGTTATATGCCATGGCAGCACAATGGTCCCACCCGGGGCTATTGCTGGAACACGTGACTGGGGAAGGAGGGGCAGGAGGTGGTACTTATACGGCTTAATTATTATTCCTGTCCAATGGGGATAGGGAGGAGCTACCCAATGTTGTGCTGCCATGGCATATAACCAGGAAAAGAAAATTACGGTAAGTATGAATAAATTTTCCATTATATATATATATATATATATATATATATATATATATGGGTGTGTGTGTGTGTGTGTGTAAAATAACAGATACAATTTGTATCTTGTAATACCTTGTTTATTGAACTAACAGAATTTTGTAATGACAAGCTTTTGGGAGAACCTCCATTTCTCAAGTCTAACGTTTCTGAGCAAACACGACACATATAATTCAAAGTTGAGTTGTCATACAGGGGTTAAAACGAAATGAGTGCAGATAAGCCACAGGTTTGATAGAAAATAGACATCATTCTCGCAGAGGATCGTAAATATCTTTTGTGAAGATCACAGAGTGAGGGGGGAGAGAGAGGGAGAGGTAAGTGTGAGCCTCCTCCCACTTGTTACTGACTGTCTGATCTGAGATACGTTTTGCACAGATCACTTTGTGTTCAGGATACAAAGCCTTTGAAAAGCAGATGCCTGGTTTTAGCCAAAAAGATGCATTTACGAAATGTTTACATTTTGTTATATTTAGAGAATTACTGCCAGGTACTCTAACAGCGTTATTCACTAAGGTGAGAATTCCAAGTGAATTGAAGGAGAATTTCAAAGGTAAATACTGGCACAAATACTTGAGATAGTTTTCATAATTATGAGTGTTGGTTATTGTATTTCTGAGAACTGTCTATCACATGGTTATATGATTACATGTTAAATATTATACTTTACAGGATTTTGACTCTTGGTTTGATACTAACAATTGCCTTGGAGACCAAAAGCTTGTTGAAAGACTTCATGCTGTAAGTTATATAATGCTTAATTTTGTATTTTGGGATTTTTTTTGTTCTTTTTATTTTATTTTTAGATTTTAAACAAATAATTTAAGTATCACCTCTCTATTTACTTTACCAGGTATTAAAGCCATTTCTCTTACGTCGTATAAAAGCTGAAGTAGAAAAGAGCCTTCCTCCTAAAAAGGAAGTTAAAATTTATCTTGGACTAAGTAAAATGCAAAGAGAGTGGTAAGAATGAGATCACACTTTTAAACATACTTTGAAACTCTTTAGTTATTGTTTTCTTTTTGTGCATGACATTACACTACTGACTGATTACTATTGCTTTTGCTTCAACTGTAGGTATGTTGAAGGCAATTCATTTATGTTTGCTACCTACTGTAGTGCATAAGTAGTCATGCCTTCAACTGGGATGCGTTTACCCTTCCACTAAGTTGGAATTTCAATACAGTCAACATGGCAATCGACCCTGTATTTTATAATGCAAAAATTAAAGTTCCAAATTTTACTGACACTTGCATATTAGGGGCCTTTACTTCTGTTATATATGCGTTGGATTTTATCCCATAAACACCCTGCCCAGCCATAGCACTATGCTATCTTTAGCAACATATTTTCCAGTGGCTGTGTGCATTCAAAGCCTGAAACATGCAACTGAGAGTTATAATGCCATAGTCACTGTTTTAAATATAAAAAAAAAAACAAGCTGCACTATGTATTCATGAAGCAAATAGTATTATAATAATCAAAGGGAAACTGAAAATATTTATCTTAATATCTGTTAACTGTAGCTTTAATGGTTGATCAATCATCTTGAGCAGGATGTTTGTATCTCCTCAGGTACACCAAAATTTTAATGAAAGATATCGACATTCTGAACTCTGCGGGAAAAATGGACAAAATGCGCCTGTTAAATATTCTGATGCAATTACGCAAGTGCTGCAACCATCCATACTTGTTTGATGGAGCTGAGCCTGGACCTCCTTACACCACTGACACACATCTTGTTTACAACAGTGGTAAAATGGTAGCTTTGGATAAATTACTTCCAAAACTTAAAGAACAAGGTAAATGGAAACATTTGTAATTTTTTTTTTTTTTTATTCAAAGCTTTTTCAATATTCAAACTACTTGTTAAAATAGTTTTAGTATTGGCTTTTACTGCTATAGATGACCCACACCTGTAGTATAAATAGCTCTAGGTGTGAACATTGTAACTTATCCTCTGTACTGCTACTAATCCCATATTTCAACCCATCTTTTTTTTTATGTTTGGTAATAGGTCTTACACCATGTACTGCTTCAGCAAACACTCTTCTTTAGTTCCATTTCTTGCTCTACAAATGTTGAGAATTGTGTACAATTGAGGAGAGTAGACACCTTCTGAGAAGCATATGACATTGGCTCTTTGGCCTCATAGTCATTCCTTTTGTCACATATACTAGGGTACTCTCCATTCAAAATGGCATCAGTTTCAACACAGCAAGCTATTCTCATACGGACACGGGTCGCATCATCCTGGTTTATTATTGATGCAATGCAAAGTGCCTGTACAGATTCACTTGAAAGGTCACTTCTTCCCTGATCCATGATACAAAGCACCCGTACAGATTCTATGGATCGGTCACTTTTTTTCTGCCATCAAAAATGATGTGATGCCTTTTCCATGTTTTGGCAAAATTATCTTTGGATATTTAAAGCTGTTATACCTATAGCCAGATGCCCTGTTGTGGTTATCCTTTATCCAGTATACATTCCTTGCTGATTACTTATATATAGCACTTTGATCTTTTCTTGTTTAATTGTTTATCCTGATCTCCTGACTTTTGGTCTTGTTATCTCTTTTATCCTGTTTTGTTCTTCTCTGGACCATGGCTTGTACTCTTGTTTAAGATTGTCCAATTTAAGGACTGGTAATATGCACTTCCCTGCTGTCTGATCTTACTTGGATATGGGTTTTGTGTGCTAGGGTCCTTGACACCTCTCTGACCTTTCTTATGTATTCCTACACAACTAAAGGCTACGGGGCCAAGACTGTGATGCCATAACCCAGTGCCCTATGTCAGTGCTGGATTTCTCAGTAGGCAAAATGGGCATCTTCCAACAGGTGCTCTTTCATATACTGCATTTTTTTTACCATGGTTTATATATGCTTTTTTATAGTTTCTCTTTTTTATTTTTTTATATCATTGGTGCTCTTTATAATAGGCCTAATGGCAACTGAAAATCAAGTAAGGGATAGTGTATCATGAACACTATCCCCTTCATAATGCCTGTACAGGATGTGGTCATGTGCATTGCATATAAGTGTCCTCCTTGTCTCGCATAATGTTTTCATAAAGTAACAGCAAAGTAGTCCAGGCACTCAAGGTCTTCATACATCAGCAAATTTATTGGAAAAACAGGACAGATACAGTAACGTTTCGATCCCTTCAGGGATCTTTATCAAGCTGGGGGTTTGCCAGGTCTGCAGGTGATGAGAGTGCGGATCCCTCACTTTTTTTTGCTATCAATTTTAATGTTTTCATAAGGTATGATTTTGCCGATTCTTCAGGTTTTTGCATAACTCTTTAAAAAAGCAGGGAGTAGGTTTCTTAATATTCCATTTTAATTCCTGTTTAGGGTTTGTTCCTGCAGCAATTGATAAAGTTGTGTCTTTTGGCCATGTTATAACCTTTGTTCTTAATCAAGATGCCCTGACAATGCAATGAATTAACCAATCCCTTTGCAAAACTAAAAATAAGTGTTTTTGTATTGTTGATTTGCAGTATTCTAAAAATTGCACCAGAATCTTTCCAGCATTTGTTTTATTTTTTATGTGCATGCAGTGCAATAAGTGTCGGGGCAGACATCTTGCAAAATAAATTGTTTGCCATAGTTGGCTATACATAGTGTATGGTAGTTTAATGTTAATCTTCTTATAGATATATTATTGCACGCAGCTTAATTGTGCTTTACCAGCAGTGAGCACAGTGAGCAAGATTTATGTCTGGATTACCCTTTTGACTACAAGGCAAAAAAAGAAAGTATCCTGGCAATTGGTAAAACCTTGTGAACTTGGCCTTTGTGCACCAGTCTGAGTGTCTGGTATTAAGCCAAATACAAATCATAAGAAAAAAACCATGACAGTGTGCTCACTGTCTAAACTGATATATGGACCAGCTAGTTGAAGACAGCAACCAGGGTCAGGCTAAAAGCTGTGTATTGCTTGTAAACCTATCCCATATAAAAAGACACTTCACAGATAAGAGTTTCTCCTTTATTGTTCGTACATTAAATCATATTCACAGCATGGACTGCAGTGCAAATTGTAAATACGGTACATCAAAAGTAGAAGACACACTTTGCATTTCCTGCTGGCACGTATTCATAGAAGAAATAGGACCCTCCCAAATGAATCCTTGGTTAGATCACTCAATCATGATTATTATAAAACAGGTACTGTCCATGGCTAGGGCTATCGGAGCATCAAGGGAAAACAGAAACTATATGCCATAAAATGAAAAACAGAAATGAATTGAAAGAATTTAAAGAAATTTAAAAACAGCATATGATTCAACAAAACACAAATACGTTATTACGACTGTACTAAAATAATAATATATAATTCAAACTAATTCCCTAATAATGAATAAAAGAAAAATATAAAATAAATAAATAAGATAAAATAAAATTGATAAGGAAAATGTAATCATCACTGATTATGGAATAATTCATAAAGTACTAAAAATGTACCATATATTATGTAAATCACAGGGCTTAAAATGTAAGTACTGTATATCGCAAAACTATGAACATGTATACATAGATTCAAAACGTTCTTCAATATTCAAACATTGTTAACCATTGCCACCAAATCTTAACTGAGAATAATTGCAACCTGGGTGTGGAGCCAGCTGTGAGTTCTGTGCAGTTTTGGTGTGAAAATCGTGTACTTAATTGCCTAAGAAACTCCTTTTTTGGATACAAACTGGAATCATTGGTCAGAAAAAAAAGCAAAACAAAAGCTGACAGAGGCCCCACCAGCTGAGACATTGGATAACTCCTGCAGTGATCACATACAACTACATGGGACAAGATGGTGATGGGAGACGAGGGCTCTTCCTATTCCTTGGAGGAAGCCTCTTTTGTCCCGAGTGCAGGGACTTCAACAGATGTGCTATCGGGACCCGAAACTAAACAACCCAGCTGTCACTACAGCCCAGCTAAAGAGCATGCTGGCTGAATTAAGGGCCAACATCGCGGCCGATGTGGCCTTCAGCAAAAATGCCATTGAAGGTGCCACCTCCCGGCTTACACTTCTGGAGGCCTCATCATACACTCAAGATTCCAGATTAGCCTCAGATGAACACAAAATCGAAGAACTCGAAAAGTAACAAATCGCTACTGATGATAAGATAGATGCCTTGGAGGATCACCGGAGACGCTACACTTTAAAGATTCGTGGCATCCCGGACTCAGGACTTACCCCATTTTGTCCGATGACTGCTCCATGTCCTGTTACCACCTAAACAGGCCAGGGCAGTAAAGTTTGATGGTATGTTCCGCCTACTAAAGTCGGCAGTGGCCTCAGCCACAGTACATGCAGACCTGGTTGTCCGCTTCCAATCTATACAGGATAAGGCCTTCCTTATGGTAGCTGCTTGTGGGAAGACCCTCTTACTATTTAAAGGTGCAACATTGTCCCTGTTTTCAGACCTCACCAGAAACACCATCGGATGGTGCAGAACCCTACAACCGCTCCTGCAATCACTCGGCTCCAGAAATATCCAATATAGATGGGGACTACCTAAATTGCTTTCATTTACACATCTCGGAACCCTCTACAGAGCACAGATCTTCTCCGGATTGGAATCCCATCTACGCGATGTGGACCTTGCAGAGCCTTTGGGGGCCAGAGGATCGGGCCTACAACTAGAACGTTAGCGGAATTTACTCCTCTGGCTCAACACCCCACGTCCCCATGCGACACAACCTGAAGGGGCAAGGCTCGAAGAAATCCTTTACCTTCTCTTCAGAGGACTGCCATGCACCACAGTCTAGACCACTGACGTTAAATCTCATGCTGAAGTTTTGTTGTTATTAGTTCTTTTTCATTTTTGTTTATCCTTAGTTTATTTGCTGACCGTTACTCTACATACCTAGCTATGTGTTGGCACAATGCTCACATACGGCGTTAAAATGCTAATAACTTCTCCACAACGGTTTAACTGTACATTCCCCTCTGATTCCCCCCCAAATCCCCTGGATATCTGATAAAGTTTTCTTTGCCCACCGTTATAGAACCAGGAGAGTGTAGCTCTACAAGGATTTTAGTCTCACTTAGTCAGCACTCAAACCTTACCGATTCCATCTCCCCTTTGTGAGGGCTTTACTAGCCAGTTATTGTCTCTCATTTTCTCATGTTTTATTTTTATTTTATAAAAAAACGTTCTATATGCTTCTTTATGTGAAACCACAATATTGTACTGATTTAACTGTGATTTTTTTTGCTCTTTTACAAATCGCTGATGTAACACATATGGAATGGATTAAATAAAGAATTAACATTTTTTTTTATAATTACACCCTTACACAAAAGCAAGATGCATCATTGAATTTTAACCATTTGGTATCCCTTTATGTAACCTGAAGATCCATTTATTTTCCAGATTAAAAACGTTTATTCACATTTCCCCAATGTGGATTTGAAAAATTACAACTCATAATATGAATCCACGTGTATAGAATAGATCAGATATATTCACGCATCCTATGCTTCCGTTTACGCATGGTCTGACAGACGCAGTCCATCCAACATAACATTCATGTGAAATTATAAACCACATGATTGGTATTGCAATTTACAAAATGGAGGTTTCTGTAACTTTTCCCAGTGGTTGTTGAATTAAATTCACTGCTTCCAAAAATATTTTTACATTTGACGCAAGTTTGAAAATCTGATTTATAAGTGTCGGGCTTAAATAGCCAATTCCTACCGGCACATGTTTCCACGAACTGAAACAATGATGGGGACAATAAGGTGCCTAAACTGCGAGCCCTCCGAGCCACTGCTTTACATCCTCCTATTAAAAAAAATCAAGCAATTTCTAGCATTGGTAAATACTTATTTAAAATACCCCTTATTTTTCAACTAAAATTTGTGACTGAAATAGCAGAATTTCTATTAACAACATATTTACACTTATGCAAACAATGAAGACTTTGACTTACCAATGTTTGATTGACCTAACCCTCTATATTAATATAAGGGTGACACTGAAGGGCCTTCCTAAAAGACCTAAATCTTACATAGAATAGCCATGAGCACGCATCCGTCTCTCAATTCACATGAAACTACAAGAAAATCATCTGACAGAGTAGAATTTCTCCTAACCCTTAGGAACTGTACCATTGGTATCTTCATAACAGTCTGACAAGGGTGACAGGATTTAGCATATAAATTGTATTCTCCCTATGTTTCTTCCTATAGAGCCTAGAGATAATATGGGGTCCTGCAAAAACATTGTATTGTTTTTTTTCCTGTTCGTTCCTTGTAAACAAAAGATTATAATCATTCTGGTGCAGTATATCAACAAATTCTTTTACTTTGCATTGTTCATCTTGTCAGATAATTTATAGATCATCTTTGAAATGTATTCCCACCACCACTCAACTGACCCAACCGCAAAAATGTGGGACTCCATCCACCAACCCATAAAAAGGTTGGCTTAGGACAGGGCAAATTTTGCCCCCATAGAATTCCCACACCTCTGCAAGTAGAAGACAGAGTTGAAGGATAATTAATTATTAGTAGTTCTATAATCAACACTTTTAAAAATAATATTGTAACGGATCGCCTGGCACCCCGACCGGGCACCTCCGTTAATGGATGCTCCTAGTGCTTCCTGAGGACTCCAAGCACTCTGGCAGACACCACAATCACCGAATCCGAGAAACCTTTAAATTCTCCCAAGCATAGGAATGCTGTAGACCATTGAATAGGAACCATACAAATAGGCTTGTACTCATAGCAGTCAACTGGAACAGCATGCAATAAATCCTTCCCCCAATAATGAGACGACACATCACTTTGAGGGTAAAACAGGAACTCTGGACTGTCTCATCCAGCCTGGCTTTTATTACAATAATACACATACAGGCCACACCCAGGGGGAGGCATAAAATAACCAATCACATACATGGTTCAGCCCCCACATCCCCTCCCCTCAGATAACATTAAACCCAATTATCCGGTACACTTTTCCAGCCAAGTTCTGGATGTACCCCAAAAACAGGGGGTACCCCTTTAAAGCCCTTATTCAGAGGGACAACATATTCAAAATTCAAGTCATTCGGATGAACGGTTCGTGAGATATGGGGTTCCAAAGATTTGACCGACCGCATGGGTAAATTATCCGAAAACAGTTCCATGCATTTTGGCCCTGCGGTCGGTCACAAACAAGGGAATGAAAACAGGTGAATTGCCTGTGTTATAGAGCCTGGAGAGGGTTTGAATGAATTCCCTTGTTTGTGGGGTTCTTTCTACCGAACGGCGGGTCATTCGGTAGTTTCTATACGAATTTCTGGAAGTATGGAGGTCTCAGCGGTGTTTGCCTAGTCAAGTGTCCGATTTTAGTTCCAGACACTCGACGGCAAAACACCGCTGTTCGGTAGTTTAAGATGGCCGCCGCCACGTGTTTGTTTCCCGAATGGCGGCCACCCAGAGGACAAAGAATACATTACACTGATTGCCAATTACCCGTTTGCAACATTGTTGCAAACTGTAATTGGAGGCACACTTATTCCTGGGTGGTCTGGTTGTTCGGTAGTTTCACTCAATATAATGAATGGAGTGATTCTACCGAACAATCAGATGAATGCTGCATACATATCCCAGGTTAAACTTAACACACAAATACACATATAATATTACAGGCAGTACACTAGAATATGTAGCACAGTCTTAAAGGGACAGTAGTCCCAAAAGTCCCAATATGTCCATAGATGCTGTTAAAAGGGCCAGTAGCAGCAATATACAGTACAATATGCCCCAAATAACCCAGGGGCCATAGTCAGTAGGTAGGAGGCTAGCAAACAGGCTTCTCCAGGGCCCAGTGGCGAGGTTGGTTTCGCCACAAATATGTTACAACTTATCATCATATCACTGTTACGGCTGAAATGATACTGAATGTTCCATTAGCCATTCCCCATATGGGGAATCTTAGAACATGGTGAGACCACATCAAAGGTCACCCAAAACTGAAAAAGAGCTCAACCTTTTCACTAACTGTTGCAAAAAAAAAAAATTCAAACAGCTCAGAGTTCTCATTATTAGATCCTATTCCGGATACAATTAAGCGATCCATTGGTGTGCCATTTCCAGAAAATTTGCAAGTCTTGGCTAGCATATAGAATATGTATACAGTATATCACATTGTGTTCCACTTCAAAGTGACACTATAGTCATCAGAACAACTACAGCTTATTGAATTTGTTCTGGTGAGTAGAATCATTACCTTCAGGCTTTTTGCTGTAAACACTGTCTTTTCAGAGAAAATGCAGTGTTTACATTACAGCCTAGTGATAACTTCACTGGCCACTCTTCAGATAGCTGTTAGAGATCCTTCTTGGGTCATGGCTGTCTAAAATGCATCCAAACATTCAGTGTCTCCACCCTCTGCATGCAGACACTGAACTTTCCTCATAGATATTCATTGATTCAATTAATCTCTATAAGGAGATGCTGATTGGCCAGGGCCGTGTTTGAATTGTGCTGGCTCTTCCCCTGATCTGCCTCTTTATCAGTCTCAGCGAATCCTATGGGGAGACATTGTGATTGGATCAGGCTACCACTTCTGATGATGTCAACAGGCAGTGGGCAGGTCAAAAGGAAACAGGGACAAACCCAGCAGCTTCAGGCTTAAATACGAGTAAGATGTTCTATATTTAGGGAGGCATGAAGGGGACAGGGGGCTAGATGGTGGTTTTAACACTATAGGGTCAGGAATACATGTTTGTGTTCCTGATCCTATTGTGTTCCTTTAAGGAATTGCAAAGCTCTTTTAGTGAAAATTCGAGATACAGCCAAATATCTCCGCTAAGGAGGCAAGATGGCAGTGCGGAGACCAGCGCTGCAAGGGAGAAAAATTACCTGGCTGGAGACTTAAATGAGGGTACTATAGTGTTAGGAATACACATTTGTATTCGTAATGCTTCAGTGTTCCTATAACATTACTATTTACTTCTCGACCATAACTGCAAATGTATCCAGAAATGTGCCCCTAAAATGGACCAAATTGAAATCCGATGGTTTTATACATTTTTCAAACATATGTGGGAGAATTCCCTTTTGTCAACCTTCTTAGTATATTCTTCAGAAGAAAGCTATGGAGAAAAAAAGTTATGTTCTACACACGCATGATAATAATTAAATGTAAGGGGGAGAAGGGTAAAATATGAATACACTTTTTTTTGTTTATCTGGAAAATTAACTGATCTTTAATTTACATAAATGGATACTGTATTGTTTACATTCCATGTATGATGTATCTTGCTTTGTGTAATGATTTAATTATCATTTAAAGGGACACTATAATCACCAGAACAGTTTTAGCTTGATAAAGCAGTTTTTGTGTATAGGTCATGACGCTGAAATGTCACTGCCATTTACGAGTTAAAGCACTTTTGTTTCTGTTTATGCAGCCTATCCACACCTCCCCTGGATGTGACTGACACAACCTGCATGAGAACAAAATGGTTTAATTTTCAATCAGATAATCAGATGTAACTTAATTAATACATTTCTCCTGCCCTGTAAATTGAACTTTAATTACAGACAGGAGGCTACTGCAGGATTACAGAGCAGAAGATAAAAAATTAAGCATAATTTGCTATAATGGAAGTGTATACATTAGATGACTCTTTAGAGGAAGTGTTTAAAAATGCTGTGTTAGTCACCTGCAGGAAGGTGTGCCTAGGCCTGCATAAACAAAGTGATTTAACTCCTAAATGGTAGATAATTGAGCAATGAGACTGCAGGAGCATGATCTATGCACCAGAACTGATTAATTAAGTTAATTAAGTTATTCTGGTGAATATAGTGTCCCTCTAAGATTTGGAGACACAGTTTACAATATTGTGTGACTATATACTCAGATCCGATCCTGGGCAGGTGCATGTGATGCACAGCGCCCAGATGTTCTGTAGAGAGAGGCGTATTGGCCTCAGCCCCTGGACTCAACCCTTTCACATTAGGGTTTATCCCCACACTCAGTGCCTGGGACAAAGACTGCATTCAATCCCCCATTCCCTGACCCAAGGTAGTCATCACGGAGGGGAGAACTTATTAGCTAACTAAACTAATATTTTTTCTTCTGCCCCATAACCTCCCTACTACAACACCTAACCCCCTATTACAATACCTAAGCATCCTATAGCCCCCACCCCCCTACTACAGTTTCTTAGTTCCACTGCTGCTTCTACACCCCATGTAGTCCTTAGCCCCACTACAGTCTCTACCCTCCAAATGTAGCTCCTATCCCCCCACTAAAGTCCTTACTCCAAATTTAGCCCATAATCCCCAATCGTAGCCCCTAACCGTACTACAGCCTTCAACCTCCCCCATTACAATTCCTATATCCCACTACAGCCCCTACTCCTCCACTAAAGCCTCTATCGCACCATGTGCAGCCTTTATCCACTACTACAGCCACATTCCCTACACCGCGAATGGTTTCCCCAATTGCAGCCATCCCCCACTTCAGTAACAGTCCCCTCTACTACAGCACCTATCTCCCCAACTACATTTCTTAACCCCTCATTTACAATTTATGCCCTCCATCACAGCTCCTATCCTCCCCCTTTAAGCCTCTATCCCCCACTAGTCACCTAACCCCCATTTACAGTCCATACTCCCTACTACAGCCTCTATTCCCATTACTATGGTTCCTACCCCCCAATACAGTCCCTATCCTCCCCACTACAACCCTTCTCCTCAAACTGCAGGCCATATATCACAAACTATAGCCCCCTTTGCCAATTACAACCTCCCCCCCACTTCAGCCCCAGTTCCCCACTACATTTCCTAACACCACCCAATTACAACCCATACTCTCCACTACAGCTCCTAACCCTCCTACTACAGTTTGTGTCAACCCACTACGGCCCATAGCCCCTACTACAGCTCTTAACTCCTCAATTACAGTTCCTATCACCACATTACAGCCCCCAACCAGTGACCCTTACGAAATTAGGTTCTGCCTCCAACACAGATCAGCTATCTGGGCACAAAGACGGCACAGATTAGTTATTTTGGGGCACAGATGGCACTGGGTAGCTGTATGGGGGAGAGATGGCACTGGGAAGCTGGGCGCAAAGACGGCATTGATAAGCTTGTTGTTGGAAAAGCTGACACCTGAGGAAGAGAGTGACATGTTACCTGGTGAAGTTGGGGGTCTCAAAGACATGGAGTGGTTTCCATAGAAAATGGGTGTGGTGAAGTGTTATGTTTGTGAAGGGGAGGAGTTATTGATATGGCCACACCTACCCAGGGGCGCCAAAAATATTCTTGCACCCAGGCGTCAGTGACCCTAAGATCCGCCTTTTGTATACTTACATTTTAGGCTATGTGAATTACAATGATTTACATGATCGATAGTACATTTAGTACTCCATAGAATTCCCTAAGTAGGGGAGGTTTGTACATCTAATTTTCCTTATTAGGTATTCAGTTTGCACTACGCAACATTATTATTTCATTACAGTGGCATTAACCCATTTGTGTTTTTGTTGATTAACATGGTATTATTATGATTCTTTCTATTCATTTCTGTTTTTTTTGTTATTATGGCATTTACATTTTTTAATTTAATATTTATTCAGTGTTATTAAACTTGGTACAAACATATAATATTATCAAAAAATACAGTCAAATGATAACATCATCAAAAGCCTCAGCATCAGCATTCACAATACCTTGTCACAGCAAGGACTAAATGCTTGATATGACAGTAACATCTATTACTATACAATGTGTTGAGATAAAAAGTAAATATTTTACTATCTTAGCAAAAATCATTAAGAGGTGCATTTCAGAGTATTGTACCATGTATTTCCAAACCTAAAAAGGAACAAGAAAGAAAAATAAGAAAAACAATGGATATTACTCAATCATTTCCTTTGGGAATCCATCATTTTCCCATCTAGCTGCCCCCCATCTGAATCATTCGATAAATCTTAGAGAGGGAGCTTTTGTGGTTCTCGCAATTGCTACATAATGTTTCAAATAGGGTCAGTTCCCTCTGTGACCAATGCGGCATCACTTTTTTTTTGTTTTTTAAAGAAGGCTATAAGTTGGGTGCATCTCATTACATCGAGTAATCAGTTATGTTGTTTTATTTTTAAGAGGTCACCAACAGTAGGGATTTTATCTACTATCATAATCAAGGATTAAAAGACTTTTTAGAGTACCGGTGCCATATCCCCTTTGAAAATCAGGGTTGTCAGCTATTAGGATCAATGGGGACATTTCCATGGATAGTCGTCAAGAGTTTTTATGTTGTCTCCATCTAAGGAGCATATTGTTATTCAGTGGGTGACAATATGTTACTATTCAACTAATAAGGCATGTCTCCCAAAGAAGGGTTATGGCATATATATAGTTTTTCCTTTTGTGCCTCGATAGTCCTAGGAACAATACCTGTATTATGATAGTCATACCCGTGAGGTCTAAGTAAAGGTTAATTTTTCAGGGTTCCTTTTTCTCATACATAACCTTATTGGTTAACCTTGGTTATATGTATACAATTTGGTATGTACGTTAATCGTGGCGTATAATATGTCATAGTTTGCATCTTAATCGAGACCCCATATTTTACACTTTATTTTTCTTTCTAGAAGATATATATAAAAATGTATTTATTTGTACACTAGGTGGCACCATTGCACTGTTACAACACTTTAGCCTATTTTGCAGGCCTTTTCAATTGTATGGCTGGTTTTCAGGCACTCATTTTGTGCATATAAAGAAAACAATTCTATAATCTAATACTGCCTTTTTTAATGCTTGCAACATCTTTGGCTGATTCCTTGTATGTATTATTCAGACTGATGACAAATACAGAATTACAAATGTGGAACTTTTAATATGAGTTTCTTAGTTTTCTGAGAATCCATTATGTTTAATAAAAACATAAAGTTGTCATTATGTATAGAAGAATTCTAGATGACAGAAACATAGCAAGTATTTTATGTGCGCCTTTAGAAAAAAAAAATGTGCTTTAATTTTCTTGCAATGTTCATAAAATGTATGTAAATATTTCTCCCCCTATTGTTAGGCTCTAGGGTTCTGATATTTAGCCAGATGACTCGTTTGCTTGATATCCTGGAAGATTATTGCATGTGGCGTGGATATGAGTATTGTCGTCTAGATGGACAGACGCCACATGAAGAAAGAGAGGTAAAATCATTCATGTTATATTTGAAAAGGAAAATTTATTAATTCTGAGTGACTTGCAACAAAGCAGACAGCAGGATTTTCCCAAGCAGTTATGGAGTATTTGCTCCAGGGTTTTGTTGTCATGAAGGAGACCTGCTGTCTGCAGTTGGAAAGAGCTTCTGCTCCTGAACAGTAACAGGAGGTTAATTATTTGAGCCCCTGTGTGAGAAACTACTGCAGATGGTTTGTACTGGAATAAAGCCTGAACAAGAAGTGAGTCTGATCAGAATGGAGTGATCAGGGGAGATTTAGTTCCTAATTTTCTCTGAGAGCTGCATATTTCAGCGCAGATGACTACACAATGCTCCTTTGCAGTGCTCAGGTTTGGGGTGGCTATAATGTCATACCTTGAAGGCTACCATCCTAAGAGGTCCTTAATTGTTCAAAGCTTTATATGAAAGATAACTGTGAAGGGTAGCATCACGGAGCAGAATTATAGAATACTATATTACTAGATAGTGGCCGTCCAAGTGACCAGCTCCATTTGTATAAAAAATAACCGTGGATGAAACACACAGTAGTAAATTGGGTTGCCACGCACATTAGTTTAATACTTGTCTTTATATTAATTAAATAGCTACCAAGTGTTAAAAGGCTGTCCCATAAACTCCTACTAGTCTGTAGTTTATAAAATATGTTCAGATCTGCAACATCAAACAATATAAAATAATGGAAACATCTGATTGACCTTCTGGTTTGAGGAATGCTCGCTTTATACGGCAAAATCTCAGTATTTGAATACATGACCTTTATATGTGAGTATTTGTTATATACAGCAGGTGTGCAAAAATAAATAAAAATGGGCAAATACTCTGCTTGCTAAAATCTTGCTGGCATTTTTTTTTTTTTACAAATGCAACTTCTTAAATTGCCTCCAGAATATAACATAAGGTCTGTATTTACGCAGTAAGTACAATCCAAGCACCTTTACAATACATGTTATTGGAGGCTGCATTTGCATCAAGAAATAATTGATGTCTTCTGCAGATCAGCAAAGATGAACATAAGTATGGGTTTATGGGCTCAATGTCTTTTTGCATGCCTTTCAATTTCTTTTTCAGGTAGCAATTGAAACATTTAATACGCCTAACAGCAGTAAATTCATCTTTATGCTAAGTACTCGTGCAGGAGGTCTTGGAATTAATTTGGCAACAGCTGATGTGGTCATTCTATACGATTCTGACTGGAACCCACAAGTGGATTTACAAGCAATGGTTAGATATACTGCATGCAGTTTGTCGAGGTCCTTTGTCATGTGTATGATGTGTTTCACTCTAGGCTCTCTTTTCTTTACCTTTATTTTCCCCCCTTTCTCCCTTTCTTTCTGTCTTACCCTCTGTCTGTTATAATGCTAATTCTCAGTATCTGAATACATGAACTTTTAATCTGACTATTTTTTATATACAGCAGATGCAAAAATAAATAATAAATGAAAATGGTCAAATGCCCCGCTTGCCGGAATCTTGCTGGCATTTTTTGCAAATGCAAAAAATTACATATCAAAAAGCATTTAAAAATAAAACAAAGCTTTCCACATAGACAGTTACACTATAAGAGGGCAATAAAAAACATATTAATGATCTCCAATATAATTACCACTTTTTGCCTAACATTTCCATAGAATCCCTTTACAATAGATTTGAGTAACAATGTATTCTTAGGCTCATGAATGGATTGTAATCCAAATGGCCTAGTGTCTATCTGATTACAGACAGGATTGTTGTTCTGTTCCTTATCTGGGCTGTTCTATCCTGGTCCATTGCTCTAAAATTCTCTTACAGCATAAATCCAAACCTCTACTAGAGTGAACAATTCATTATTGACCCTTCATCCATGTCCCATTTATTTAGAAAATACAATACCAGAATATAGTCTGCATAGGCAATCATGAAGTATGCCAATCTTTCTTTTTAGAGTGATTGTCACCAACATAATTTACATAATTGAGGATTTTTATCTACAGTTGCAAGAAAAAGTATGTGAACCCTTTGGAATGAAATGGATTTATGCACAAATTGGTCATAAAATGTGATCTGATCATCATCTAAGTCACAACAATAGACAATCACAGTCTGCTTAAACTAATAACACACAAAGAATTAAATGTTGCCATGTTTTTATTGAACACACCATGTAAACATTCACAGTGCAGGTGGAAAAAGTATGTGAACCCTTGGATTTAATAACTAGTTGAAACTCCTGGCAGCAATAACTTCAACCAAACGTTTCCTGTAGTTGCAGATCAGACGTGCACA
Organism: Pelobates fuscus; assembly: GCF_036172605.1. Taxonomy (NCBI): domain Eukaryota; kingdom Metazoa; phylum Chordata; class Amphibia; order Anura; family Pelobatidae; genus Pelobates; species Pelobates fuscus. The sequence continues at coordinate 84,109,671 of NC_086325.1, read as the reverse complement.
ACGGTCAGGAGTAATTCTTGACCATTCCTCTTTACAGAACTGTTTCAGTTCAGCAATATTCTTGGGATGTCTGTGTCACGTATTCATCCACTTATAGAAATGTGGTTAATTACATTTACTGTCCACACAGGAAAAGTTGTGCCGAGCAGCAACCTAATCCACAGAAGTGTTAATGCTGAGCAGCAATTATGCAAATGAAACCTGGTAACTGACTTTGGGGTCAAAGGCCGGTTACAGCCTATCAGAACTAAAGGAGGGGTATTTAGGCCCAGTTCTCATCCTGCTCAGTGCCCTGTCGTGGTTTCCCTTGTGGTTGTCCGAGAGCGCGTTCCTGTTTATAGTTTTATACCTGGTTTTTGACTTTGGCTTTGTTTATTGACTTCTCTATATTCTGGTATCCTGACTCCTGGCTTTCCTCATCGCTGCGTCCCTTTCTGTGTTACCTGACCTCGGCTAGTATTTTTGACTATTCTATGTACGTTAAATCCGGCCATTCTATGGACCGGTAATACATTACTTATTTGTCATCCGTGCTATACAGTTCTACGTGCTGGATCAAACAGTAATCCTGACAGTCTGGTGTGAATCGCTTTCTTGAGGTCATGCCACAGCATCTCAATCGGGTTGAGGTCAGGATTCTGGCTGGGCCACTTCAGAAGGCGTATTTTCTTCTGTTTAAGCCATTCTGTTGTTGATTTACTTCTATGCTTTGGGTCATTGTCCTGTTGCAACACCCATCTTCTGTTGAGCTTCAGCTGGTAGACAGATGGCCTTAAGTTCTCCTGCAAAATGTCTTGATAAACTTGGGAATTCATTTTTCCTTCGATGATAGCAATCCGTCCAGGCCCTGATGCAGCAAAGCAGCCCCAAACAATGATGCCCCCACCACCATACTTCACAGTTGGGATGAGGTTTTGATGTTGGTGTGCTGTGCCTCTTTTTCGCAACACATAGTGTTGTGTGTTTCTTCCAAACAACTCAACTTTGGTTTCATTTGTCCACAGAATATTTTGCCAGTACTGCTGTGGAACATCCAGGTGCTCTTGTGCAAACTGTAAACGTGCAGCAATGTTTTGTTTGGACAGCAGTGGCTTCCTCTGTGGTATCCTCCCATGAAATCCATTCTTGTTTAGTGTTTTACATATTGTAGATTCGCTAACAGGGATGTTAGCATTTGCCAGTGACTTTTGTAAGTCTTTAGCTCACACACTAGGATTCTTCTTCACCTCATTGAGCAGTCTGCACTGTGCTCTTGCAGTCATCTTTACAGGACGGCCACTCCTAGGGAGAGTAGCAGCAGTGCTGAACTTTCTCCATTTATAGACAATTTGTCTTACCGTGGACTGATGAACAGCAAGGCTTTTGGAGATACTTTTATAACCCTTTCCAGCTTTATGCAAGTCAACAATTCTTAATCGTAGGTCTTCTGAGAGCTCTTTTGTGCGAGGCATCATTCACATCAGGCAAGGCTTCTTGTGAAAAGCAAACCCAGAACTGGTGTGTGTTTTTTATAGGGCAGGGCAGCTGTAACCAACACCTCCAATCTCATCTCATTGATTGGACTCCATTCAGCTAACATCTCACTCCAATTAGCTCTTGGAGATGTTCAATAAAAACATGGCAACATTTCATTCTTTGTGTGTTATTAGACTGTGATTGTCTATTGTTGTGACTTAGATGATGAACAGATCACATTGAATGACCAATTTGTGCAGAAATCCATATCATTCCAAAGGGTTCATATACTTTTTCTTGCAACTGTATGTCCTTAAGCTCATGGTATAGTTTCATTCCATTATCTTAATGCAATCAACACTGTCTGAAATACATCTTTAAATGTAATTAAAATCATTATTATAGTGGCTTACTTAAACCACAACGGTTGCACCCAGAGTATACCAACCATTCAGGAATTATCAGTGGTAATCCATTGTGTAGAATCTTATAGTAGAAATCAAACTGCATCCCAAATATCAACAACTGGGAAGATGATTTCCTGAGCCCTTGTTTCTTGCTTTGTCCCATACTTTCCTGCTTTGCCCAAGGAAAGTGCATTGAACATTGTGTATTGAGCACTCAATGGGTGATGCCAAAGTTGAAGCTCAAGACCTCAATATTAAGCTACCAGGTTTTGTATGATTGCAAGGATACCAATGCCATTCAGCAATTTCTTCCTATAGCCCCAACAATGGTTTTGTCTGATGGAGAAATTGACTGTGACAGCAAATTGACTCTTACAGACACGTGTTGCAGTCATATTCTGATTGTCAGTCTGATTCTGACACATATGACCCCATGCAAGCCTATTAACAGAGAATTGTCACTTTTTGACTGCTTATATTGGGGGCTCAAGGACACTTCTGGCACCATAGCTACTACAGCGAGCTGCAGAGGTTATGGTGCTTAGAGTGTTTTGGTAAGGTTTCAGATACATGAATTCCCAAAGTGTGGAAAAGAATAAATTTGTCTTAATGTAAAGTACTAAGAGATTTATTCTATTTTTATTAAAAAAAAAAAAAAAAAAGCGTAAAAGGAAAAAGGATTTGCTACTGTAGGTATAGTACACTTGAAATTCACGCGCAAATAAAATTACATGTTAATATGAAAATTTTAGAAGCAACTTCTGAAGGCTGTGAACAAGCATTTCAGTGCTTGGTTCGTTTCCAATAGGATCGAGCACATCGAATTGGGCAGAAAAAGGCAGTTCGTGTATTCCGTCTTATCACTGACAATACGGTGGAAGAAAGGATTGTAGAACGAGCTGAGCTGAAGCTGAGGCTTGACTCTATAGTCATACAGCAAGGTAATATATTGTTAGCACTCGTACTTTTTCAAATGTATGCCTTTTTTCAAAATATATAAATATTTAAGTATTTTCACAGAAAAATGGAATACATATTTTAGTGCAGAGATTGTAACTGGGAATCTAATAAGCCGAGAAAGCACAGTTGCTGTATTTGCTCTGTGGTTGGTAAGTTAGTTGGAAATGATAAATAGTTTTTTAATATATACTGGGAATAACCAACAGCAGGCTTACGGCCCCAAAAGTGTTTGGTAAGGTCCTTAGTATGATTGGAAAACATGTTGGTTCTGTTCTATGTATGATTTACTATCGTCTATTCCCAAAGACTAATTTTTTAAGTAATATAGAACATCTCCATTAAGTACGTGGAAGAAAAAAATGTAGATCAGTGGATGGTTGTTTACTGAATGGTAGAGCAGTCAGAGAGTGCTCAAAGTTTCTGATCAGTGGGATGTGGGCATTGGAAAGCTGATTATTAGCCTTTGCTTGTTATTGTTTTTTTATTTTATTTCATATTTTTGCATTTCAAGAAACACTATAGTGTCAGGAATACAAACATGTATTCCCAACACTATAGTCCTGTAGTGGCAGTTTAGGCAACCCGCCCCCTTATGATTTTACTCACCTTTTCTCCCACGCCGTGCCATTCTCGCCACATCTCTCCCTGCCTGGCTCCTCCTCCATTGCTGAGGTCATCATTATTGATGATCTCAGGCAATCCAATGCTTTCCCATAGGAAATAGGAAATACCATGCTGCACCAATCAGCCTCTCCTCATTGAGATGCATTGAATCAATGGAAGAAAATATTGTAAAACAAGCTTGTTGTTGTTGTTGTATGTAGCACAGCCAAGTACAACTATATTTAGCTGCATGTCTTTGGTTAAAGGGACATTATAGTCACTAAATCAACTACACCGTATTGTTTTTTGTTCTGGTGAGTAGAATCATTCCCTCAGGCTTTTTGCTGTAAACACTGTCTTTTCAGAGAAAATGCAGTGTTTACATTACAGTCTAGGGATAACTCCACTGGCCACTCCTCTAAAAAGCCACCAGAGGTGCTGCACACCGTGCAATACTGCCATTCAGTGTTTCCACCCTTTGCATGGAGACACTGATACATTGATTTAATTCATGTCTATGAGGAGTTGTCCCCCAGGGATATAATCCGGCTGCACTCCTTCCAATTAGGGAATGCATCATGGCAGCTGCCCTTCTGCCATACCAAATTCTCTATCTTCTAGGACCTGTTGGCACTCTTGTTGGGTGCACGGCGGGCCATGAGACCCATTGCTCTCCCTGTGCAGGAGAAACATATCCCCTACTGCTTGGGCTTTCCAAACAGCCTCAAGGCACAACATGAATCCACTTAGCATACCCTCTGCTGGCCAGAGGATATTCCAGGATTTTTTGAACATTATAACATCCCAACCATAGAGATACGGAATTGGATCCTGTGCCCGCGGTTCCATGGATGAAGATGACAATGACCCCGGATGGAGAACCCAGCACTGGCATCCCTACTGGAGGAGTGACCACCGTTTCTAGCTGAACTGCCTGCTGCCTCATGGGGTCTCACCGCCCTCTTATTTGAATCAGACCGAGGCCAACAACACATGGCTGATTGGGCCCCATGAATACATTAAACAGGGACTCCACCATGTAATCCTGATTCTATCTAGTCAGTTCGCACTGGGCATTACGCGTTCCCCTCTGGTCATAGTGGTTGGGGTAATGGATAAATATTCTACGGCCTTGCATATTGACTTTTGATCAAATATTGGATCCCCGAGCGGCAGGCTGGGAGTTATTTGAGTGGGCCAAGTTGGATCTATGGGGGCATATATGGATGCCAGTGGGGCCAGTTTGCATAATATCTCTACCCCGGACTCAGCAAATGGATGGACCCCTTTAAAATGCCACCTTCCACTAAAGAATTGTCTCTCCATGTTCACATTGCAATATCTGCTTTCATATGTAAATATCTCAGATAATGTTAACATATTATAGTGCCTACTTTCATCTGTATATTTTTTGGTTACAAGCATGGTGTGTTTTTTTTCCCCTCCCCTTATAATGTTTAATTATAATTTCCTCCTGTGCACATTGTATTTCATGTGCCTTTCTATTATGGGTCATACCAGGACAGGTTCTCCTGGGGAACTGTTGTTCTCAGTGCCTCATCAAGCAATAGCACAGCGCCGCAACTGTTTCTGTTTAATCTTTTTAACTAATGCTCAGTCTTGTACATGCGGTGCGTAATGTTTCTTACCATGTTGGCCCTACTATAGCACTTCTTGTATCACTGGTCTCACTGATTGTGAAACCCCATTGGGATAAATCTGCGAGGATGTGTGTGGAGGAGGTTTTTTTTTTATTCCAAGCATGCTTGTCCTACACCCATTGGGATAGAGATGCACGTTATGATACTTGCTATTATGTATAATGCACTAATTACCATTAATTTTCCCTCTCAAACAAAGTGCCTACTGACAAAACATTATATAAATAACTATTCAGTGTGTCTGCAATGTTTCTTTGCAATGTTCACCTCGGGTCGAATGTCATTGCTGGGTCTGCAGCGAGTCTCTTCCAGAACAAGGAACTTGACCACCCTTTGGGTCTGTTAAATGAGGGCTCGATTGCCTCCCAGGTGACTTAATTCTTCACATTGGATACCCCTTCATACCTCCCTCACCTGTCCCTCTCTTCTCTATTCTACCATCCTCTTCCCTCCAATCCCCCCCTTTTTTTTCTTTTTTTTTTCCTTTTCTCATTGTCCCATTTTCTCCACAGATTGCCCCTTCGAGACACTCCATTTATGTTCCTGCCAAGCTACTCATATTATCATATAACATACCTGAAAAACTATTTTCACACACTTCAGGTAGAGGGCCAAATCCTGTCTATTCTGGTGAAACCAAGCCTAGAGGAAAACATTTTGATGTATAATTTAATGTCTGCATTAAAGGGAAACTCCAGACACCCAGACCACTACTGCCCATTGGAGTGGTCTGGGTGCCAACTCCCACCACCCTTAACCCTGCATTTTTAATTTAGCAGTTTTTATAAACTACAATACTTATCTTGCAGGCTTAAGTCCTCCTCTAGTAGACAGCCACTATAGGGACTTCAGTGTTCCTAGACCATGAAAAGTGTTTTATACGACGCTGGACGTCCTTACGCTATGCATGAGGACCTCCAGCATCACCGGAATCCCCATAGAAAGCATTGAATAATGCTTTCCTATGGTGAGGTCTAATGCGCGCACGTCAGCCGACGGGAGAGGAGGGTGGGCGGAGCCTGACCCAGCACTGAGGGACAATGGCGCTGGATTCAGGTAAGTCACTGAAGGGGTGGGGGGTGGGAAGGAGAGGGGCACTGTTGGGTATTTAAATCCTTAAGGACCAAACTTCTGGAATAAAAGGGAAACATGACATGTCACACATGTCATGTGTCCTTAAGGGGTTAAGCAATTTAACTGGAGCCAAAAAGTTAGCACATGTTGCCAGGAAAACATATCCGTCTTTACCTGGTTTTGGGACAGTGATAATATTAGCCATTAATATTACTACTGATATTTCCCCATTTTCCTTAAAGTGATTAAAAATGAAAGCGAGAAGACAAGCTAGGATCTCACTATATTCTTTATAGTAGGCATGGGAAAAGCTGTCAAGGCCTGGGACTTTGTTGCGAGACAAGGATTTGTTAGAGGTTATTCTACTGTGAATGGGTGATTTAGTTCTGAAGTTTTGAATGGTAAAAGTGTGGGTTAATTTCCCCTAAAAAAAATATATATATATGGCTGTCTTGATCAGTGGGAATATGTGTTGTGGAGTTGTGAAAAAGGTTATAGAGCTATTTATAAAACTGTGCAAAAAGATGAACTATATTTGCTGGGTCGGTAACCTTATCAACAAATGAATAATTTAGAAAAGGGACAGTGGAATGCACACGCTTGGCTGCTAATAGTTTATCAGCTCTGTTGCCTTGACATGTTTCAGTGTGCTAAAGGAGGATTGCTTGGAGTTGTGATCTAACCAAGGCAATTTGTTCCCCGCAAATTGGCTAGAGGGATGTGACTGGTTCTGTAGAGTATGAGTTAAGTGTGTTTATGTGGATATAGACTTGTTTGTAACATAAACCTTGGGTGAGGTGGTCCCCTGAATGGCTGCCTTTTAACCCCTTGAGGACCAAACTTCTGGAATAAAAGGGACTCATGACATGTCATGTGTCCTTAAGGGGTTAAACTTGCGAACTGGGTTTCCCCTTACCTCCTGCTTTTTTTTCATTTTTTGTTCAGTATATTTGTTTTTACTGACATTCAGACTATGAGATTTTGTCACCTTTATTGAAGCTTCAGAGCGAGTACATTTAAGAATTGCTGTATCTTGGACCAACTTCTGCTGGCTGTGCTGTGTTACTGCATTGTACTGTACTTGTATATATATATATATATATATATATTTGTGTTTCAAAACTAACACTGTCCCAGCACTAACTATTTTGCACATACTAGTTTTATGTTATATAGTGTCACACAGAATACCTCAGTTGTTATATAGGATTTCTTGCTTGTATTGTTACAAGTTTACAGAAGACCTCATGATATATTTACCTGGTTGCTCTTATCTCATTTTTACTGCATTCCTTTTGGCCTAGAGCAGGCATCTCAAACACTGGTTCCCCATATGTTGTTAAACTACAACTCCTGTAGCGGAACGCAGTAAGCCTGTCCTGCAATATGCCTGTGTGACTATATTCGTTATAATTTTGCCTGTGTTGAATTGCTATTCGTCTATTTAAAGTGTGAATTGTATGTTATTCGGTAGTTTCCATCCGTACTATATGCTTATGGAAACTACCGAACGGAGGGACCACCCCGGAGAGAAGTGTGCCAGCAATTAAGGTTCACATTCTTTCCAAACTGCAAGTTAACCGGCTCATTAACATTGTATCTGGGTGGCCGCCATTCGGCATGCGTACACGTGGCGGCGGCCATCTTACGCATGAAAATCTCAGCGGTGTTTGGTCGTCGAGTGTCTGGAACTCAAATCGGACACTCAAACAACCAAACACCGCTGAGACCTCCAGAGCTCCGTAACTGCCGAACGGAGAGACCTAACGAATCCCCATTCGGTAGTAACAAAGTACCGAATGAGGGAATCACTATCTAGGTGAATTAAAGTATGGATGGCAATTATAAATGTCTGTTTTAACTGCCGAACGGAGACCGACCGCAGGGCCCATTCTCATGGAACCCTTTTCGGATACCAACTCGTGTGCGGTCGGTCAAACTTCACCCTCCTGTAACTGCCGAACCACTGGTCCGATCTGGGTGAATTTTGGATATTATATAATATTAAGGATATGTGATGGTCTAGGGGTACATCCAAGTTTGGGGTAAAGTACTGTACAAGTTAAGGGGATTATGACTCACTCTGAGGGGAGGAGATGTGTGGGAGGTAACAAGCACTGTATTGGTTACTGTCATAATTACTGTAGTTCCCTCCCTTGCATGGGAGCAGGCTTTATAAGAAACCTTGGAATAAACGATAGTCAGTTCTACTCCTGAAACTGTGTGTCGTCCAGTTATTGGGAGTGCTGTGGGGATATTGCTGTACCGTTTTACCTGCTGGAAACTCTGCTGTGGATTTACTAATGACTTGTTCCTGAGCCTTCCTTGGATCTAAGGTGGAGAATAGCTGTGAGAAATCAGCTCTCCGCTACATTGGTTGGCAGCGCTGGGATCCAGACTCACAGAGGAACAAGGATTAATGGAGATTGACCTTTCTACGCTAAAGAGAACCACATTGAAAGACCTTCTGGAAGCGAAAGGGGTTTCTGCCAGCAGCAAATCCAAAGCAACGCTTATCACCGAAGTAATGGCAGAGTACAGAGCAGAAGAGGTCCAGGCCACGGAACAAAGACCTGAAACAGAACAGGAGGAGTTCCAAAGGCATTTACAATTCAGACTGGCCTTTTATGGGGAAAACCCACCAACAGAGATCATCTCTAAAACAATGACAGAGGTGCAAGAGTTTGTGATGAGAAACAGGAGACCACAAACACCGGAAAGAGGTGCAGCAGGAGCTGTGACACAAGAGGGTAAGCCCAAAATTCCCTATCAAGCTTTTAAAACGTATGTGGAAGCAGAGGAGGATATAGATGCCTTCCTCCAAGACTTTGAGAGACTGTGTACACTGCATAACATACCAAGGGAAGAGTGGGTACCCATATTAGCAGGACGGCTGTCAGGAAGGGCAGCTGAAGCTTACCGCACTGTGCCTGATATTGAAATTAGGAACTATAGCCGGGTAAAAGAGATTATCCTGGCCCGATATGCAATAACACCAGAGGCATACCGGAGGCGCTTCAGGGAATTGAAAAAGGCGGACAAAGATTCGCACGCAGAGTGGGCTTGCCGAGTAGAAAGGGCAGCTCTTGGGTGGATGCAGTCGAGTAAAGCACGGTCCATGGAGGACTTGTTACAAATGCTGCTGTTGGAGCAGTTTTATGAGGGGATATCCTCAGAACTACAGGAATGGGTGAGGGATCGTAACCCCACCACCCTCACCGAGGCTGCCAAAAAGGCAGATGATTTTATGGACGCTCGCAGACAAACCAAGGCAGTGAGTACCAAACCTGCCATGCGGCCACTAGGGGGGAATTCCTTCTCTCCTAACCCTCAACCCCCACCAAGACAACTTCCTCCACCAGCACCAGCAGCAGCGCAGCAGAGATACCGCACACCTGCTTCTGTGCAATGCCACCGATGCCAGAAGTGGGGACATTTCCAACGAGATTGTCCGCAGTCTAGAGACCGCACCACCTGGATCCGACCAGGGCCTCCACCACCACCACCGAGAGCGGCAGCGCATCACTACCAGGACGAGGTACCACTTCCCTACAGCTCTGCCGTTCCAGTCACGACTGTGGAGCAGTGGGAAGTACTACATGAGGCCAACCCCTTACAAGCACAGGCGGATAATCGACAGCACCATAGGCAGACCGTGTATCTGGAAGGGAAGCCTATGCAGGGGCTCAGAGACTCGGGAGCCACCATCACCCTGGTGCAAAGTCATTTGGTTTCTGACAAAGCCAAACTGAATAAGACTGTGGCTGTCAGGGTTGCAGGGGGAGCCGTGTATCGGCTAGACACAGCCAGGGTACACTTGCATTGGGGTGCGGGGTTCGGGAATGTGGAAGTGGGGCTAATGCCGCAATTACCTGCTGAGGTGGTCCTAGGGAATGATCTGGGCAAACTCACCTCCGCATTTGAACCACAAACTACTGAGGAAGCACACCCAGTAGTCACCAGGCAACAGGCCCGCACCCAACACAACAACGCACTGCCGGAGGTCCAGGTAAGAGATTCCTCCCCTTCCCTAGACTGTATCCCTTGGGCCCCTCCTGACGAGTTTGTAGCCGAGGTGATCACTGACCCTACCTTACAGGTATACCGAGACAAGGTCACCTCTATCCAACCGGGGGCGGAGGGGGAAAGATTTGTATGGGACCGACAGTTATTATACCGGGAAACGAGTAAACAGATAGCTGGGTCAGACCCCATTGCTACAAGACAGCTGGTGGTACCTCAGAGGTACCGAACCGAATTACTCCGGATAGCGCACGATATTCCGCTATCCGGACATTTGGGGGTCAGCCGTACCAGATATCGGCTGACCCAAAGTTTCTTCTGGCCAGGGATTAGCCAGGAGGTGCGCAGGTATTGTAATACCTGCGATACGTGCCAGAGGGTGGGAAAGAGGGGGGATAAGCATTAGGCGAAGCTGCACCCCCTACCCATAATTGAGGAACCATTTCATAGGGTTGCAGTAGATATTGTAGGCCCCTTCCGGAAGCCTAGCCCATCGGGCAAACGGTACATTTTGACCGTAGTGGACTACGCCACTCGCTACCCCGAGGCGGTAGCCTTAACTACTATACATGCAGAGACGGTGGCTGAGGCGCTGATGCAGATTTTCTCCCGGATGGGGTTACCCAGGGAGATCATCTCGGATCAGGGCACTCAGTTCACGGCAGAGGTCACCCAACAGCTCTGGAAGTTCTGTAAAATTAAGCCCATAATTAGTGCTCCGTACCACCCCCAGACTAATGGGCTCTGCGAACGGTTCAATGGCACCTTAAAACAGATGCTCCGAACCTTCGCAGAGACTCACCGAGACTGGGAAAAATTCCTGCCGCACTTACTGTTTGCTTACAGGGAGGTGCCGCAGGAATCTACGGGATTTTCCCCCTTTGAACTGCTATTCGGGAGGAGAGTAAGGGGACCTGGACGTGATTAGAGAACACTGGGAGGGAGACCGTAGCGCTGACGGCACCCCTATTGTACCATATGTGTTGGCCCTCCGAGATCGCCTGGAAGCACTCACAAAGACGGTAAAGGAAAACCTACAGGCAGCTCAGACGCGTCAGCGCACCTGGTACGATAGAGGCGCCAGGGACCGCAGCTTTCAGGTCGGACAGAAAGTTTTAATTTTAAAACCTGTCCGACACGATAAGCTACAGGCCGCCTGGCAAGGCCCTTATAAAGTGGTAGAACAACGATGTGACACCACTTATATAATTGGCCACTGCGCAGGGAATGGGGGGCGACGCATGATCCATGTGAACATGCTGAAGCCTTACCAGGAACGTTCAGAGGAGGTGACAGCTATCTGCGCCTACCCCTCCCCGATCTGTTAGAAGACGGACAGCTGGCTGGGGATTTAGGAGCAGTTGTACTGGGGGATCGGTTGAGCCCACAGGAGCGTATCGAGGTACAACAACTACTGCAAGAAAAGCAGGAGACCTTTTCTAATGTACCTGGATACACCCCTCTGGCTACCCACCGAGTAGAAACCCCTGGTCAACTTCCCATGCGCCAGACCCCGTACCGCATCCCTGAAGCGGTACGGGAGAATATGCGCAAAGAAATTGAAGAGATGATACAGTTAGGAGTCATTGAGCCCTCAGATAGCCCCTGGGCCTCTCCAGTGGTCCTCGTACCAAAGCGGGACGGCACGACCCGCTTTTGCGTGGACTACAGGAGATTGAATGAGAAGACCGTATCCGACGCATACCCGATGCCTAGGATAGATGAGTTACTGGACCGGATGGCCAGGGGTCAATACCTTACCACTATTGATTTGTGTAAAGGGTATTGGCAGATTCCCTTGGCCCCGGACGCCATCCCTAAGTCCGCCTTTGTCACCCCATTCGGCCTGTACCAATTTAAGGTCATGCCGTTTGGGATGAAAAACGCGCCGGCTACCTTCCAGCGGATGGTGGACCGCCTCCTAGATGGGTTCCAAGACTATACCTGCGCATATCTCGATGATATTGCCATATTTAGCGATACCTGGCAGGAACACTTGGCCCATATAGGAGCGGTTCTAGACAGGATCAGGGAGGCTGGTTTGACCCTAAAACCAGCGAAATGTAGCATTGGGATGGCCGAGGTACAGTACCTGGGCCACAGAGTGGGCTGTGGTAAGCAAAAGCCGGAACCAGCCAAAGTAGAGGCAGTATCACAGTGGCCTACCCCGAAAACTAAAACCCAGGTGTTAGCCTTCCTAGGGACAGCAGGGTATTACCGGAAGTTTGTGCCCAATTATAGTGCCCTGGCCAAACCCCTCACTGACCTGACACGTAAAAACCTTCCCCGCCAAGTAACCTGGACCCCGGAGTGTGAGCAGGCATTCCAACACTTGAAAGATGCACTTGTTAATGCCCCTGTCTTGGCCGCTCCCAATCCAACTAAACGTTTTCTTGTTCACACAGACGCTTCTATGTTTGGATTGGGGGCAGTACTGAGCCAAGTCGGGGCCGATGGCGGAGAACATCCAGTGGCTTACATCAGTCGCAAACTTTTACCCCGGGAAGTAAGCTACGCCGCCATCGAGAAGGAATGCCTGGCTGTGGTGTGGGCCTTGAAGAAATTGCAACCCTATTTGTATGGACAGGCTTTTTCTTTGCTCACGGATCACAACCCGTTGGTCTGGCTGAACCGGGTGGCTGGGGACAATGCCAGTGTCACGGTAATATACCCCAACACGCAGGAATAGTTCACAGTCAAGAGACAAGAAACAGTGTTCGTCTTACCGGACCTTAGAATGGCCGGACTAGGACGAGAGAAAGACAGAGTCAGAACAAGCCGAGGTCAAGGGAACTGAGAGACAGCGTAACGTAGAACAAGCCGAGGACTGGTACACAGAGGACAAAACAGCGGATAAGCAAGCAAGGATAAGGAGAGAGCGGAGTCAGGAACAAAGCCAAGGTCAAGCACCAAAAAACCAACTGAACGATACAAGCACTAAAGGGAACTGGACAGAAACCACGATAGGGCAAGGAGCAAGGGGAAACAGGTGAGTATAAAAACCCTAAGGTTCACTTTGATTGGCTCCTGTCATATCCACGCCCCCAAAACGTGAGTGAATGGGGAATGTGGCCTGACAGGGGCCAATGGGAGACTGATTCTAATTTAGTCTCCCACTGTCCCTTTAAGAGCGCGCCCGAGACGCGCGGCGCGCTCTTAGTGTCGGGCGGGACATGTGACCGCTTCTCGCGGTCACTGCCCGCCTGACTGATCCCATCGTTGGCTGAGCCGCGCGCGGCTCGTGCAGGAGCAGGACCGCGCGCGGCGAGAAGGGAGGACCCCGGCCGGCCCCTGGAGAGGGTAAGTACCGCTACAGTACCCCCCCCTGAAGACACGCCCACCGGGCGGGGAGGAGCAGGCCTGGCAGGAAAACGAGCGTGGAAAGAACGCACAAGGCGAGGAGCGTGAACAGCGTCAGCGGAAATCCAACTGCGTTCCTCAGGCCCATAGCCCTTCCAATGTACCAGATATTGGAGGCGACCCCGAAGCAAGCGAGAGTCAATTACAGCCGCCACTTCAAACTCCTCATGGCCCTCCACCGAAACCGGAGGAGGAGGAGGGACATGCCGAGTAAAACGGTTGCACAGGAGGGGTTTTAACAAGGAGGTATGAAACACGTTAGGAATGCGTAGATTTTTTGGAAGATCCAATGCATACGAGACAGGATTAACCACATGCAAGATACGAAAAGGACCAATAAAACGAGGGGCCAACTTCATAGAAGGCACACGAAGACGAATATTGCGAGTAGAAAGCCAAACCCGGTCTCCCACCGCATAGGATGGAGCCGCCCTGCGATGCTTGTCAGCGTGAACCTTCTGGCGAGCAGCTGAGGCCACCAAAGAACACTGAACCTGCTCCCAAGTATTACGTAGACTAGCCAAATGTTCGTCCAGAGCTGGCATGCCCTGTAAGGAGAATGCAGCTGGAAGAACCACGGGATGCCGGCCATACACAACGTAAAAAGGGCTGTTACCGGAGGATTCATGAGCAGCATTATTACGAGCAAACTCAGCCCAAGGAAGCAGGTCAGCCCAATTGTTCTGATGGTGGGACACGAAACAGCGAAGATACTGCTCCAGAGATTGGTTGGCACGTTCAGCAGCTCCATTAGACTGGGGGTGGTAGGCTGAAGAAAACGAGAGGGAGATACCCTTCTCTGCACAAAACGCTCTCCAGAATCTGGAAATAAACTGGCTACCCCTATCGGACACGATCGAAGTGGGAATACCATGCAACCGAAACACCTGCCCGGCAAAGATAGAGGCAAGTTCCTTGGATGATGGCAATTTGACAAGAGACACAAAATGAGCCATCTTAGAAAAACGATCCACAATCATCAGGATGACAGTTTTACCATTAGAGGGAGGTAATTCAACAATAAAATCCATGGATATATTGGACCATGGCCTCTCGGGTATGGGCAACGGATGCAACAACCCACAGGGAACTCTGTGGGAGGACTTCATACTGGCACAAGTGCTACAGGCATTAACGTAATCGGTGACGTCCTTGCGCAAGGACGCCCACCAGAAATATCTAGAAACTGCTGAGACTGTCTTAGAAATACCAGGGTGTCCAGCAGTTCTAGTGTCATGATATAATGACAAGATGTCTCGTCTCTCTGGTATATCAACGAATAGCTTATCAGCAGGCCTCTCCTCAGGAGCCAAGTTTTGTTTAGCCTGAATAGTCTGTAAGAGAGAAGACGAAATAGAAAGAACAGTAGTCGCTATTATTCTGTCAGGCGGAATGACAGGGGTAACATCGACCTCGAGTTTGTCAGTAGTCTCGAATTGTCTGGACAGAGCGTCAGCTTTAGTATTACGATCACCCGGTCTGTAAGTGATTATGTAATTAAAACGAGACAAAAACAGAGACCACCTGGCCTGCCTAGAAGACAATCTTTTTGCTTCACTAAGGTATGAGAGGTTTTTGTGATCCGTTAAAATGAGGATAGGATCCCTGGTACCCTCTAGCAGATGTCTCCATTCCTTGAGCGCCAAAATGATAGCAAGGAGTTCACGATTGCCTACATCATAATTCCTCTCTGCTTTGGACATCTGTCTGGAAAAGAAGCCACAAGGGTGTAACGGCTTTTCAGGTGAATCTCTTTGAGACAAGATAGCACCTACCCCTATCTCAGAAGCATCAACCTCAAGAATAAAGGGCAGTGAAGGGACAGGATGCTGTAAAACAGGAGCAGAGGCAAATGTAGCTTTCAAGAATTCAAAGGCCTCGAGTGCTTCTGGTTTCCAGACATGAGTATTACCATCCTTCTTGGTCATTCTGGTTATAGGCGCTACAATGGCAGAAAACCCTTTAATAAAACGCCTATAATAATTAGAGAACCCCAGAAAACGCTGAATGGCTTTCAAACCCTGGGGCAGAGGCCATTCCATAATGGCAGACAGTTTCTTGGGATCCATACGAAAACCCTTGGCAGAGATTATATAACCCAAGAATTGGACTTCAGATTGATCAAATGAACATTTTTCGAGTTTGCAATAGAGACCGTTAACCAGAAGAGTTCTCAACACTAATTTAACATGCATGTGATGAGTCTGTAAATCATTAGAATAAATTAATATGTCGTCCAAGTATACTATAACGAATGTATGTATAAATTGACGTAGGACATCATTAATAAATTCTTGAAAAACTGCTGGGGCGTTACAAAGACCAAAGGGCATCACAGTGTACTCGTAGTGGCCACTCCTGGTATTGAAAGCAGTCTTCCACTCGTGATCCTTTTTGATACGTATGAGGTTGTAAGCACCCCTAAGGTCCAATTTAGTAAAAACTGTGGCCTGTTTAAGCCTATCAAAAAGTTCTGTGATCAAAGGTATGGGGTACGCATTTTTGACGGTGATTTTATTAAGGCCCCTATAGTCAATACAAGGCCTTAATTCGCCATCTTTCTTAGACACAAAGAAGAACCCAGCCCCTGCCGGGGAAGAGGATCTTCTTATAAATCCCTTCTCTAGAGATTCCTTGATATATTCCTCCATAACCAGATTCTCCTGAGGAGATAAAGGATATATTCTCCCTTTGGGAGGCATCGTACCAGGTAACAAATTAATTGCACAATCGTAAGGCCTGTGAGGTGGCAATCTTTCAGCCTCCCTTTTATCAAAAACAGATTTAAGAGACAGGTACTGAGAGGGTATGACCGTAGGCACGGGAGGAATATGAGTAGAATTCAAAGGGGTGACTTTAACAACACAAGACTCTTGGCAAGAATCACTCCAAGAAACTATTTGTCCTGACTCCCAATCAATGGTGGGATTATGAGTACGTAACCAAGGATACCCTAACACGAGGTGAGAGGAAGGAGAAGTAATGATCTGAAACCGAATGGTCTCAGAGTGTAACACCCCTGTAGACATATGTAGGGGAACAGTCTCATGTGTGATAATAGGAGAGCATAATGGTCTACCATCTATGGCCTCAACGGCCAAGGGTGTCTCCTTCTCTCTGGTGGGTATGTTATTCTCCTTGACAAAACTGGAATCAATAAAGTTTTCGGCCGCTCCGGAATCAACCAGGGCTAGTATATTCCCTGCTATGCAGTTACTATCAAGGTGCAGGGAAACAGGAAGAAGTAGCTTATTAAGAGGCAAATCTGAGGACTGTGATGTCACACCCAAGGCCAGTCCTCTATACGGTCTTAGGTGCGAAAGTTTCCCGGACGCACGGGACATTCTTGTCTCATATGACCCCTCCTACCACAATAAAGACAAAGTCCCTCCTTTCTCCTATAAAGCTTTTCAGCGTCGGTAAGTTTAGCAACCCCTAACTGCATAGGTTCCTCCTCAGAACCTTTAGATCCCTCGGGAGTCTCAGCTCTAGGGGAGTTAAGGGGAACAAAATGTCTATTTCTGGACCTGGTATATAACCTGTCACGGATCCTGTTATCTATATCGATAAGATAGTCAATCAGGTCCTCCAGCGGTACAGGGAGGTCCTTAGCTGCTACCTCATCTAAGATAGTATCAGACAGACCTTCCATAAAGGCAGTAGTAAGGCCATTATTAGTCCAATCTACCTGTGAGGCAAGGGTCCGGAACTGAATAGCATAATCGGCTACAGATTTAGATCCTTGCTTTATTCTCATTAATGCCCTGGCGGCATTTTTTGACCTTTTAGTCGTGTCAAATGTTCTACGGAACGCTGTGAGGAAGCTATTAAAGTCGTGTACCATAGGCCCATTAGCCTCCCAAATAGGATTTGCCCATTCTAGTGCCTTATCCGTAAGCTGGTGCATAAGAAAACCCACCTTAGATCTGTCTGTGGGAAATGAACGTGGGTACATTTCGAAGTGGAATTCTACTTGATTAAGGAATCCCCTACATGTCTTAGCGTCCCCTCCATACCTAGGTGGCGGGGTTAGATGTGCAGAAGCATTAGACATATTAGCTGTGTCCGGTATAGGGTTTACAGGAGGCGTAGGTACAGGTACCGGAACAGATCTGGATAACAGTGTCTGGATGGCTTGAGCCATTTGATCCATACGGTGATCCTGTTCTGCGAATCTAGCCTCATGAGTGACCATCTGTTGACCTAAACCTGCGGGGTCCATGGCCCTATCGTAATGTCACGGTAATATACCCCAACACGCAGGAATAGTTCACAGTCAAGAGACAAGAAACAGTGTTCGTCTTACCGGACCTTAGAATGGCCGGACTAGGACGAGAGAAAGACAGAGTCAGAACAAGCCGAGGTCAAGGGAACTGAGAGACAGCGTAACGTAGAACAAGCCGAGGACTGGTACACAGAGGACAAAACAGCGGATAAGCAAGCAAGGATAAGGAGAGAGCGGAGTCAGGAACAAAGCCAAGGTCAAGCACCAAAAAACCAACTGAACGATACAAGCACTAAAGGGAACTGGACAGAAACCACGATAGGGCAAGGAGCAAGGGGAAACAGGTGAGTATAAAAACCCTAAGGTTCACTTTGATTGGCTCCTGTCATATCCACGCCCCCAAAACGTGAGTGAATGGGGAATGTGGCCTGACAGGGGCCAATGGGAGACTGATTCTAATTTAGTCTCCCACTGTCCCTTTAAGAGCGCGCCCGAGACGCGCGGCGCGCTCTTAGTGTCGGGCGGGACATGTGACCGCTTCTCGCGGTCACTGCCCGCCTGACTGATCCCATCGTTGGCTGAGCCGCGCGCGGCTCGTGCAGGAGCAGGACCGCGCGCGGCGAGAAGGGAGGACCCCGGCCGGCCCCTGGAGAGGGTAAGTACCGCTACAGCCAGGCTGCTGCGCTGGAGTTTGGCGCTGCAGCCCTTTGACTTTAACATTCAATACCGCCCGGGTAAGCAAAATGGAAACGCCGACGGGTTGTCACGACAAACTGATCTGGAGAAATGATCCATGAGCACCCCGGTCATCCCCAAGCCGATCCGTGTGGGATCAGACTGTGTATGCCGGCTTGTGGGCAAGGGGGAGCAGTGTAGCGGAACGCAGTAAGCCTGTCCTGCAATATGCCTGTGTGACTATTCGTTATAATTTTGCCTGTGTTGAATTGCTATTCGTCTATTTAAAGTGTGAATTGTATGTTATTCGGTAGTTTCCATCCGTACTATATGCTTATGGAAACTACCGAACGGAGGGACCACCCCGGAGAGAAGTGTGCCAGCAATTAAGGTTCACATTCTTTCCAAACCGCAAGTTAACCGGCTCATTAACATTATATCTGGGTGGCCGCCATTCGGCATGCGTACACGTGGCGGCGGGGATTATTAAGGGGATTATGACTCACTCTGAGGGGAGGAGATGTGTGGGAGGTAACAAGCACTGTATTGGTTACTGTCATAATTACTGTAGTTCCCTCCCTTGCATGGGAGCAGGCTTTATAAGAAACCTTGGAATAAACGATAGTCAGTTCTACTCCTGAAACTGTGTGTCGTCCAGTTATTGGGAGTGCTGTGGGGATATTGCTGTACCGTTTTACCTGCTGGAAACTCTGCTGTGGATTTACTAATGACTTGTTCCTGAGCCTTCCTTGGATCTAAGGTGGAGAATAGCTGTGAGAAACCAGCTCTCCGCTACAACTCCCATGATACTTTGACCATCTATCGCATTCAAAGAATTATGGGAGTTATAGGCCGTGAACATCTGGGCGGCCAGAGTTTGAGATTCCAGGACAAGAATGATAATCACCATACATATATCTCGCTTGGGTGGGCGGTTAATTAATGTGTCATAGTATTAGTCTTATTTTAAATCATTATGTAATTTTGTAGTCTGCTAATGTATGAAATGTAACTGGGTTGCCAGCTGAAGCCCAACTTCCTTGATGCAATCAAATGTGAACGAGTTATTCTTGATTACATTTATTATTATTTACTTACAAGCACTCCTTTTTCAATAAAGATTATGTAGAACTATAGACACAAGCTTTTTATTTTTCAGCTGTGGTGGAGAACCGTTGTGGTTATTGACTAAGCTTGTGTCAGGATCTGAGTGGGTCCTCAGCAAGATTTAAGTCAACTCCTAACAAATATACAGTAGGAATGACAGAAGAGGCATATTACCAGACCTTAGAGTGATCGGGCTTAATGCTTAGTATAGAATTAGGGAAAAGCTAAACGAAACCTATAGTTACTATGCCAGATAAACTAAACCAATTATAAACTGAGGCAGAAAATACAAAAAACAAAAACTCAATGTCAGGACTAGCTGGGTTCAGAGAACCTGAATCAAGGTTGCCGCTGGAGCATCATTCCTGGTAGCTAATACAATATTTGATGCAGAAGCATTGATTCAGGTGGGTATTTTTACAGCTCGTAATTTGTGTTAGATTCTGAGAGACAGTTTGCATACAAGAATTCAAAGGTAATTCAGAAGCCCTGCATCATTCCTACAGCTAGGCATTGGCCTATAGATATGATGCAGGCCCAGTTCACCTTCAGATCTTTGCTCTGGTCTATCATACACGAGAGTGCCTTCTGATATTTCTGTTTGACTTTTATAGTTTTGACTTCTGTCTTTTCCCTTGTCTAAGCAGTACTCTGTACTCCTGAACTCGGCTTGTCCTAATGTATTTTCGCCTTTCTGTTACGTCTTGGTCTCAGCTTGTCACAGACTAGTTTTGTCTCCTACAGTCATTTAACTTTACATTAAAGTGTTAAGTTTGGCTATTCTAAAAACTGGTAATACACTATTTCCTCTGTACCTGCTGTTAGTCTAGGTGTGTGTGGGCATCATAAACCAAACTTGACAGTTAGCTGTATATAGTAAGGTTAGCTTTGAGATTTTCTCAATTATGTAGGGATTGTTCATTAAATATTGACAACAAACGAAAACTAGTGAATTAATCAGGAATGTTCCACTGAATGAGAAAATTCTGAAGTAATTCACAGTCTACTAGGAGAATGTTCGAACTGCTGTATTTCAGCCAGAACAGATCTTTTTGGGGAGTATGTTTTAGGAGCCACTGGACTTTTATTAAAATCAAATTATCACATTATGGATAAATCCTAATCCTAATTAGAGATTTAACACAAACCTGATTTGATGTTTGGTTCTTGACACTTTGATGGTCTTTTTATTTATAATTAATTCCAGTTATTCCCATCTGGTGTATATAAGATTACCTATTATTTTCAAACATATCTGGAGGTGTGTAACTATTACTTACAATTTTTGTCTTTTGCTGGCAGAGCTTTGTGGGAGGGCCAACGTTGAAAATCCTAAATGCAGATCAAACAGACGGTGCATCAGTGCAGTTACAAATTAAAGGAACACTCTAACATTGAAAATAAATGTTTTTTTATAATGACAGAGTGCTCCTTATCTTTCATAGTTTAAAAATAAAAATGCTGTTTATATCTACCTTGTATTCAGCACCAGACAGTATCTGCTGGGCAGCTACTCCTTCTTTTCTGAGAAAATTCTGATGGATGATCTTTGATTACTCCTATGACAGCCACAGCATTTCCAATGACGGCCACTCCAATGACAACTAGAGGCATTCTGACTGATAATTGTAGACATTGTCATTTCTTGCAAACAGCACGTTTACATTTGTGGAACTGCAGAAAAAGCATATCTGCACCAAAACTACTAGATGGGGTGGTAAGGGTGTTTAGAGTGTCCCTTTTTAATTTAGTGTAGTTGTACTATTTTTTTTTTACAATTTTTTTATTTTTTTATTGCTAGGACGTCTGATAGATCAGCAATCAAATAAACTTGCAAAGGATGAAATGTTACAGATGATACGTCATGGAGCGACCCATGTATTTGCTTCAAAAGATAGTGAACTGACGGACGAAGATATAAGCACAATTTTGGAAAGAGGGGAAAAGAAGGTAACTTTCTGACTTGTCCTCAGTTCATTACACCTTCAAAAGAGGTTCTTTTAGAACGCAAAATGCTATTGTTCCTTGAAGCACTCAAATAACTTTTCTTTTTCTTAAACAGAAGAGGAAGATAACTGTTGCAATTTTAATGGAAAGTGTATATAATCACAAATCAATTGCTTTGGCTCTCACAATGTTCATTCACGGAAGCGCACAAGTAACTAAATCTTACTGATTTCTTTTGACAATAATTCCTATAAGACATTTGGAGATTGGAAAAAGTAAAACCTAACTAAACAACTTTCAGAATTGCTTTAACTCTTTGATGTTAAATGCTTGCCTGGGTCTTGAAATCCTAAAATAGTGTGATAAATCATCCTGAACAAGGTATGATAATAATAAAAAAAATTATAACACCGTAAAGGGATTATTTTGTATAGATGCAGGGTTAAAGAGAGAGAGACCTCCAACTTTGAAAATAAAATTATAATACTTTCTCCTTAATGGCAAACAGAGGTAGGCAGGCAGCCAATGAAAAGGAGATACCATTTTTTTTATAATAACAGTTGTGTGCACATCAAAGGAATTTGAACAACATCTTTTGGAATGTTATTTTATTTTTCCTCTTTAAATCATTATACAGAAATCTGTGCACCATAGAATATTCTGATCAGGAAATCAGACGCACTCTTTAGCAGATTATGCTATTTTCACGTTCTCTTCCGTGTACCAGGCGTCCAAAGCACAAGCCTCCTGCTGACACTCAGATGTACCTTGAATGCTTTACACATTGATGCATTGAAAATGTATTATCACACACACACACACACTCTCTCTCTCTCTCTCTCTCTCTCTCTCTCTCTCTCTCTCTCTCTCTCTCTCGAACAGCCGTGGAGAGCTTTCTACTCAGGTAGGGTGGGAGCTTCCCAGAAATTCTGGAGAAAGGCTGGAAAGATGAAGAGTGGGTCGGGATTCCAGCGACAGCCAGTTTAGCTCTTTTAACATGTCACAGTGGTGGGTAAAGTACTTACATTCTAGTACAAAGCGGCAGAACGAATGCTATAACGTATTAGGTTTATTATGGTGGGTTTGCGATGTGGGTGCATACACTACATCCCCATAATCAATGACCGGCATTAGCATTTGTTGCACTATATGTTTCCTTATTGTAGGGCTTAGGCAGGATTTGTTTCTGTACAGGGTACCTAGTTTTGGGTAACGTTTTGAAGAGATTTTTTTCAATGTGAAGGCCAAAAGATAGATTTGGGATTAGCAACATACCTAGACATTTAAAAGAGCAGACTTCTGTCAGTGTGTTATTTGAATTTGTTCTGACACAGAATTGTTGATTTTGTAGTTTACGTCATTTAGTTACAGTTCCAAAGATCATTGTATCAGTTTTGTCAGTGTTTAGGAAGAGTTTGTTATCCGCTATCCACTTTTTTACCTCTGTGAATTGGTTTTGGAGCACAGCCTCAAGCTGCGGTAGATTGGGTTTACTAGCATAGATTACAGTGTCATCTGCATATATGTGTACAGTTGAGGATTTGCAGACGTCGGCAGATCATTTATAAATAATGTGAATAGCAGGGGGCCGAGTATGGAGCCTTGGGAAACACCACACGTGACTGAAAGAGGAAGGAAAGTGCTGACAGAAATGGCCACATATTGCAATCGATCTGAAACATACGATCGAAACCAAGTTAGCGGACAAGTTAGCGGACTTTTTGCAAAAGAATGCCATGGTCTACTGTGTCAAAGGACTTGGCAAAATCAAGGAAAATAGCTCCAGTTAAATCTCCTTGTTCCATGCCAATTTGGATGTCATTGCAAACTTTTAAAAGGGCAGTCGAACTTGAGTGTTTTGGACGAAAGCCTGATTGATCAGGGGTCAGATAATTTGATCGTTGATAATATTAACATAGTTGCGTGTGGACTCATTTTTCCAAGATTTTTGACAGTACAGTGAGAAATGATATCGGGCGATAGTTAGATTCCAAAGTATTGTCACCACTTTTATGGATAACTTTTGCAGTCTTCCAAAGTTTGGGTATGTATCCTGACACCAGGGATTCATTGATAAGGATAGTGACAGGTTTAGCAATTGCTGGCGCACTGAGCTTCAGAAACATTGCTGGGATTTGATCTGGTCCACACTGGTTTTTCATTTTTAAATTAAGATGTTTATTAACGACACTAACAGGCACAGGCCTAAAATTTTATTTCTCTAAATGAGGATTTTGAAGATTTGTCTGATTAATCTATAAAACTCCCATATAGTGAACAACCATGTTCACTGCATCATCATGAATTATGTCCATCCTTAGTATGTCTCCCATTCTTCTTAATGATTTTCCAATTGGTGCACCAGAATCTTCTTATAGCCACTGGAAAACATGTGGAATGATCAGCAGCATTTTCAAGTGTACAATTTTTTGGTATACAATGAGGCATGCAGAGCATCTCTGATTGTTGCATATTGCAAAGAGAATCAGTGCAGTGTAGCAAAAGATTCAGACATTATCCCTTTTCATGGTCTACTTTACAAGTGTACTTCTACTAATTCTCTGTGCTTCTAGACTGCTGAAATGTGCTAAAAATTTATATTGGACTGTGGTCAAAGAAATATATTTTGATTGTTTAGAGACAGATAACCCACAGGTCAGAATTAATTTGGTTTGGCTGAATTATTTAAAGTCCTAACATTTTCTGTTATATAAATGAATCTAAATCACTTTAGGCATTTTTAAGAATTTAAAGAAACACTATAGGGTCAGAAACACAAACATGTATTCCTGACCCTACAGTGTTAAAAACACAATTTAGCCCCCCTGCTCCCCTTCACCCCCCATAAATATAGCAAAATCAAACCAGTTGTCCAGTCTGCAGATGCTGGGTCTGCCCTTGATCTGCCTGCTTGGCTGATATCACTAGAAGTGATGTTCTGAGCCAATCACAATGCTTTCCCATAGGAAAACATTAGATTGGCTGAGACTGTCAAGGAGGCAGATCAAGGGTAGAGCCATCACAAGCCCATGCCAATCAGCTTCTCCTCATACAGATACATTGAATCAGTGCAGCTGTATGAGAAGAGTTCAGTGACTCCATGCAGGGGGTGGGGACACTGAATTGCAGTGCTGCACATTGTGCTGCACTGCCTCCGGAAGCATTCTAGGCTGTAATATAAACACTGCATTGTCTCTGAAAACACAGTGTTTAATACAAAAAGCCTACAGGGAAAGATTCTACTCACCAGAACAAATATAATAAGCTGTAGTTGTTCTGGTGACTATGGTGTCCCTTTAACTAGAATTTGCAGTTGAGCTCATAGGCTGTTTTGAAGTAAATTGCTTACATTTATAATAGCGATTTTTATACAAGTCATAACAAATTGCTGTAAACATTTAATTACTACTAACTGTTTGAGTTTATACTCTGATCTTTTTCTGTTAGTTGGCATCGAAGGTATCTATATTTTTAAGCCAACATTGCTTTGTTAGCTGTTCCTTTTTTGGATCTTGCAGTCAATATACATAATACTACAAACCAAAAATGACTTTCTAAAATCTGCAATCAGCATGGTTATTGATTGTATGATGCAATTAACGAGTTACTTGCAATACAAAGACTCTTCTCTGGAAGTGGTACAGAGTAATTTGTGTATATATACAGACAGAGATACTGCACTGAACTCTGGAGATCAAACACTAACTCTGAGAAGACAGTAAAATGAAACAACAGCTCTAATATCTCACTGTTAGCCTTCCATAGTTTAAAGAGGTTTATTGCAGCAGAGTGAGTGCGCCGTTTCATACTAAGTAGTAAACTTATTTCAAAGAAAATGTGTTGTCAAGCTTATTGTTGGAGCGAAACGCACCCTACTTATTTTAAAACTGTAATAAAAAAATGTCGAGCTTGCTGGCTTTATTTTTTCCAAATGTTAATCCTAATGAAAATAATATTTATTTCGGCATTCATTTGCTGAATGTGATGTTTAATTAGTTTTGCAGGAAACAGAGATGTAAAAAAAAAAAAAAAAAAAAGTCATATAACTGGTACAAATGAAAAAGTTAGATGCATTGCTTAATTACAAACAGAAACTGCCTCCGTTATCATACATTTGAACAAGGCAATGATTTTGCTATTAAATGTGACTATTGGAGAGTTTGTAAAATCATTATATAATATATGATATTTGATTTGACAAAATAAAAAATATGAATGGTACCAGATTATTGTTTATAATATAGACCGGGGGGACCTTCTGTCTGTAATAATACTGCTTGATTTATTATATAGTTGCTGTTTATCAATTTTCAATAAGAGTGAGATAAAAGCATTGTAGAACAGAAGGTAGAGGTGAAGCATTCAGTTAAAATGAAAGAATGTCTGTATGGACCTTGAGATGGCATTATTATATATCTTTTATAGTACATTATTTTGTAATGGTTTTATTAAAGTTCTGTTCTTGAGGTTCTATGCCCCCTGCTATTCCAGATGCCATGGAATGCCACACACACAGACACACACCCCGCCAACACACACACACACACACACAGACACACACACACACACACAGACACACACACACAGACACACACACACACACACACTGCCAGATTGGCTTCCTCAGATTTATGGAAGTCTCATTTCTGGGTAGCTGTTGCTACCAATTCTGTCCCTCTACTCTATATATCCTAGCAGTGATATGTTCCATCAATCTCAGGTAGTTGGCCATGTACGCATGTAGAGAATGAGATCCTTCTATTTACTGTGTCGTATCAGCAATCAAATCTGATGCATAAAGCGAGCTATGCATTTTCTGTCTGCACAAAACATTCTTTTTTACAATTACTGTTTATAAGAAAAGTCTTAACATGGCTTATATTTCCTTCTAGACTGCTGAAATGGCAGAACGTTTGCAGAAAATGGGAGAAAGCTCTCTTAGAAATTTCTCCATGGATACGGAAACTAGTTTATATAACTTTGAAGGAGAAGACTATCGAGAAAAGCAAAAGGTATTTTTTAACACAGGGAAAAAATAGTGCTGGTGCGATGCAAATAATACAACTTTGGTTCCAGAATAATGACTAATAAGCAGATGATGTAAAAGGGGCATTTGGTGGCAAGTATTAAACATTACAGAGAATCCTGTAATTGGGTGGAAGTTTACACTGCCCCTTTACTTTGTTGGCAGCATTGATCTGGATGTAAACATACTGTAAATGATAATTGGTTATTACTGAGAAGTTATTACTATTTACTCCAAATTAGCAAGTACAAAGATCTTATTGGTGGTCGGACAACCCTGGCCTCTTGCTTTAAATGGGTAGTGCTATATACTAGCTGCCCTTCTATAATGAGATGTAAAACATACTTAAAGGACAATTGTCATAAAACAATTTTACTTCTCACTTTTGAAACATTTATTACATTTCCTGAAATGTAATGATTTTTCTGAAATGCTGTATGATTTTTTTGATGTTGGGTTAGATTCTACTACTATCTAACCAACTGTTGCTCAAGCAAACCTGCCTGTTGCTGCAATTGTTCTGTGTGAGCCTGCTGTGGAAGGCAAGCTTGGTTGAGCAGCAGCTGGTCAGATAACAGTAGAATCCGTGGAATTTTGTGGAATCGCTGAAAACAGTGAAAGTTCCACAAAAATTTATAAACAAATAAAAAGCTATATATATCATTAAAAATCATTACGTTTAACTAAATGTCTTAAACTTTAAAAAAAAAAAGAAAAAAATGAGAA
Source organism: Pelobates fuscus (assembly GCF_036172605.1). Lineage (NCBI taxonomy): Eukaryota > Metazoa > Chordata > Amphibia > Anura > Pelobatidae > Pelobates > Pelobates fuscus. Next base: position 84,082,422 of record NC_086325.1, on the reverse strand, counting down.
GTGACAATTTGATGACATTTGTCATTTAAGCCAGTCATTAATTTTTAAAGGTTTATTCAGTGAGGCTAAGTATGTTAGCAATTAAATAAGGGCTTTAGGAAAATGTAGCGTCTAGTTTGTCCTGAAACTAGTGTTCAAATCAAAGTAACCTTCTTGTTAATGAAAAATTATCTGATGAAATAGACAGCAGCTATACTAAAATATAAGCAATATCCAACGCCTGCCATAGCTTTGCCAATCAGGCACTGTTATCTAGCAAGAGTTTTGGAGATACTCATGTGTGGCCTGTTTGTTAGATATCTTATTAGGGTATGAAGTGCAATACTGAACGCTACAGGGCGTGAGTAATTTTTTATTATAGAGCTATAAGATATAGATTTGAGGTCAGCCAGGATCAAGAGGATGATAGCATGGGTAAAGCACAGTACAGTGTGCCAACATCAGGGTACAGGTGCCCTGGGGACAGCATAGAACTTCATTGGAAGAGCTCGGTCACACATTGGACAGCAGGCATAACACGGGGATAACCGCAAAGGGAACCGCTCCATTAATTTTTTTTTCTAAATTTTAAAATAAGGGGTTCTCTCCAAAAAGAAGCAAAATTGGATTCAGCTCAAAATGCAAGATTGTATAGACCTTTAAAAAAAAAAACATTTTCTATGCTTTGTGATGATGTTTAGACACATATATACTAAAAATTACAAAAGTGCTTCTTTCTCCGGTGAATGCATCTAGTTGAGTATGATGGAATGGATCGAGCCTCCGAAACGAGAGCGCAAAGCCAATTATGCTGTGGATGCATATTTCAGAGATGCCTTGCGTGTTAGTGAACCTAAAATTCCCAAGGTAAGCACATATCTTAATTTCCAATTACATTTACAGTTGCTAATGCAATTAAGATTCATTGAAGTTTTATTTCTTTAAAGGCATGCAGACAGAAAGAAAGTACTGTATACTTCAGAGATAGTTTCAAGTGATACTTTTTGTAAATGGAAAATGTTACACTTTCTACAAACATAAAAAAAACTTCGGTTGATCAAATGGTGAAACTTGTAACAATTTTACTTCCTATCTACAAACCTTTATTTTGACTTGGTGTGGGGTATTACTTTTTCCCTCTTTGCTTGATGGCTCACACAGGACATAGTCATTTTTTTCATGGATTCTCCAAAAACTGTACCTGTATCAAACCAGGCTTCCTAACTGAGCAGAGCTCAGTTGTAAACCTGTGAAACCACTGGCACCTATCTAATACCTTTATTTAGGTAAAACATTGAGACCTTCGCTATGATCCTTATCCAAATTAATATACATAAACAGACGCTGCTCTCTAAATTAGATAACTATCGATGTCTAGGTGTTCAATGGGATTCTGCACCTCAACACAGTGGACTAGACATTCTTATATATAGATGTAATATTTATGGATACACTTTTTGGATCATCACAATCTGTTAGAAAAGCTTTCCAAGAGATTTATCTACTGATATTCCCATATACTTTAAAGGGACACTATAGTCACCAGAACAACTACAGCCTATTGAATTTGTTCTGGTGAGTAGACTCATTCCCTTCAGGGTTTTTGCTGTAAACACTGTCTTTTCAGAGAAAATGCAGTGTTTACATTACAGCCTAGTGATAATTCCACTGGCCACTCCTCAGATGGCTGTTAGAGATCCTTCCTGGGTCATGGCTGCCTAAAATGCATGCAAACATTCACTGTCTCCACCCTCTGCATGCAGACACTGAACTTTCCTCATAGAGATAAATTGATTCAATTCATCTCTATGAGGAGATGCTGATTGGTCAGGGCTGTGTTTGAATTGTGTTCTGGCTCTGCCTCTGATCTGCCTCTTTGTCAGTCTCAGCCAATCCTATATGGGGAAGCATTGTGATTGGATCAGGCTACCACTTCTACTGAAGTGGGCAGGTCAAAGGAAACAGTGACAAAGAAAGCAGCTCCAGACTTGAATACAAGTACGCTGTTACTATATTTAGGGAGGCCGAGGGGACCAGGGTGGCTAGATGGTGGTTTTAACCCTATAGGGTCAGGAATGCATGTTTGTGTTCCTGACCCTATAGTGCTCCTTTTATGATAATTTATGTACATAAATGCTTTAAAGTTTAGTCTGTGCAGTTCAAAGCTACAAAGTGTTCTAAATTCCCAAATTGATTCAATATTTGTTTAATTTGTTTAAGGCACCTCGACCGCCGAAGCAACCAAACATTCAAGACTTTCAATTCTTTCCCCCAAGATTGTTTGAGTTGTTGGAAACGGAAATTCTTCATTACAGGAAGACCATTGGATATAAGGTAACCTTAAATGCAACTTTTATCGCCACAATCTACTTAAATTGCTCTCTATTTTCCTTCTCTGATTTTTTGACAGCTTGATAGATTACATTTGGGAATTTGAGGGCTTCGACATTAAATATTAAGTCCCTCACATGTAACAAACTTGGCGACAGCTCAGATCAATTAATTAATCCCTGAGCTTCTAAAATCATGATAAAGGGACACCATAGTCACCAAAACAATTTTATCTTAATGAAGCGGTTTTGGTGTATAGACCTTGCCTCTGAAGTTTCACTGCTCAATTCTCTGCCATTTAGGAGTTAATCACTTTTGTTTCTGCCCTTGCCACACCATCCCTGGCTGTGATTGATACAGCCTGCATGAAAACAAAATGGTTTAATTTTAAATCACATGTTAACTTACTTTAACATTTTTTATCTCCTTCTCTGTAAATTGAACTTTAATTACATACAGGAGACTCCTGCAGGGTCTAGCAAGCTATTAACAGAGCAAGAGATAACAAATTATAAATTAAACAGAATTTGCAATAAAGGAAGAATAAACATTAGATGACTCTTTACAGAAAGTTTTTAAGACGCCTGAGCAAGTCATATGCAGGGAGGTGTGACTAGGGTGCATAAACAAAGTGATTTAACTAGAAAATTGCATTGAATTCAACAGTGAGACTGCAGGGGCATTATCTATCAATCAATCCTGCTTCATTAAGCTAAAGTTGTTTTGGTGACTATAGTGTCTCTTTAAGTGTAACTCAGTCGGTTATAAACCAAGACAACTGTTCTCTAGTTTGAAACTGTAAAAGGCTGCTAATTAAAGGGAAACTCCAGTGCCAGAAAAACGATCCGTTTTTCTGGCAGTGGAGGGTTCCTCTCCCTCCCACCCCCCAATCCCCGGTTACTGAAAACCCCTTCAATGACTTACCTGGGACAGCGGCGATGTCCCTTGCCGCTGTCTCCGCCTCCGCGACGCTCCTCCTTGTGATTACGTCGGCCGGTGGGCCGAGGAGACCTAATGCGCATGCGCGGAAATGCCGCGCATGCGCATTACGTCTCCCCATAGGAAAGCATTGAAAAATCATTTCAATGCTTTCCTATGGGGTTTTGAGCGACGCTGGAGGTCCTCATACAGCTTGAGGACGTCCAGCGACGCTCTAGCACAGGAAACCTGTGCTAGAAACTAGGAAGTGACCTCTAGTGGCTGTCTAGACAGCCACTAGAGGTGGAGTTAACCCTGCAATGTAATTATTGCAGTTTATGAAAAACTGCAATAATTACACTTGCTGGGTTAAGGGTAGTGGGAGTTGGCACCCAGACCACTCCAATGGGCAGAAGTGGTCTGGGTGCCTGGAGTGTCCCTTTAAGTTTAATTTGGGGTATAGCCAAATACTTACCTCTAAGCATTAGTAGGTATGAATGCAGGACAGGGTGTGCCATATGCTATTAGGAGACTGATGGCGTGACTGTGGATAAGACTACCCAGGAATAGAGGAGTCTAGTTTAAAATGGGGGTGTGAAAGCCTGACGTGTATGCTCATTAGTCTGACAAGCAGTTGCGTCTGCCAACCCGACTCAGTTTTTCCACTCAGTGTTGTTAAAGCACTCTTGTATGGGCTCAATGTCCTTACTGCACTTTGCAATCACATCAAATGATGCTTTGTGCTTATAGGTGATGTTTCTGCTGAGCCCACCAGAGAATAAAAAATAAAGTTGAGTGAATCAAGCATTTAGTTTGCTACATCTCAATGTAACTTTGTAGGGCATTCAATTACATTAACAGGTTTTGGAAATCTTTTATGGTGTTTCGATGCTTTAGAATTTCACATTACTTCTCTTCCATTTCATTGTAACATCTTTTATCGCAAATAAAACAGTAGCTGATCATCAAGGCAATGTTCTTGTTTGCTACTGTGGTTTAAAAATAAATAAATCTTAACGATTGTGACTTCTAATCAAATTATGAAATTACACATTAATATAGTTAATTCAGTTTTGGATTCTTCTAAAAACAAATACGGTTTGTCCAGATAATTCCTTCACAAATTCTATTTACTATTTCCCTTTTATTGTACACTTTTGCCATGTTTCATTGAGCCAATGAATCTGTTTATGACTCTGGCTCTAGTGTTGCTTTAAGATTTTAGTACATTTATACTCCTGCTTATACATGTATTTGTTTCTGTTACTGGAGTCTGATGATTATGTTTCATCCTACTGTTTAACTACGTCTTCAGTCATAATATTGTCGCAGACACATATATATATATCCTTTTTAGCATTTTTATATGCCAACTCACTTTGGAGGGAACACTTTTAATAAAGGCAACAAATCTCACAGAAAATATCATAAAAGACATTACTCTAAACTACTAAATCTTAACTTTTTTTTCCGCGAAAGACCTACAAAAATGCAATATGTGCAGAAGAAAAAAACACATGTGAGGATTGGCTTCTTAATGATGTACCTAGTTTTTATTGATTATGACAAGCACCACGTTAAAAATGTATTTGAAATATGAGTTTTGTTTGCTAAAGGGGCAAATACACAATATATAACCGATGATTACTGGTAAAGCTTCAGTTGTGAGAATGCATGATAATGTAACTGTTAATATAGGTAGTTTATTGGATTACCACTGCTGCTCAGTGGTACATATTTTAATTTTTTTTCACTTAGCTGGAATTTGTAGGTTGCAGATGACGACATTGCAAATATTGGTCAAAATAGCTGAAAAAGAGAATTTATCCAATTTAGCTCTTATCTTGGCACATCCTGGCACATGTATTTCAATTTTAAATTCGTGTTCTTGTCAATCCTCCAAAAATGTTAGTTTTAGTAATTCATACTGCAAAGCACACGAACAGCGTCTGTAATACCTGTTAAACATAGTATTAATCCTCCTTTAGTTTTTGCAATTATGAACGGATGAAAAAAATGCTTGCTGTGACTTTCTTCCACTTTTAACCCTTGCAGACTATGTTCCTATTCCAGGATTATTTTTACATATTTTTCTGACTATAAGCACAAACATTTACCCCATTAAGAACAACTGAATGAAAAATTTCAACACTATGTTGATATAAGCATTTATCCGGCTGGGATGGGAAAAAGAATGCCATGCTTAACTTAGGGTTAAAAATGTTTTACAAAAATTGTAGAAATATTCCCTCGAGGTGAAAATGTGTATTTTCGATCAATTTCTGACCATTTCTAGAATGATGTGTGATGAAAAATGGTGTGATGTTAGAAACATTTACAAAAGAAGTGTTTTTGTTTCGTAGCTTGCGCTAACGTTTCTTTAAATATCGTTTTATGAAAGTCTGAGAGACATGTCAAGCGGTAGGATTGATTCCATTCTGTTTAATCATGCATCTTTATCACAACTTGCTGCAAGTGAAAGCTCACGCCATGACAATAACTCAACATTTAATAATGTCATTCCTGAAAGGTAGGAAAGCGAGTGAATAATTTAGGCTGTTTGATGGGAGCACGTAGCTACTCTAGAGACGCTAAAATATATCTATACAAAAGCTTCCATAAAAATCCTAATATGTATATGTTGCCGAGCACAGTTAAATTATACCTATAGCTCTTATTTTGGTGAATTAAAGCAGTGTGATCACATCAGAAATTAAATTAAATTAATTAAATATAAACATTAGAGAAAAAAGCTGTATCATAAAGCACAGCTTTAAAGTTCCTGTCTTTTTGAGCTCCTAGTTTTCTGTATGTGTGTACAATAATGCTGTGCATCTAACGCATTCTTTGTTTTCTCATTAAGAGTAAATTGTCTGTAGGCACTATGGATGGAAATTGTTGAGCTTTATGTATATTAAAGAGTAAATTGTGGTGAACTGAAGCCTAAATAGGAAAATTGAGGTTAATATAGCAAACTGTCCCTTTAACCCCTTAAGGACCAAACTTCTGGAATAAAAGGGAATCATGACGTGTCACACATGTCATGTGACCTTAAGGGGTTAAAGGAACACTCCAGCATTATAAACACATCATTTATAAAGCTGGATTGTTGGTGAATCTGTTGGGCTTCCTTTGACTCCCTTTCCAGTTAAAAAAAATGAAAAATGGGTGAGCTGATGCATAAAACCAAAACAGATAAAAAAAATTGTAACAAAAACACTTAAAAACAGCTAGTAAACCACTACTGGTCTGCCCACACACACCTCTGCAACCTACAGATCACATAGACGGACCACCACTGCTCACACAGGCTCCACTTCCCCCAGACTATATGGACTAGATGCGCTTCACACGTAAAAAAAAGTCACAGACAATAGTGTACCACCGAGCCCACGCACACCTCACCTCAGCGACTCACTCCTGGACACAGAGGGTCAACCGCTCTCAAAACCGCGGGGGACCAACCTCAAACGAGCTACTATGGAGAAGCCAGGTGTTGAGCTTTATGTATATTAAAGAGTAAATTGTGGTGAACTGAAGCCAAAATAGGAAAATTGAGGTTAATATAGCAAACTGTCCCTTTAACCCCTTAAGGACCAAACTTCTGGAATAAAAGGGAATCATGACATGTCACACATGTCATGTGACCTTAAGGGGTTAAAGGAACACTCCAGCATTATAAACACATCATTTATAAAGCTGGATTGTTGGTGAATCTGTTGGGCTTCCTTTGACTCCCTTTCCAGTTAAAAAAATGAAAAATGGGTGAGCTGATGCATAAAACCAAAACAGATAAAAAAAATTGTAACAAAAACACTTAAAAACAGCTAGTAAACCACTACTGGTCTGCCCACACACACCTCTGCAACCTACAGATCACATAGACGGACCACCACTGCTCACACAGGCTCCACTTCCCCCAGACTATATGGACTAGATGCGCTTCACACGTAAAAAAAAGTCACAGACAATAGTGTACCACCGAGCCCACGCACACCTCACCTCAGCGACTCACTCCTGGACACAGAGGGTCAACCGCTCTCAAAACCGCGGGGGACCAACCTCAAACGAGCTACTATGGAGAAGCCAGGTGTAACCACCAAGGGCAACCCAGTACGCACCCCCTTGACACCATCAGACCCCGACAACGCTGCCGGCGACTTCAGACGGTTACAAACCCTCAGTGACAACCTACTACATCTCGCTAATATCTATCAGACCGTTTTCCATACATAAAAAAGTGCAACCTGACCCTATAACATGCATGTACATGTACCATATTAGAATGTTGAATATCTTGTTATGGCTGTTGTGGCTATACTAAACACTTTACTGCACTGAAAAAATAAAGAATTAAAAAAAAAAAAACAGCTAGTAAAATAAATAGAAGTCCTTATGAGTATACAAAATAGTGTACCAGGTTAATAGCTACAGTCCCAGAATAGTTATCTTTCCTATCACAAATCTCCGTGTGGTGTTCCTGATTATGCCTTCACTTCATGATAACAAATGAAAGAGAGAAGAAAAACAGGAAAACACAGTAGTGCAATATGTAAATTCAAAGGTAGTACACACAACACTAAAGCCCAATTTCCAAGTCACCTGTGATAGAGCTTAAACAAGGTCCAGATTAATCAGCATACTGTTGTTTAGATCCTGACTTGTAGGATATCCCTCTGTCAATTTTCCACAGCAGAGAAGCTGTTTGGTGAACTATATAGCGCAAAAGGAAAAAAACAATAGTGCACTCCATTTAAGTAATTGCAGAAATAGTGGTTGAAAACAATAGGGTGAGCAGACAAACTGGTATGAACCCCACCTAGTATTCTTTGACAGATGTCTGCAGGTGTAACAGGTAGTAGGAGCAGAACCAATATAAAACAGGAAACAAACTAAAAGTATGTGGCAGAAACCAGAAATAGAGGTAGCCAAATAATACGTAATTAGTAACAGACACTATGAAATCCACAACTCATTTCATCCCTTAGGGCTTTATTCTTTTTACCATATTTCTTTCACTCCTGATACCTTTATCTGCTTTTGCGTCATCAATATGTCATCAATATCGCATAAGTGAAAATACAGAATTATTGCCACTGTGCATACGTCACGTATACTGTAAATTTGACTGCGTTGACATTCATCAAAAGCTTTTCATAAATATTCTATCTTTATAAAAAGCTCAAAAGTGACAGCCAGTTTCAGTAATATGTAGTAAAGCAATTAGTGGCTGGGGCTTTGTATGAGCTTTAGTTATTTTTTTTTTCATTGTTTCAACATTTCAGTGAAATGTAATCCGTGCTATAAAGAAGGCTGCTTTTGTGTCTTTAAAATCTCTCTTATTGCTAAAGAAAGGCTATTAAAGGAACTAGCATGTTGTCTTGTGACAAATGTTGTGTGGTATAAACTCCATCAATCCTTTTATCAAAGCTATCTTGTAGCATTTTTGCAGTGTGGGCTGTTAAGTAAGATTGATATGAGCATGAATGTATAATAACATTGTTCCTTCACAGTTTATTCACCTCCCGACTTCTGAATTTAGGTCCCTAGGAATCCAGATCTCCCAAATGCATCTCAGGTTCAAAAGGAAGAACAGCGGAAGATTGATGAAGCTGAGCCTCTTAGTGCCACTGAGTCAGACGAAAAGGAGAAACTTCTTACACAAGTACAGTAAAAATACTATTGTTTTGGATTTGTCCGGCACAAGAGTGTTTGAAAACATATATAGCTGCCACTTAAGTTAACAGATATGATTACGTTTTCGAAATGTGTTCTGAATGGTGTGGATCCTATGTGAAACAGGCTGTCATTGCTGATACAGTGATAATTGTGTTAAACTTAAACTACGATAGAAAGTGAGACTCTTAATGGAAACATTGAACAACAGTTTAAACAAAAGTGATGATAAGATATGACCAAACACATCAATTGCAAAAGAGTTTTTTTAAATACAGTTTTTCTCAAGGATTCTCTCTTTATTGAGTCGTATGGAATAGGGTGTTATTTTCTCTTTATGTAGCGTTTCATGACACTATTATGTACTAAATAAGTCTAGATTATATGTGGCGTTGGAAAATATTGGTTTGTAAAACTTCACATGTAATTTGCTCCAGAATCCTGGCGTATTCGTTGACTAATTGTAGGTATAATTATGTACGGTATCAACCAAAATAGGCAGCAGTGTTTATTGGAAAACAAAAGTAAGGTACATTTTAATTATCTTTTTAAAGTCTTATTTTGTCTGTCTGTCTGTCTGTCTATCTATCTATCTATTATTTTCCTAATGTATAATGTGGTACAGGAGGGTTGTACATTCTACTGAAGAATATGTAGCCTTATATAAATAACAATAATAATACAATTTGTTAAGTGTGACCTTAAATACCAGCACTTTGGATCAAGCAATCAATTCACTTGTCCCATGATCAGGACGGACAGGAAACATAGAAACATAGAAACATAGAATGTGACGGCAGATAAGAACCATTCGGCCCATCTAGTCTGCCCAATTTTCTAAATACTTTCATTAGTCCCTGGCATTATCTTATAGTTAGGATAGCCTTATGCCTATCCCACGCATGCTTAAACTCCTTTACTGTGTTAACTTCTACCACTTCAGCTGGAAGGCTATTCCATGCATCCACTACCCTCTCAGTAAAGTAATACTTCCTGATATTATTTTTAAACCTTTGTCCTTCTAATTTTAGACTATGTCCTCTGGTTGTGGTAGTTTTTCTTCTTTTAAATATAGTCTCCTCCTTTACTGTGTTGATTCCCTTTATGTATTTAAATGTTTCTATCATATCCCCCCTGTCTCGACTTTCCTCCAAGCTATACATGTTAAGATCCTTTAACCTTTCCTGGTAAGTTTTATCCTGCAATCCATGAACAAGTTTAGTAGCCCTTCTTTGAACTCTCTCTAAGGTATCAATATCCTTCTGAAGATATGGTCTCCAGTACTGTGTACAGTACTCCAAGTGAGGTCTCACCAGTGTTCTGTACAATGGCATGAGCACTTCCCTCTTTCTACTGCTAATACCTCTCCCTATACAACCAAGCATTCTGCTAGCATTTCCTGCTGCTCTATTACATTGTCTGCCTACCTTTAAGTTCTCAGAAATAATCACCCCTAAATCCCTTTCCTCAGATGTTGAGGGTAGGACTCTATCAAATATTCTGTACTCTGCCCTTGGGTTTTTACGTCCAAGATGCATTATCTTGCACTTATCCACATTAAATGTCAGTTGCCACAAGTCTGACCATTTTTCTAGTTTACCTAAATCATTTGCCATTTGGCTTATCCCTCCTGGAACATCAACCCTGTTACATATCTTAGGATCATCCGCAAAAAGACACACCTTACCATCAAGACCTTCTGCAATATCACTAATAAAAATATTAAAGAGAATGGGTCCAAGTACAGATCCCTGAGGTACCCCACTGGTGACAAGCCCAAGCTTCGAATATACTCCATTGACTACAACCCTCTGTTGCCTGTCACTCAGCCACTGCCTTACCCATTCAACAATATTGGAACAGTGTCAAAAGCTATGTGCAACAGTGTCAAAAGCCTTACTGAAATCTAGGTAAGCAATGTCTACTGCACCACCCTTATCTATAATTTTAGTTACCCAATCAAAAAAATCAATAAGATTAGTTTGGCATGATCTCCCTGAAGTAAAACCATGTTGTCTCTGATCTTGAAATCCATGTGTTTTTAGATGTTCAACAATCCTATCCTTTAACATGGTTTCCATCACTTTCCCCACTACTGAAGTAAGGCTTACTGGCCTATAGTTGCCCGACTCCTCCCTATTACCTTTCTTGTGAATGGGCACAACATTCGCTAACTTCCAATCTTCTGGGACTACTCCTGTTAACAATGATTGGTTAAATAAATCTGTTAATGGTTTTGCTAGTACACCACTAAGCTCTTTTAATAGCTTTGGGTGTATTCCATCAGGTCCCATTGACTTATTTGTCTTTACTTTTGACAGTTGAAATAGAACCTCTTCCTCTGTAAACTCACGTGTAATAAATGACTCATTTATCCTTTTTTTTAACAGAGGTCCCTTTCCTTCATTTTCAGCTGTAAATACCGAACAAAAATATTCATTGAGGCAGTCAGCTAGACCTTTATCCTCATCTACATACCTTCCTTCTTTTGTTTTTAATCTAACTAATCCTTGTTTTACTTTTCTTTTCTCATTTATGTATCTAAAAAAAGTTTTGTCCCCCTTTTTTACTGACTGTGCTATTTTCTCTTCTGTGTGTGATTTGGAAGCTCTTATAACTTGCTTAGCCTCTTTCTGCCTAATCTTATAGGTCATTCTGTCTTCCTCACTCTGGGTTTTTTTATAATTACTAAATGCTAACTTTTTGTTTTTTACTATTTTGGCCACATCTGCGGAGTACCACAGTGGTTTCTTGAATGTTTTGCTTTTACTGACAAGCCTAAAGCAATTTTCTGTTGCCTTCAGTAGTGCAGCTTTTAAATAATCCCATTTATTTTGGACTCCATTTAAGTTGCTCCAGTCTGATAATGACTCCTTTACACATATTCTAATTTTAGAAAAGTCTGTTTTTCTAAAGTCTAAAACTTTTGTTTTTGTGTGGTGTGACTCAGTCACTGTCCTTATATTAAACCACACTGACTGATGATCACTGGATCCTAAACTTTCACCTACAGTAATATCTGATACCAAATCTCCATTTGTTAACACTAAATCTTGTATGACCTCTTTACGAGTTGGCTCCTCAACGACTTGTTTTAGAGACAATCCCAGTAGGGAGTTTAGAATATGTGTGCTTCTGGCACAAGTAGCTATTTTTGTTTTCCAATTCACATCAGGAAGATTAAAGTCACCCATGGTGATAACTTCCCCCTTCATTGTCATTTTAGCTATTTCTTCAACTAGTAGATTATCTAACTCTTCAATTTGTCCTGGGGGCCTATAAATCACACCTACACGAACTACTGTGTGATTACCAAATTCTAACGTAACCCAAATGGACTCTATGTTCGTCTCACTAACCTTTATTAGGCTAGATTTTATGCTATCCTTCACATACAGGGCCACCCCTCCCCCTTTCTTGCCTTCCCTGTCTTTTCTATATAAAGAGTACCCTGGTATTGCTATGTCCCAGTCATTTTTTTCATTATACCATGTCTCAGTAACAGCGACTAAATCTACACTATCAGTTGCCATTATTGCCACAAGTTCATGGATCTTATTCCCTAAACTGCGAGCATTTGTAGACATGACTCTAAGCTTATCATTTTTTAACAAACTTGCTACAGGCACCTTCTGTCCTTGTTTTGGGGGACAATTGGATTGATGTTTTATCACCCTTTTGCCCCCCCCCCCTCCTAGTTTAAATACATCTTAGCAAAACCTCTGAACTGCTCACTGAGAACATTTGTTCCCTTTTGAGAAAGATGCAAACCATCTTTTTTGTACAGTTTATTTCCATTCCAAACAGAGCTACCATGAGCAATAAAGCCAAATCCTTGCTCCCGACACCATTCACCAAGCCACAAGTTAAAGTCCCTAATACGCATCCGCCTGTCATTCTGAGTGTTATGCACAGGCAGAACTTCAGAGAATGACAGTGTGGAAGCAACCTGCCGTATATCATTGGCAAAAACACTAAAAACTTCCTTAACCTCTGAAACCTCATTGCAAGCCAAGTCATTTGTCCCTAAATGGACAAGTACATCCAATTCCCCTTCCTGCTTTGCTTGCTTAACAATATTACAGATACGTCTCCTGTCTCTGTGAGCAGTAGCTCCGGGAAGACACCTCACAAGACCACCATTGTCCATCTCCACACCTCTTATGATGGAATCCCCCAACAACAACTGCTTTCTATTAGGCCTCATCATAGTCTTCAAGCCTCTCTGCACAACACCACTAGCCTCAGTGCCTCTTTCCACAACACCTCTAGCCTCAGTGCCTCTCTCCACAACACCTCTAGCCTCAGTGCCTCTCTCCACAACACCACTAGCCTCAGTGCCTCTCTGCACAACACCACTAGCCTCAGTGCCTCTCTGCACAACACCACTAGCCTCAGTGCCTCTCTGCACAACACCACTAGCCTCAGTGCCTCTCTGCACAACACCACTAGCCTCAGTGCCTCTCTGCACAACACCACTAGCCTCAGTGCCTCTCTGCACAACACCACTAGCCTCAGTGCCTCTCTGCACAACACCACTAGCCTCAGTGCCTCTCTGCACAACACCACTAGCCTCAGTGCCTCTCTGCACAACACCACTAGCCTCAGTGCCTCTCTGCACAACACCACTAGCCTCAGTGCCTCTCTGCACAACACCACTAGCCTCAGTGCCTCTCTGCACAACACCACTAGCCTCAGTGCCTGTCTCCATGACACCATTACACTCTGAAAGTGCAGAAAATGAATTATGTAGAACAACAGACTGTGCAATATGCCTTTTATCCACAACTCTAAGTCTACCAGATCCTACAGTAATCCATCTGCCATTCCTAGTATGTCTCTGTGGCAGTGGCTTTGCAGCAGTTCCAGCCTGAGTTTGTTTACCAGATAGTTTACAAATCTCAGACTTCAAAAATACAATCTCCTGCCGCAAGATAGAGAACTGTCTACAGATTAGACAACAACTAAACCTCCAAAAAGTGGAACGCGAAACAAATGCATAGCAACTATTACACTGAACTAAGTCTGCCATTCCAATGAGATCAATTATTTAAATCAAACGAATCTTAACTTTTTATTTATCCTCCTGAATACCTCAGATTACCTCCAGTTTATCTCCAGAATATCTCCAACCACAGACACTTAGAAGCAACACTCTCCAGAATATCTCCAACCACAGACACTTAGAAGCAACACTTAGAAGAAGCAACCAAGCTCTCAGGAGATATCCTTGACCTTCTCTGGGGGCCCTTGTTGCACGTCTGCTGACATAAGGCTGCCCGAGCTGCCATCCAGGGGTTTCCTCAACTATAAAAGCAACATTGTTAGTGTAGTCATAATTTCCATTGATATCCACCAGAAGTTACAGGATGTCCATGTAGCGTTTATTTTTACTGGGTGGCGTTTATTTTTATTGACATATTGGAGGTGGGCCCTGTATTACAGGCTGACCCAGGTGGCGACAAATGAAACCGCAGGCTCTGCTCCTGTGCATAGCTGTTGAAATGCATGCCTAGGAGGTGGATGCTTTCCATGGCGTTCTGAATGCTCTGCTGAGCATGAGAAATTTAACTCCACAAGTTGGCTCCAATTTGAATCGCCCAGGATATTGAAAGACTGTCATACCTACCTGATAGCCAGATAGTGCTCGTCAGAACCAGATTACGTTTTTTAACTTTAAAAGACTATTTATTACTGTAATTAATATGACTTATCTATTTGTCTGTCTATCTATCGTTTTATTTATTTTTTGTCAATTAGAATTTTAGTGGTTTCCAACATGAAATGCATGAAAAAGGGCATTCATTCTCAGGATGAGAATATCATTTTGCCTCTTTATAAATCACTGGTAAGACCACATATTGAATATGCTGTTCAATTTTAGGCACCTGTTCTAATGAAGGATATTATGGCACTAGAAAAAGTGCAGAGGCGGGCTACAAAATTAATAAAAGGAATGGAATATTTCAGCTATGAAGAAAGGTTAACAAATTTAAACCTATTTAGTTTAGAAAAACGTTGCCTGAGATTTTGTCTATGGCAAAGGAAAGGTTTTTTTTACTGTAAGAACAATAAGGATGGGAAATTCTCTGCCTGAAGAAGTGGTTTTATCAGAGTCCATACAGATGTTCAAACAGCTACTAGATGCAAACTTGCAAAAACAGAATATTCAAGGATATCATCTTTCAATGTAGGGTAATAACTGCTTGATCCAAGGATAAATCTGACTGCCATTTTGGGGTCAAGAATGAATTTTTTCCCTAGTTTGTTGCAAAATTGGAAGTGCTTCAAACTTTTTTTTTGCCTTCTTTTGGATCAACAGCAAAATACAAATGTGAGGAAGGCTGAACTTGATGGACGCAAGTCTCTTTTCAGCTATGTAAATAAGTACTATAAAAGGGCACGCAGGTCCACTGAAGTAACCCCACAAAATATTTTTGTTAGCTACGAATTATGAAGGCTAAAATAAAGTGAATAAACAAAAATGAAGACATGCAGGTCCTTCAAGGGATATCAAAGCAGTCTAACCAAAACATAAAATAGAAGCGCAGCCAAATATGTTAAACCATTTGAGAATATTTAACATCTCGGGGCCCTAAAGAAGCAGGAGTGAAATATCAATGTACATACATCTCTTGACCAAAGATCATCTTGAAAAACTAAGGAATAGAAGCCATCCTCAGTGCAACAAGAGTACATAAGCAGACAGACAAACAGACATGTAGTGATAAACTTCCATGTATCACATATTATAAAATATGTACATGTGTATATATTACACATGCATTTACCGTCTGTGTGTCCACTCTTTGTCTTTATTCACGTTATTGTTTTCTTCAGTGAACACTGCATTTTGGATTTCATACTTTAAGCCGGATAAAGGAGCTTATGGACTCCTATAGTATGTCAGTAAATTGGATGTGTAGTAATGTTAATTTCTACCCACCATGTAAATATATTTTGAGAGTGTTATATAACAGAACAGTTAGTTTACATGACTTGTGATTTTTTTTGTGCAAATAATTATATTCCTTCCGGAGTTTCCCTTATTCAGACATATTTATTTAGACTTACAGTGTTTCAAAAGCCTGCTCTTTTCAGTTTATACAAATATAGTTGCAGGAGCTGGAGTTACAGATGTCAGTTCAGCCTTTCTTCAATTACGCAATGTATGGAAAAGAAGGGTGCAGATTAAAAATACTGCACAGGCAAGCTGCATCAATAGACAGCTTTGCTGATTAAGTAAAGGCTGCACAGGCATTACTGTGGTCTCTTAGGAATGGTCTTATGACATAAACCCTTTTCCACCAGCGGTTTAATGGGTATGTTATTCAGCCCCAGTTGCAGTTACTCTCATCAAGTCTGAGCAATGGAACTACTGAATAAGCTGGTACCATCTAAACTGTTTTCACTGTTTTGTAAACGGGTTTGTATGCAATATTCTCCTAGGCTACTGGGTGCATATGATCACTGGTGGGGGGAATTAGGGTCCTGCACAGTATGTGCGCTCTCACTATTTGCACAAGTTGGATGGATTTGGTTGGCAACAAGAGTATGAGCAACAAGTAACGCAGACTTAAACTTTAGTATCATGTATAGAGTAAAGAGCGTATTACTGATCCTTAGGATGTCGAAGGAGTGATTTGGGACATGCGTCATTATTGGCATAAATACATACAGAGTGGGAGTGGTCGATGTTAATAATGACTGCGGAATCACGTTGCAGGCGGCACAATGTATGGTGTGGCAATGCTGAAAGTGTTATGGTACTTTTTAGCAGTAAACCAAAATGTTTAAATGTCTATCTGTTCCTGTCCAAATCAATAAAATTAAATTGCGTATATACGCTGAAGTAATTAAGTCTGACACACAAGGTTCAGGTTAAAATAACTTCGAGAAAATTTATTGGCAAGTGAGTAAAAAGCGGACACGCAGGCCCTTTTAAGAGACATTTTACGTCATCATTGATTATTAGAATATCAGCAAATAAACATCATTAATTGGATTAATTGTTAAGTGTCGGGATTAGTGTCCACCTATCAATATTATTAATTGGCTCAAAAACTAAGTGGTTAGTCCCGTGTCCACCCACCAAGAGGTGGGATTGTTCTGGACACGGGTGGGGGACAAGGGGTCTTGAGCGTCATTTTACACAGTCGGTGATCTCAGGCCTCGTGGCCAGGTGCAAGGTCTCTTATGAATAGAACATTTCATTACTACTGTGTTCTCATGGCCTTCAAATTATACTATGTTGCAAATCTAAGGAAAAGTCAGCAATTCCTGTGTTAATCATGTCTTTATAGAAAATACAGTCTTTGTCTATTGTACTAGATGTGCTGGGAAATTCTGTCATGTAAGGTGGTTTTAAAATGAACAAGTTAGGTTATGAGGACAAAATGGAGGATTGAAGAAGTCAGGTTAGGAGGACAAAATGGAGGATTGTCACAGTATCAAGTTAAAATGGAGTTAGTGCAATAATTAAATACACATACAATAAGGATTTTTAAATAATCCCACATCAGTCCCCCCTATGAAATGTTAGATTCTAAGAGATAAAACTTTATTAAGTTAGTACCAGGAAGACGTGTTAACCCAAAGGCACAGAAACCTCGTGGCCGCTAGCTAGGTGTTAATGCAAAGTGCAAGACTGTCCCTAGATCTGACCCTGATAGGCTGGCTCATCCGTCAGTATGGCTCTCGAACACTTCACACCCATGGGTGTCCCATGGCAGCTAACCCACCACTTCTCCACACGGGGCCTTTACCATTCACTGACAGATGCTGTCCCTAAGCTAGTCCCTTCCTAGAATTCCTGCACTTTATCAACAAAAGGGATTGTTTGCAGCGGCAGACAGGGTGAGTTGATGTCTTGGAAATCTTGGTCATCAACTTCGAGATGGGTGAAAGTGGGTGCCGCTTGGTCAACAGTCTTCATGAGGGATTTTCTCAGACATGGGAGGATACAACAAAAGAGAAGAGCAAAGATAAAAAGAAAAATTAGTATAGCCATACCAATATGCATTAAAGCCTTTTGCCATCCTGTCATCCAACCAAACCATCTTTCCCAGGGATCTTGTATCCCAGAATTCCTTTTCAACTCTATAGACAGGTCATTTAATTTCTCTATGGCTAATGTAACTTTACCATTAGGGCCTGTGTTTTCTGGGATATAGGTACAACATGTCAAGGTGTCGGGCAAAATTTTACAAACCCCTCCTTTTTCGGCTAAGATCATATCTAGGGCCATTCTATTCTGAAAAGCCATTTGGGATGTGGCCTGCAATTGTTCGGCCAATCCCTGGAGGGCGTCTCTGGTATAATTAACAAAACGCTGTTGATTATAATAAATGTAATTAATCCAATTTAAATTCTTGTTTGTGGTAACTATGGCAAAAAGTGATTCAAATCCTGCAGCAACTTCATCTCTTGCTTTAAATTCATTGGGCACCCCCCTAGGCACCCCAATGGCATCAATATAAACATGAGGATCAAAACTTCCTTTTACTGGGGCTTCACGCTTAACCTTAGTGTGCCTGGACTCATGGGTGACGAGGTGTGTATCAGAGATGATATGTATAGGCATAATAGCTTTAGCCAAAGTACACTCCCCCCACCACTCCTTGTCCATTCTGGATCTTAGCTGTAAATCCCCACACAACCAGTAGATGTCCCCTAATGACCTGGTGTGAAACTGCAACAAGTTCATAGAGACACTCCTGTAGGTAGCACAATACCCCTTAGAGAAGTTACCCAAGAATTTACCAATTCCATCATAATTAGCATAACAAGTGTAATTACCTTTATACACGGTAATACCATCTGGGGGTTTGACATCCTTGGTTAGGAGAGGATACTCCTTTGTCCATGCAATACATATGGACCTGTTAAAATCATAGTGATAGGCAAAAAGGCTTAAAACACATTCCTCTATATCTACTGGCAGGATTAGAGGTACAGTACCCAGGTGAGGCCGGGCACCACCACACACATAGCATGCAGTCTTATTATGCTTATTAGCATTATATTTCATCCATTCTAACCATAAATTTACATCATTAAAACCTGTTTCAGCGGCCATGGTATCTTCAAAGGTGGGGTTAGCAATGGCCATCATGTCTTGAAAGGTCTGGATATGAGGTTTTAATGGGTTAGGGACCATATGGGTGGCCCCTTGCCACTCAGAAGAGTTGCACATATCTTTTAAGAAGAAATGCCCTAATTTACGGTAGGAACCCTTTTTCCAATACATTCCCATCACATACTGGTCTGCATCCGTTGGGCTTGGATGCTCAATGTTAAGGATTAATTTCATTGGTGTACCTCCCCCAGGCTTTCTCAAAGTCATTCTCTGGAGAAGGGATCTACCTTGATCATCTACTTTAGATAAGGCACTTTTTGGTTTGTAACCCCAGGCAGGCCCGGCATTCCATCCCGCCGCCCCCCAATGGTTACAATTGTGCCCCCATTGCTTGTCAACTACACAAACATATGGGTCTTTTGAATGAGGGATATCTCTGTAAATACTCTGGATTTGTGATGTGGGGAACGGGCATTTTACAATATCACAATAGTCAAAGGTGTAAGTAGCCACATGGGTGCATGATGAATTATACCAGAAGGTATACCCACTAATATCTTTGGTGATGGCTACTTGTTGGGCCTTTATGAGGCTAATTAAGGAGAAGATGTACCAGAGGTACATGCTTGTGCGGTATCTGCTTCCTCGGGGGCTGGAGATTTCTTGCAGTGGGAAGCGTGGATCCAATTTGGCCTACCGGCCAGTTTGACGGAGGTTGCGGTAATCAGGAGAACTTGGAATGGACCGTCAAATCTTGGTTCCAGGGTATTTTTCCGCACAAACTTCTTGACCAGAACCCAATCTCCGGGAAGCAGGTTATGGGTACCTGTATCCAATTCGGGATCTGGAATTGAAGAGAAAACTTGGGCATGTATTTTGTTTAAGGCACTTGCAAGTTCAGTTACATAATCTACTAAAACATCTGATTGGAGCTGTAACTGCTGCGGATAATAACAACCTAGTCTGGGTGCTGTCCCAAATAGAATCTCATATGGGGACAGTGAATGCTTCCCTCTAGGTGTGTGCCTAACACTAAATAAAGCTATTGACAGGCTTTCTGGCCAGGGCATTTTCGTTTCTTGTGACATTTTTAACATTCTGGCTTTTAGGGTGCCATTCATGCGCTCTACTTTACCACTACTTTGTGGGTGGTAAGGGGTGTGGAAGGCTAGGGTCACCCCTAGAGCAGTCCAAATTTCTTTAGTCACTGTTGCTGTAAAGGCTGGGCCTTGATCACTTTCAATGACTTCTGGGAGTCCGAACCTACATACTATTTCTGTAAGTAGGCGTCTTGCGGTTGTTTTTGCAGTGATATTGGCCACTGGGTAGGCCTCTGGCCATCCTGAGAACATGTCCACTATGACTAGTGCATATTCATGGGGCCCACTCTTGGGCATTTGGATGTGGTCAATTTGAATTCGCTGGAAGGGGTACATGGGCTTTGTCAGGTGTTTTGCAGGCACCTTGATTGGTCTTCCTGGATTGCATTTTGCACAAATGACACAGGCCTTACAGAAGCTGCTGATCAATGTTGTGATTCCGGGTGCTTCATAATACTTCTGTATGAGGGCGGCCATCAATTCCTTTGACAGGTGTGCAGGCCCATGTGCCCATTGGACAACTGCTGGATATAAATTTTTTGGAAGACAAAATTTGAAGTTGTTGTAATATACTCCGTCCTTTTGGACGGCTCCTTTCTTTTTCCATTTCTGGATTTCTTCAGGAGTGACTGCAGCTTGCTGTTCTCGCAAAATTCGCAAATCAGTAGGAAGAGTTTGCAGAGCAAAAATAGGGACTTCTTCTTCTTCTTCTTGTCCGGACACTTCTTCATCCACTTCCTGCAGATCCCTGGCTGCTAGCTTAGCAGCCTGATCAGCCAAATGGTTGCCCTTTGCTTCATCTGTATCCAATTTCCCATGGGCCTTTACCTTCAAAACGGCCACTTCTTCAGGGAGTAGGAGGGCATCCATTAGCTCCTTGATTGCAGTACTATGCTTGACTGGTGTACCGGCGGTGGTGAGAAATCCTCTTGTCTTCCAAATTAGGCCGAAGTCATGTGCCACACCCAGAGCATATCTTGAATCTGTATAGATGTTGGCACGTTTTCCTTCGGAAATTTTGCATGCTGAAGTCAGAGCCTGTAATTCAGCTTCTTGCGCAAGCATTGCTGGCGGTAAGGATGATGATTTGATAACTTCGTCTGTTGTGGTTACGGCATATCCTGTATGATATCTTCCTTCTTCATCAGCATATCTTGAGCCGTCCACAAACAGGGTAAAATCTGGATCTTGTAATGGATTCTCATGCACAGTTGGTAGGTGCACTGTCTCCATTTTCATCTGTTCAAAACAGTCATGAGGTGTTTCGGGGTCATAATCATTCACTATGATCAGATCTTGAAATTCTTTTTCTAGGAAGTGGCGTGGCCATGCTTCCAGAAGGTCAGTTGTTGGGTATTTGACAATACCATTTTCCTGTAGCTGTTCTTCATCCATGGTGGCCCACAACTTTGCCATGGGCCCAAGATCATTCCATGACCTTGTCTTCAATTTGGTAACAGGAATATGTGGGATAGCAGTATCCCAATGGCGGTAGAGGTAGTTAAGTTGTTGAGGTAGTTGGACCAAGACCATGCTATTGCCTTCAGAGTCACAATAGAAATCTTGAGCAGTGAGCTTCACATCAGTCCAGTGGTAAAGCTCATCTTCATAGCAAGGTTCGGGAGTAATGTCTGGTTTGTACCACATGGTACAGAAGGCGTAATCTGGGCCTTCACAGAGAGGCTTCTCATCTTCATAAAATGTCAAATGTGGATGCATGACTTTCTTGATACATCCACAAAGCAGGTAAATGTAGGTTTCATCTGTGATAAATCCATAATAGATACCCCCCTCAGGGAGTGGAAGAAGAGTGGATGGGTTAAGAACTTGACATCTTTGGATGGAAATGTTGTCAGGTAGAAGAAGATGGCACTGGAGGCGTAGGTGTCTGGCTGGAGACACGTGCTTGAGCTGGACTTGGTTGATGATGGCAGAAATGTCATGAGGGGCCAAAACAACCAGAGGGTGGCCAAGGACCAGGTCTGAGGTTCTTTCTATGAGCTCTCTTGCAGCAAAAACAGCCCTGAGACAGGAAGGAGTCCCTCTGGCCACAATGTCCAGTTGACATGAGAAATATCCAATAGGCCTCTGGCAGTCTCTTAAGTCATTAGTTTGGGTGAGAACTCCTGTTGCATGGCCTTGTCTTTCAGAGACAAATAATTTGAAAGGTTTTGAGTAGTCAGGTAGGCCCAAGGCAGGAGCAGAAGCAATGGCACGTTTGAGAGCATTGAAATTGTCCAGAGCTTCATTAGGCAAACAGAAAGGGTCAGACTTAAGTGCGTCATAGAGAGGTTGCATGAGCAGGGAGGCTTCTGGGATCCATGCTCTGCAGTAGGAAATGAGGCCTAGGAAGGCATGGAGAGATTTTGAAGTCCTTGGAGTTGGAATATCCAGTACAGCTCTCACCCGGTCCCGGGTAAGATGTCTGGTACCTTGAGATAGGCAATGTCCAAGGAAAATTACTGAGGGTTGGCAGAACTGTAGCTTGATGAGCGAAGCTTTGCATCCTTGTTCTGCCAAATAACAAAGCAGACTAATTGAGCACTTTTCAGTAGTGGGTATGTCATCTCCACAGAGCAGCAAATCATCCACATACTGGAGCAGAACAACTTCTGGGTGCTCAGCTTGCCATGGGTCAAGGATGGTGGCCATGGCCTTTGCAAATTGACTTGGTGAATTTTGTGCCCCTTGGGGCATGACAGTCCAGGTATACTGTTGCATCTCATGAGTGAAAGCAAACAGGTATTGGCAGGATGGGTACAGTGGGACACTGAAAAAGGCATTTGCTAGGTCAATGACTGTGAAAAATTTTGCAGATGGTGGGACTCCAGAGAGCAGAGTATGGGGATTTGGTACAAGAGGGGTGTCCAGGACGGTAGCTTCATTGACAGCACGGAGATCCTGAACCATCCTGTACTTCTCTGGCTCACCTTTTGGAGTTTTCTTTTTCACAGGGAATAAAGGGGTGTTGCATTCAGATTTACATTTCACCAGGGCACCCTTCTCCAAGAGTGCCTTGATGTGGGTAGAAATGGCAGCAGCCTGTGCTGGTTTTAGTGGATATTGTGGTTTTCTTGGTAATTTAGCTCCTGGAATAAGCTTTACCACCACAGGGGGAACATTTAGGTGACCTATGTCCTCTGGGCCTGAGGACCATAACTTGGCGGGCACCTGTGTTTTTAATGCCTCTGGGAAATTGGACCTTAATTCTGCTGCTTTCTCACGGGGCTTTTCTAAATGCAGCATTAGAGGCAAGGAGCACAAGGCTGAGGTGTCTGATTCAGATAGAGGTGTGGACATTTCTACCTGCCCATCCGGGGTGAAGGTGATGGATGCTTGCAGGCGTGAGAGAACATCAGCACCTAACAGGTTAATTGGGCATGTGGAGGATACCACAAAGCGAGCAAGCAGGCTAGAGCCAACTCGTAATGGAGTTGTTAAAGGGCTATGTCTTGGCTGGCCATCTACTCCAACACAAGAAACATCAATATTTGACAGAAATGATGGGTCTGGCAGGTCTTGTTCTCGCAGAACACTACGGGCTGCACCTGTGTCAACTAGAAATGTGGTAGGGTGGCCTTCAATGGGCAAGGTCACTGTGGCAAGTGGCCCCCCCTTATCCCCTGTAGACACTGCCATTACAGGGGTTACAGACACAGGCTTGCCAATTTCCTAATCATCGGGTTCCTCAATTATCGGAACCTCTTTCTCGGCCTTGGGGGCCGGGGCAGGCCTGGATGGCTTTCTTGGCTCTCTTTTGGGTTCTGGGCAATCACTTTTAAAATGCCCCTTAGCTTTACAATTAAAGCAATGGCCATCCTCCGGTCGGACGCCCTTGGGAACAGGGGTAGAGCGGGAGACCATGAGAGGAGCTGAGGCGGGTCTTCTTGGGGTCTGAGCAGATTCTAACCCTCTGGCAACTAAGAGCAGGGTATCCAGAGGAACAACCTTATATTCTGGGCGGGCAGCAATAATTCCCTTGCGTATAGAGTCTTTAACACCTTGGACAAACGCACCAGACAACATTTGTGAATGAATCTTGTCAGTAAGATCAAACCCCAAATCTGTAAACATTTGATACAGTCTTGCATGAAACCTTTCCACTGATTCTCCTTTATCTTGAATAACATCAGTAAGGCCAGCAGCCTGATCTGCAAGTTTGTCCTTAGCCCATTCTCTTAATTGGGTGCAAAAAGTTACTCCAGAGGGGTAATCAACGTCACTGCTGAGCAGATCTGTACTGAGGTGTCGGGCCATGCTCGGCCAATATGCATCCCCTGCTTTAATAGCACAAATGCTCAGTAGATCACGCCATGCGGCGGAATAAGTCTTTTGAATTTGAACTATCCCTCGGTAGAAGGGCATAGGCTGCTTTTCTGGGTCAGGGAGTGATTTCATTAAAGCACTAGCTTGAGTGGGGTTGAAAGCAACATATTTAGGAGGGGCCCGTTCTCCCCGACCCTTGTGGCCAAAGGGGTCATCGATAGAACGATGAGCTGAGGCTCCCGCAGCAACCTCCGATGAGACATGGGACACCCTGTCCTCCTCCTCATCATCGAACTCTATGATATTGGCTCTTTTACGCGGTGCAGGGCCCGCGTGAGGTGAAAGGATCGGGGGTTGGGAATGAGCCCCCGATGCAGGGGTGGCCAGCGAGTCATAACCTGGGGACAGGTAGTCACCGGGGATTACCGGCATCAGGGCTGAACTGGGGGCCGCCATATTGGAGGCGGGGAAAGGAGTTGCATTGGGATTAAGGGAAGAAGTGGCGGCCATGTTTGATATGGGCACTTCCGGGGCAGACTGAGCCGGACTGGGCATGACCGGAACCTGGGGAGTGGCTTGGGGAAAGGGAGGGTAACCGGGGTAGGGCAGGGCCATGGGATATGGGAAGGGGTAGGGCCAGGCAGGGGAGGGCAGGAGAGTAGGGTGGGTGGGTACATTTAAGGAGGTAGGATATTGGACTGGGGCGGAGCTGGTTATGGGAGGAGACAGGACGGGATTGGTAGGGATGGATGCAGAAAGAGGAGGGGTAGTTAGTTGGGCGGGTGCTGACGGGAGGGGATTAGCCATGGAGAGGGATTGCAGGGAGGAAATGGCAGATGAGATGTTAGGATTAGGCATGGAAGGGAGCGTGGGGATGGCTGAGGATGATGGGACTGTTAGGGAAGGGGAAGGGGTAAAGAAAGATCCGTCAGAATTCAGGACCGGGCAGACAGGGGAGGTGATGGGATGGGATTCGGGAGGATCGGGAGTGGGGAACATAGTCAGCTGGCTATCACCTATTGCTGACTGAACCTTGGGGATAGACATCCCCTGGGCGCCATTTTGGGGCGCCGGCTGAGGGTAAACCCCAGCAACACAATTCTTATGCTACACAAACAATTTTACACCTTTGTGATTTATCTCTTCCTCAACCCAACCTTCTAACTGAATAGCCTTCGCTACTCTGTACCATGCTTCAGCAGTCTTTAATAAACCATTGTCTGTAAGCTTGCCTTTCATTTCTGCCAGTAACTTTCGCCAGCTTTCTGGTTGCAATCTTCCACATGAAGGCACAGCAATTTTACATACTTTTGCAATCTTCTCAACACCTTTAACCATTTCTTCACCCTCTCTGTTCTCTACTAAATCACATGCTAACCAGCCCTTGCTGGGCTTATCTAAATCCTGTCCCATAGTCCCTTTACCCCTATACCAGCGTCCTAGATATAGAGAGAGAGAAGGAAAATTGAACAGGAACGTCTACAATGCTCGACTGCCACCCGAGAATCGTGGGACTTTCTCAGGTGCGTCTTCCCAAAACGTAGACCAGTCACTGAATCCGCCTACCCGGGGTGGTAGACACGGATTGGAGCGAGGTGAGAAGTGTGTGACCAATCACTTCTCTTTTAAGAGGAATGGGAGTGGATAGTATAATAATATAGAAA
Organism: Pelobates fuscus; assembly: GCF_036172605.1. Taxonomy (NCBI): domain Eukaryota; kingdom Metazoa; phylum Chordata; class Amphibia; order Anura; family Pelobatidae; genus Pelobates; species Pelobates fuscus. The sequence goes on along the minus strand of NC_086325.1, from coordinate 84,056,410 downwards.
GTGTAGAAAAGATGAAAGGCAAGGAAAAATCCTTAGAGACAGACACAGGAGTACATGAGACTCCTCAATAAACAAACAAGACAACAATACAGTTGAAATACAGTGCATGCATCACAGTTCAAATTAAATCAACAGTAATTCCTTTCCTTTACTCGTGTGCTTACTCCAAAGTCACCTCCCTCAACCCCGTAGTGTCTCCACTACCTGCAGCCGCGGAAAACAACTGACACCGGTCCGAGTTCCGCCAGCCTCCCTCAACACGGCAGCCCACTGATGGTGTCTGCGCTACCCTCACCCTTGTAGTGCCCCTATAAAAACCCACTTTATAAGTCTCACTACTTCGTGGCGATGAAAACAGCAATGCCTGCCCGAATTCATCCACCACAAATAAAAAATTGGAATGGCTCCAGCTCAGCGCTCAAAGCTGGAGGGTACCACCACTCTGCAAGCAGAGTAACGTGCACAGAGAAGCTAGCTAGGCTATCAAAGTGGCACAAGAAGGACCCCTAGGAAACTATGAGTCTACACAATCTCCACAGATCCAACACACCTCTTTTTCCCTACAGCCCCAGCCACGAGGCTCCTAAAAGAGTTAAACAGGAAAAGATGACCCCCCAGGAACACATCCACAGGTCAACCCCCCTTTTTCCCTAAAAACACAGCACCGTGGTTCCTAAAAGGAGTAAAACAGGCAACAGAAGACCCAGGCAAATCCCCTCAGGTCCACCCCCCTTTATCCCAAAAGGGGCAAAATACAAACAAATAGACAGATATACTGAAGACCCAGGCAAGTCCCCTCAGGTCCACCCCCCTTTATCCCAAAAAGGGGAAAACAAGCAAGACAGAACCCCAGGCAAATCCCCTGCAGGTCCACCCCCCCTTTATCTCAAAATGGGGAAACAGGCAAACAATTCAAACACACCCAGGCAACAGATAGACTAAAATGCAGGTAAACAAGTGAGTAACGAGGCACCGGGCAAGATATTACCTGTCTTTGATGTCCTCCCGGGAAGCAGTCACAGACACGTGGACGGGTCAATCAAAGGGGCCGGAACATACCGGTGGCTCTGCAGAAGTCTCTACCGTGTACCTGGAGGTGATCAGTCTCCTTTCCTTCCCCCTGGATTCCTCCGTCCACCCTTGTCTTCCTTAGGACGGCTCACCGGCCGGACATAGCCCGGTGCCCCACGTTGGGCGCCAAGTTGTTATGGTACTTTTTAGCAGTAAACCAAAATGTTTAAATGTCTATCTGTTCCTGTCCAAATCAATAAAATTAAATTGCGTATATACGCTGAAGTAATTAAGTCTGACACACAAGGTTCAGGTTAAAATAACTTCGAGAAAATTTATTGGCAAGTGAGTAAAAAGCGGACACGCAGGCCCTTTTAAGAGACATTTTACGTCATCATTGATTATTAGAATATCAGCAAATAAACATCATTAATTGGATTAATTGTTAAGTGTCGGGATTAGTGTCCACCTATCAATATTATTAATTGGCTCAAAAACTAAGTGGTTAGTCCCGTGTCCACCCACCAAGAGGTGGGATTGTTCTGGACACAGGTGGGGGACAAGGGGTCTTGAGCGTCATTTTACACAGTCGGTGATCTCAGGCCTCGTGGCCAGGTGCAAGGTCTCTTATGAATAGAACATTTCATTACTACTGTGTTCTCATGGCCTTCAAATTATACTATGTTGCAAATCTAAGGAAAAGTCAGCAATTCCTGTGTTAATCATGTCTTTATAGAAAATACAGTCTTTGTCTATTGTACTAGATGTGCTGGGAAATTCTGTCATGTAAGGTGGTTTTAAAATGAACAAGTTAGGTTATGAGGACAAAATGGAGGATTGAAGAAGTCAGGTTAGGAGGACAAAATGGAGGATTGTCACAGTATCAAGTTAAAATGGAGTTAGTGCAATAATTAAATACACATACAATAAGGATTTTTAAATAATCCCACATCAAAAGGATGCAGGTTGGGCAGGTAACACAACATAGTGGAAGCAGGATGTGGATGCCTTTCTTGTGGCCTAACATCATCATATGAACTCATTCAAAGACAAACGCACAAACAGAAACTGGATATAAATGATCATTCATGTTAAGCCTCAGTTGGTGGTTGTCTTTAATACATACAGACATGTAACTTCGGATTTATTTTCACCGTTAAATAGGTGACCTTAAATTACCTTTAATCAGTAAAGAAGCTTATTAAACATCATGGGCTTAGAAATAATAAATACATTTGGCATTTACATGTTTTGTGCCTTAATATACTGATATTAAATTAAATAGTGGGAACCTTTATGTCATAGTAAACTAATGGGATCTCTTAAAACATCCATAAACCTCTCTTGTTTTTCCCTTGTTTTTCTCTCCCTCCTTTTCAAATGTCTTAAACTTCCCAGTTTAGAATCAGTCAGTGTTATGTCTTTTTTCTAATGCTAAACATAAGTATATGTGAAGAACTAACTAGATGGATTAAAAACCCATTTGTATAGAACTAATTCGATGACTATTAATATGTCTGCACTCTTAGGGTTTTACCAACTGGAACAAACGAGACTTTAACCAGTTCATTAAAGCTAATGAGAAGTACGGACGCGATGACATTGATAACATTGCTCGAGAGGTGGAAGGGAAGACACCAGAGGAAGTCATGGAATACTCAGGTGTGCTGTTATTTAAACTGGCACTTTTATCAAAATTTGAGTTCACTCTCCATTGGCACTTTGAAATCTATCTATCTATCTATCTATCTATCGGTATCTATCTATCGGTATCTATCTATCGGTATCTATCTATCGGTATCTATCTATCTATCTATCTCATTATTATTATTATTATAATTGTTCCTTATGTATAAAGGCAGTAAATGAGGGATGTACATTCTACTGATGAACAGGGTACCTCCTATAAATAAATAATGATAATAAAATCTGTAAAGTATGACCTTAAATACTAGTTCTTTTGATTATACAATCGGTTCACTTGTCCTATGATCAGTGTGATTGCCTTGACCTTATCTGGGTGCCCTTGCTGCTTGTGGACTGACATAATGCTGCACCAGCTGCTATCCAGGGGTTTTCTCAACTATGATAACTACCTGGGTGGTGAACTGTAAGCGTTATTTCCATCGATATCTATCAAAAGTTACAGGTGTGCAGGTGGCTTTTATTTTTATTGACTTGGATTTCTGGGTGGCGTTTCTTTTTGTTGGCATATTTGAGGTGTGCTCTGTAATACAGGCTGACAGGTGACTGACTACAAATGAAACAGCAGGCTCTACTCCGATGCACAGCTGGTGGAACGTATGCCTGGAAGGTGGATGTCTTCCATGGTGTCAATGCGCTGTTGAGCTTGTGCAAGTGGAACTCCATAAACTGGCTCCAAAAATGGCCCAGGATATTGAAAGACTGTCGTACCTATCTGACATCCAGAGTGCTCGTCACAACACAATTACTGTGTCCACCAGCCACCTGCACGTTTTTTAACTTGAAAAGACTGATTATTACTATATTTTATTTGCTTATGGTTTATTTCTGCATATCACAGATGTCTTGACATATATCCATTGGAAATAGACACAAAAGAAAAAGGTCAGTTGCTGATTTTAGTTAAAGGGACACTCCACTGCCCCAATACAAAATAAGTAAAACAAACTAGATATATCCCAAATGAAAACTTACATGTATTTAATAATGTGTTTTTTTTTTTTTTTTTATTTATTGGGAGTAAATTTAAAAACAGATTGCAAAAGCTGCAGTTCTCTTGTCTGTAGCCCTTGAAAACCCTTCCCTTCTAACTCTGCCAAGAACGTGGCTGTCCAATCACAGACTTTCCAATGCAGTTAAATGAAAAGTCTTTACAAGGCATTTGCTCTGAGCAATTGCTGCCTCCTAAGTTTAGCTCCACTGAACTGACCAAATCAGAAAATAGCATAATTGTTATCTGCTTTACAAGTGTACCCATTTTAATTTATAAGAGTGTAAATTTCTATTGAAATCTGCACTTTTTACAAAATAAAAAAAAAGAACACACTCTTCACACATAGAGCTTTTCACCAAGTTAACGTTCTTTAGGGGTCTGCAGTGTCCCTTTAATCTAAGATCTTCCTGACAGCTTCACTGGAAATCAGTGTTTCATTAGCACAAGGTAATATTACATCTTAAGCCTTTATTCCATCCTAAAGTACTGCATAAAGAGCATATTAACCAATCCATCATTTTCTAAGGAAGAGCGACCGCACTGTCTAGATGTATAGATAACTCTAGAAATTTATTTAAGATGAACTTCAGAATGCAGAACATCTGACCACCTTCTTCTGATCAACTTTAAAGAAAGGTATAAATGGAAGAAAACCAAGAAATAAATATACGAAGCTTCTAAGACTTCTATAGTATGCTGGACAACAGACATTGTCCAGCGGACATACAGGATGAAAGGGTATTTATTTAAAGCATATTCTACAAGAGTGATGACAAATTCCTGGGCAGAAAAGGAGAAGGCTTCTACTGAAGACATTTTTAAAGCGGAAACTTGGTCTTATTTCATCACATTTATAAAACACTATAGGCTACACCTCCTTGTAGTATCCCAGGCAGGGCCGGATTAACATAGGGGCTGATGGAGCTGCAGCTCCAGGCCCATGGAATAGGCCCATTTAAAAAAAAAAAAAAATGAACTTTTTTTTTTTACACACTACTCTTAGGTTTGCCACCTGACTGGTATTTTAAGGCACAGCCTGTATTTGAGGCTGCCTGGCCGTGATGGTATTGCAGTAATACCGGCAATACTAATGCAAATATTTTTCTCAGTATAAACGGAGATCACTCTGCAATACCAGCACCGGCCAGTAGGGGTCACTGTGTATGGAGAGAGGCAGGGATAGGAAGGTACAGCATATCCCTGCCTCTCTCTACTCACTGATCCGCGGGGGAGCAGCTACACAGCACAGAGAGTTCAGACAGCAGCTCCCAGCCTGCAGAGACAGCCTACAGCTCAGGGAAGTGAGGGATGAGGGGAAAGGCATCAGGGAGACATGGAGACACTAGGGGACACATGGTGACACGAGACACTAGGGGACACTGGGAGACGTGGGGACACTGAGACACTAGGGGACACTGTGAGACATGGGGACACTGAGACACATGGGGATGCTGTGAGACATAGGTAGACACATTGGGACACAGAGACAATAGGGACACAGTGTCTCCATGTCTCCCATATGTCTGTGTCCCCATGTCTCCCAGCCAGTGTCTGTGTCCCCATGTCTCCCAGTGTCCCTATGTCTACCAGCCAGTGTCCCTAGTGTCCCCATGTCTCCCAGTGTCTGTGTCCCCATGCCACCCAATGTCTACATCCACATGTCTGTGTCCCCATTTCTCCCAGTGTCCCCAAATGTCTGTGTCCCCATGTCTCTCAGTGTCCCCATGTCTGTATCCACAAGTGCCCTCATGTCTCCCAGTCTCCCCAAGTGTCTCAGTGCCCCCATGTCTCTCAGTGTCTCTGTGTCCCCATGTCTCTGTGTCTCCTAGTATCCTAGTGACATGGGACACATAGACATGGGGACAAAGACACTAGGGGACAGGGCGACATGGGGACACTGACACTGTGATGCATAGGGACACTGATGCCAGGCTGGCCTTCCAATTCTTTGGACAGACATACCCCGTTTTTGGGCATGTTCGCCCCTTTTGGCAGTTCTGGTCATGTGATTCGCATCAGTGGCATACTCTTTTACCCCGCCCATTGGCTTCCTGCTTCACTGGAAACTGCTGTTGGTATGTGTAATGGATCACCTGGCACCCCGAGTGGGTACCTCCGTTGATGGATGCTCCTAGCGCTTCCTGAGGGCTCCAATTACTCCAGCCGACACCATAACCACCGTAGACTCCTCCAGAGAGCAAGGCAGGAACAAGCTCTTACAAGAGCTTAGTAATGATTTAGCAAGTGAGTATGACAAGCATAGCAATCCCTTGTAGCAGATTCCCCCAATAAGAGACGGCACTCCAAATTGAGGGTGAAGTAGAACTGAACTTTTAATCAAACACTCTGCTTTTATGCCAATTCTACAAACATAGTAACGCCCACAGGGTTTTGCAGAACAACCAATCCATACGTACAATACCCACAGACACTCCCACACAAAATCCTCCCCTCTGCCTGTGATATAATTACAGAACACAATGGGTTAATGTAATTATCACAGGCAGAGAAATACAGTTTTTACACATGTACTATAACTTTAAAAATATACATTCAATCTTTATAAATTACATATTCAAACTCAGCACACTTTAATTATAAACAAAATTCAGCCAATTCCATCCAGGGGTTAAAAAGTTAGCTGGAAGTCCTTTTATGACCGACCGCAAGCACATTTTCATACCCAAAACAGTTCCATAGATTTGGGCTGTGCGGTCGGTCAATTTCACACTGAAAAGTTCCATTCGAACATGCATTCGTCTCTGCAGCTGAAAATTCAGTGTAGGAGAAGGTAAGGGTCAGCGGTGTTCGTGGAACTGTGTAACTGATTTCAGTTCCATGAATTTGGCTCCACACACCGCTGACCGCATTTGAATGAACAAAAGATGGCGCCGCCACGTGTTCGTTTGTGCGAACGGCGGCCCCCCAGCAGTCAGCAATTTACCTACAGCAGGCTTCCAGCCTGGGAGGTAAATTGCCTGCACACTTCCACTTCTGGGTGGTCTGCCTGTGTGGTACTTGGTTCAGTAAGCCACATTTACTGAACCAAGTGGGAAAAGGGCACAAACAAAGTATATTAGGGGGACAGGGGACAGAGTCTTAAAGGGGCATTGTTCCTTCCCAAAAGTCACAGTATGTCCCCAGATGGTTCTTAAAGGGCCAGCAGCAGCATAATAAAATACAATATGCCCAAATACTGTATTTTAAGGCCAAATCTCCCAGGGGCCATAGTCAGGCAGGAGGCTGGCAAACAGGCTTCTCCAATGCCCAGTGACGAGGTTGGTTTCGCCACAGTATGGATTTACTTAAAAGATGAAAGCATAAATTAGATAAAGAGATTAGCATAGAGTATGTGTTTTCTTATAGCTGCATCCTTTGAGTTTCCCTCAAACACCATCTCCATCAGATACATGATGCTTGGGAGGTATGACTCTTTTAGTGTTTTTGGTCGATAAGATTCTGTAATTAGGCCCATCATAATTGTCAGCACCAGGCCCACTGGGCTCTTAATCCGGCCCTGATCCCAGGGGAAGCCACAAGTTTTGCCACACCTGCGACAAACACACCTACCCCGGGTTTGTAACCTTACCTGTTCGCTATGAAAAATTGTGCTGACAAGCATCCTGTTAATGTCTTACCTACACATTGGGTATTACGATGTATACAAAATGAAATGTCTTATCATTGTACCACTATGTTTATGCCAATATGCCTAACAAAGCACGAAAAATAAAGAATTCAAAATAACAAACACTATAGGCTAGACATCTTAGACTTCGCAGAAGCATAATTTGGGTGAAGGTGTTGCCAGCAGCTGTTGTTTAAGCCGTACCCACTCTGTATTTTGAAATATCTTTCTATTTCCCTCCTGCATTGCCCCTATATGTAAGGGAATACAGAATTGTTTTAATCAGTTATTTTTTGTACATTTATTCCCTTGTTTATTTATTAAATGTTTTGATACTTTGTCTTACTTATGAGTCTGTTTTTCTTTTTTATGATCTTGCTATTGCTGATGGTGGGATCCAAAAGTGCTGATATTTAAAGGGATTCTATTGGCAACAAAATTATTAAACATTATCTTAATGAAGCAGTTTTGGTGTACAGATCATGCCCCCAGTCTCACTGCTCAATTCTCTGCCATTTACAAGTTAAATCACTTTGTTTATGCAGTTCTAGTCACACCTCCCTGCATGTAACTTACACAGACTTCCTAAACACTTCATGCAAAGAGAGATCTAATATTTAAACTTCCTTTATTACACAATCTGTTGAAATTAAAATGTATTATCTTCTGCTCTGTTAATAGTCTGTTAGAGCCTGCAGGAGCCTTGTGTGTGATTACAGTTCTAATTACAGTGCAGTAGACAGACATTTCTCAAGTAAGATATGATTGTAAATTAAACCAGTTTTTCATGCTGGCTGTGGCATCACAGCCAGTGGGGGTGTGTATAGAGCTGCATAAACAGATATAAAAGTATTTTAACTCATAAATGGCAGAGAATTAAAGATACACTCTGCAATGAAGGTGACAAACTTTTTTAACGCATTATATAAATAATGCATTAAAAATAATTTAAAACAATTAAGCTAAGCAGTAATCTGTAAAAGAGCCTGTCAGGGGAGGTGTTGGTTTGTATAGCATAGCTTCCTTCAGTGATATCTGTTATCACCAAGGGAGTAGGCGTTCAGATGCAAAGATGTTTGCAGATTGCTGTAGTTATTAACCAACTATTCCAGGAAGATGGTTACTGGGAACCTCCTTGCACCATAACCTATGCATGGTTAATGCATTGTTATTGGTGGTTTGAATTCCATGTTATGGTATCCCAATTTGCTTTATTTAATCTATTTTGCCATTTTTAACCATCCCTCTGGATACTGCCATATTTCATTCCATGTGCCATTACCAAATATCATCTCTACCTTAAAGAGGAATTTCCACACACCTCTTTTTTGAATAATAGATTTACTTGTTACATATTTAACAAATGTTAACAAATGAAAAATAATAGCTCCATGTCAGTCATTGTACTTTGAACCTGGCTAGAGAATGCATAGTTACATAGTAGTCGAAAAAAGACTCAAGTCCACTGAGTTCAAATTTTAAAGCGCATATTTTTATTTTTATCCTGTTGATTAAAAAGTAGGCAAGCCCCCCACCACCACCCACCCCAAATTGAATCAAAGGCCAGTTATGCCACAAAAAGGGTAAAATATTTCATGACTTGATTCCATAAATATATTTCTCCCTGGATCAACAGCCCACATGCATGCTAATTTATTTATATTATTTTTCCCTTCCCCTCCCAATATGGCCACCGCCATTACCCTCCAAAATGGCCACCGTGGCCGACTGTAACCGATATGTATCCACTCTTGGGGAGTTATTTAACCCTTCTCCCCACCCTTATATGTTAGGGAGAGGCTTCACTCACTTTTATATACCCTCATATGTCCATCCCTGCACAGACCGTTCTGTTATTTAATTATTTCCTCACCCAATATGGCCGCCACCACTATTTTATCCTTTTTTCTTCCCTGCCAAGATGGCCGCCGCGATATTAATCATTATTTATATTTCTTTGGGGATTTATTTTAATTTTGATTTTGGCTCTTACTTCCCCCTCTGCAAATATAGATCTCCTCCGTGATGCTGGCAAATGCGATCGACGTGCCAGCATCACGAACTACACAGGGCACTGTTGCCAACTACAACTCCCATGAGGCATAGTGGCCATATGAATAGAACGCGTGTCACGTGTTTAAATTAAAAAGCTTATATCTTTTAATAGAACCCTCGTTCTAACCGTTTTATACATACTGATTTCTCAACTACAGTATTTTACTTGTGTAAACTCTAGTCCTATATTTGTATTGCACTAATGATTGCTGTATTGTGATTGGCTGGATAGTTATCTATGCAATTTTGGCGCCAAATTTAAAGTACCTTTTACCTATATATACTCTATAAGCCAGGATGTATATTTTTAATCCATTAAAAAAGACAGCTAGCGAAACGCGTTTGAATACTAATATTTTTGTGTTATTTTACTAAGAAAGGTTATTTGGTCACTACAACTGTTGTTTGTGCCAATTACCTTTTTTAAAAAAATATATATATTTTTATTTCCTGGCATTTTATTATCCTACTCAAAAAAATCCTAGGTAGGGATCATACCACCAACGTTGTCAGCAGAGAGCAGAAGTCTGCTCCACACTTGTGAGTATTACTGAAAAATAAGTTTTTGTACATAATAGTTTTATTATTGAGAGCACTGTTTCTACCTTTTCCGGATATCCTGCAGCCTCCCATTGGCGAGGCTGTTTTCCATCAAATCCTATAAGTGGGGATTGTACCACTGTACACCATTCAAGCTAGAGCTGGCCATAGCTCTGTGTAATGTGAGTGTAATACCGCTATTTTCCTACACTTTTGTCGACCAGATTTGACATATTGCACTACTGGTTTTCTCGTTGATCTTTTATGTGGATATCCAAACTATTTGAAAAGGCTATAATCCTCGGAGTCCAAGGCTACCTCACATCTCATCTTATGGCTATAGCTGCTTCCTCCCCTCTTAGTAGAGGCATCTTTTATGTGAGAACTTATGGACTGTACATTCTCCATATTTTAATTCTGTACAATATTTTATTTTGGTTTTATCTTTGAAGATTGTTATTATATTGTTGTTTGGTCTGTGGCACAGCCCTTCCTTCTGTCTTTGATCTATCCACGTCTTTTTAAAGGGTGAGAGGGATTCCCTTTAAGGGTTGCTGCCTTCTTTTTATCTTGTATTTAGTTATTAGCGCTGACCCATTTGTGTCTATTTTATCCATGCTAATTATAGTCATGAACATTTAGTTTTTCCAAACAACCATCAAGGTCTCTTTCATACAAACACAAATGATTTTACAAGACAATCTCTTTTGATAGAGAGTTCCACATCTTTACTGTAAAAGACCCTTTCCACTGCTGTAATTAGAAAATGCCTTTCTTTCAGTCTCAATGGGTGACCTCTAGTCTGTTGTATATTCCTGCTAACGAACAGGTTAGCCCCAGCGGTTTGTACTGACCCTATATATATTTGAATAGTGCTATATATATTTGAATAACACCATCTGAGATTTCTAAAGGATACAAACACAAATGTTATAGCCTTCCTTTAAAACTAATTGTTTCCATTACCATTATTAACTTCGTAGCGTTAGCACTTTTTCTAGTTCTGCAAATTCTTTCTTTAAATCTGGTACTCAGCATTGCACTGCATATTCAACTGTGCAGGTCCCCCTCAAAAACAACTCTGATGCATTGAGGCATGTACTACACAAGACCTCTGAACATGCCCTATGGTATCTCACACCAAAGCATTAGCAGCAGAGCCTTTAAGTTATGCTGGTTGCGAGGTGGGGCCTCGATGGATTGTTTATGTTGTTCCAGCACACCCCACAGATGCTTAATAGGTTGGATATCTGGGGACTTTGGAAGCCAAAGCAACACCTTGGACTCCTTGTCACATTACCCATACCATTCCTGAACAATTTTTGCAGTATGGCAAGGTGCATTATCCTCCTAAAAGAGGCCACTGCCATCAGGGAACACCATTGCCATGAATGGGTTTATGTGGTCTGCCACAATCTCTAGGTGGGTGGTATATATCAAAATAACATCCACATGAATGCCAGGAACCAAGGTTTCCCAGCAGAACATTGACCAGTGCATAGCACTTCCTCTGCCTGCCTACTTTCTTCCCACAGTGCATCCTGCTGCCAAATCTTCTCCAGTCAACAATGCACACATACCCAGCTATTCACCTGATGTAAAAGAAAAATAATATCAGACCAGGCAACCTTCTTCTAATGCTCCATGGTCCAGTTCTGATGCACACATCCCCATTAAAGGCACTATCGGTGGTGGGCAGGGGTCATCATGGACACTCTGACCAGCCTGCAACTATGCAGTCCCATACGCAGCAAATTGTGATGCACGGTGTGTTCTGACACCTTTCTATCATGGCCAGCATTATGTTTTTCAGAAATCTGAGCTACAGTAGCTCTTCTGTGTGATCGGACCACACAGGCTAGCCTTTGTTCCACTCTTTGTAGCTACTAACCACTGCAGACCGGGAACATCCCACAAAACTTGCCATTTTGGAGATGTTTTTGCCCAGTTGTCTAGCCATCACTATTTGTCCCTTATCAAGGTCACTCAGATCTTCTCGCATATATCTATATCCAACCCTATGACAGGTGCAATTGTAGCAATATAATGAATGTTATTCACTTAACCTGTCCATGGTTTTAATGTTGGGGCTGATCAGTGTACCTCACTGTTTTATTTTTACCCAATGCATGCCTGAATGATTTATACTTTTTTACCAATCCATTAAATCATATCAATTTAGCTCATACCATCTTCATTATAGAATTCACATTGAGTGTTAACATGTTTGTGTCTGATCTTCCTTATGCAACAGGGCTAGGCACTGTTCCCCTTTGCCCAATTTGAACTGTCCCTTGGTTAGTCATGGAATGTCTTAATTGCATAAGTTAATTGTACCCAGTGCAAACAAATAGCTTAGTAATATACTGAAACAAGAAGTATATCTTGTGAGATAATTACTGGACTTCACAAAATGTAAACTTTATTGTGTCTATAGTCTCTCTTCAGAGTTTGATGTATTTTAAATTGCAGCTGCACACCTTAAAGAAATTGTTGGCATACATACACATTCATACTCCATACGCAAACCCCATAACTAGAAAGATAGGTAGGTAGATAGATAGGTTGGTAGGTAGATAGATACTGTTTGTTAAAAGGAAGTTGTAGTTCACAATGATCCATTTATCTTTTTGCAGTTGTGTTCTGGGAAAGATGCAATGAACTACAGGACATTGAGAAGATCATGGCGCAAATTGAACGAGGAGAATCAAGGATTCAAAGACGAATCAGTATCAAGAAAGCCCTGGATGCTAAAGTACATTATATATATTTCAATTGTTTGTGTTCATTTAGACATGTACAGCATGTTAGTTAACTACAATGTCTGTTGAGAAACATCTATTTGATTGCCATATAGAAAAGTCACCACTTAGAACATTGATGGTAAGCAAAAATATTGTTTCATACCACAGGGTTACTGCTTGTTCATATAAGAGCCTTTTTCAGATTGAAATTGGTTATTGTATGTGCCAAAACTTCGTTGTAGCCCTGTATGGTTACCACTTGTGTGCTCAGTTATGAATCTTCTATATTTATATTAAGTTTGCTTATTTGACTGTTGGAGCACCTTGTCTGGAATTTAACGTGAGCATAATTCTACTTCTGGTACATGTTTTTTCCCAACATCATTTTAAGGTTCTATCTAGAGTCATATACAATGTTTATCCAATGTTTCTCTTCTTTAGCATGTATTTACTCTGTTGTTACTCCACATCTAAACCCTTATTTAGGTTTGATTGTAAATATGCAAAACATGTTGGAGTTCTGTAAAAAAAATTTTACACTCAGATGTATCATTCACTATTGGTTGTATAGGTTCACGAGGAATCCCAACAGTCGAGATCAGTGTCCTTCATTTGCACCCATGCGTCAATCACTTAGTGTGTCCTCCCAGCTAACCATACTAGTCTGAACATAATTTCAGCCACAAATGTCCTATATGCCTTATACTGATGCCACTTCCTTTTAGCCATCCTAGACACAAAATGATAAAATTGAAATCATGATGGCCTCCCCATCCAGCCTGAAAGTTTAGAAGAGGAGAATGGGAAGGGAGGAGGCTTTGGCTAGCTGACGGATGGTGATGGGATATGACTGTGACTGTGAACACTAAAGAGCAAAGAAGTTAAAGATCTATGTGTGTCTGACATTAATTTGCATATAGGTATATGTCTGTGTCTTTGTGTAACTGTATGTATTTTTGAGGGTGTGTTGCAGTGTATGAATGTGTGTATCTGTGTATATATCAATGAGCTTTTATCACGGTGCAGCTGATGGTTTTTTAAGGAGCCTTGAGCTTTGTGATGGCAAGGGCAGCCTAAACTTAATTACCTCCCTCAATATCTCCAACTGTAAAAATACTGGAAACTAAATAGTAAGAAAACCGTGCTAAAAAAAGCTAAAACTGTGGTTAGAGATTGTAAAGTTTTTAACCTTCCCTCAAAATATCAGCAGTTTTCCAGTATGCATATAATGAGGGGATAAACATACAATGTGCAGAATTAAATGATGTCAATAGCATAAAAAAATGTTTTGTTTCACTTAGTTTCACATTCAAGCAATGGGAATGAACTCAGGTTCAGGTTCTAACTTAAAGGGCCACTATATTCACCAAAACAACTTTAGCTTAATGAAGCAGTTTGGGTGTATAGATCATGCCTCTGAAGTTTCCCTGCTCAATTCTCTGCCATTTAGGAGTTAAATCACTTTGTTTATGCAGCCCTAGCCACACCTCCCCTGACTGTGACTGACTCAGCCTGCATGACAAAAATGTTTTCGTTTTCAATCAGATGCAAACATACTTTAAAAGTTTCTCCTGCTCTGTAAATGAACTTAAATCACATACAGGACACTCCTGAAAGGTCTAGCGAGCTATTAACAGAGCAGGAGATAAGGCAATCTAAATGAAACCGAATTATCAATAAAGGAGGTGTAAACATTAGATCTCTCTTTACAGGAAGTGTTTAGGGATGCTGTGTAAGTCACATGCAGGGAGGTGTGACTAGGGCTGTATAAACAAAATGATTTAACTTCTAAATGGCAGAGACTGCAAGGGTATGAACTATGCACCAAAACGGCTTCATTAGGCTAATGTTGTTTTGGTGTTTTGGTGACTATAGTGTCCCTTTAAGATAATTTAGTGCAGACAGTTTATTATATTCAATTTCACTGGGTATAGTACTTGCTCTTCCCTGCAAATTCTCTCCGAGGTCAGTGCTATCTAATCACGGCACATCTCACAGGAGGATACATCAATTTCAGCAATTTGTGTCAGATTTGCAAGGCAATGCTACGATTGGCTGGGACTAATCCTAGCCAAGACATTACATTCAGTAGTTTACAATAAATTGTTTTTAGAGATCCACTTTCATTTTGTTACATGGAAATTGCATTTGTTTTTTATTTGCGGAGGGTGTGAGTGAATGTTCTGACTGTTTTGCGCATCCTTCAAATCATTGAGTAAGCCATAAAATAGTTTGTATGGGGATGTGGGAGTGGTAGGGGTGAATTTTGTGCATACAATACAAGCGCTGAGATATTAATGCATCCCTGGCTTCATGTTTTTGAGCCAGTGTGATGAATTAAGTTAAATCATAAAATAGATTCTTGATATTTAAGCTGCATGTGATGAATTTGACAAAGAAATGTTTATGGAGAGAAAATAGTGATTACTGATGCATCTGTTTTTTTTTTTTGTTTTTTTTTAGATTGCAAGGTACAAGGCTCCCTTTCACCAGCTAAGGATACAATATGGAACCAACAAAGGCAAAAACTACACGGAAGAAGAAGATCGGTTCTTGATATGTATGCTACATAAAATGGGATTTGACAAAGAAAATGTTTATGAAGAGTTACGACAATGTGTTCGAAATGCTCCACAGTTCAGGTTTGATTGGTTCATCAAGTCAAGAACTGCCATGGTAAGAACCATTTCTGCTGAGACTCCTTTGTTGTTGTATTCTTTGTACGGTACAGAATTGTAAATAATGGCTGGTTTTGACAAGAGCCCAACTTGTTTATAGACACTAATATATATATAATTATATTTGACACCTGCTATTTATCAAAAACTAGAAAGACATACATTACAGCTAAAAATATGTGTCTAGGGCTTGACTAACAATACACACTCAACCTCTGGTTGTAGATTTTAAATAACAGACTAAAAATCACATGCTGTACAGGTAAACGGACAAAACATGCTCTAGCGTTGCTCTCAAACATCTCATTATTTCTATTTTCCTAAAATGACTTCAAGATATTTTTAGCCCAGTTAAGGGAACAAATGGTAAAGATTATGACTGACAGGAAATAATTAAATATGAAAGATCTAATTTTCAGCATCTATAATGAATGTACTGTAATTGCCTAGGCAGTTTCTTGACACTTAGTATTATTGTGGAGCTTCACATCAAAACATGATGCAAAGCGAGAACATTTCATTTTTTTTAAATGTATTTATTTTTTATTTAACATTGGCAGAAATATAAACTAGCTGTCTCGTACACTGCACTGAGCTTTTGGAAAATGGCATATGTAGTTATACTTAGGGAAGGTTAGCAACATCTTGTTGCTAAATTGCTACACTGGGAATATTAACAATAATAGCAGTTTATGAAGCTGAAACCAGGCAATACATTTATGTGCATATTTAAAGTGTAAACAATTAAAGGAACGCTCCAAGCACTATAACTATGGTAGCCTGCTGTACTTACCCTGGTAGTATGCTAGGGCAATCATTTGGACAGCTGAAAAGGGTACGTGTTTGGAGTACGGACAAATACTGAAAAAGAATGTATTGCAGATGATGGTGGATGGGTGAAAGGTAACGGTAAAACAGTGTGTGATAATGTGGTAGGGAGTTTTTTATGATAAGAAGGGTAGAAGATAGTGATAATAATAATAATACTAATAATAATAATAATAATAATGTACAAAAGTACTTAACCTGGAAATATATATTATTCTTTTATTAGTGTTTAATATATAGCAGTTACCTTGAGCTATCTCTTCAATTTAAAGGGGATTATTCTCTTAGATCAATGTTGTCCAGCGAGTGGCCTGCAGTCAACTGTGGGCAGCTCTGTACAAAGATATGACTTCCTTCTGTGACAATCTCAAGGCATTGGTAGATGGCTGTGAATGTTCAGCTGCACAGGCTTGGTCACTACTTCCATCTAACAGTGCGCTGTATCCCTTTCCAATAGCAATACACCAGAATATGAACTATACACTCTATTGCCTTCCCATTCCCGCTGCATCAGATGGGCAGGACATTGATTGTGATCAGGAAGATAAAGAGTGTTTGACTGTGAGAGTAAGGAATATACAGGGGTAAATAACCATGACTGAAGAGGGAATATGGAATATGGGTTGAATTTTTTGCTTTTACTGACAAACCTAATGTAATTTTCTGTTGCCTTTAGCAGTGCAACTTTTAAAGAATCCCATTTCTCTTGGACTCCATTTAAATTGCTCCAGGCTGATAATGACTCCTTTACACATATTCTAATTTTAGAAAAGTCTGTTTTTTTAAAGTCTAAAACTTTTGTTTTTGTGTGGTGTGACTCAGTCACTGTTCTTATATTAAACCACACTGACTGATGATCACTGGATCCTAAACTTTCACCTACAGTAATATCTGATACCAAATCTCCATTTGTTAACACTAAATCTAGTATGGCCTCTTTACGAGTTGGCTCCTCAATGACTTGTTTTAGAGACAATCCCAGTAGGGAGTTTAGAATATGTGTGGTCCTGGCACACGCAGCTATTTTGGTTTCCAATTCACATCAGGAAGATTAAAGTCACCCATGATAATAACTTCCCCCTTCATTGTCATTTTAGCTATTTCCTCAACTAGTAGATTATCTAACTCTTCTATTTGTCTTGGGGACCTATAAATCACACCTACATGAGTTACTGTGTGATTACCAAATTCTAACGTAACCCAAACGGATTCTATGTTCGCCTCACTAACTTTTATTAGGCTAGATTTTATGCTATCTTTCACATATAGGGCCACCCCTGCCCCTTTCTTGCTTTCCCTGTTTTTTTTAATATAAATTTATGGTATTGCTATGTCGCAGTTATTTTTCTCATTATACCATGTCTCAGTAACAGCAACTAAATCTACATTATCAGTTGCCATTATTGCCACAAGTTCACCTTCTGTCCTTGTTTTGGGGGGCATTTGAATTGATGTTTTATCACCCCAAAGAAGGAAATAATTTTAAGATATTACACATATCTAGATGGTTTGATTAAGGAGAGCAGCAAGGAGATGAAATGTGATAGATGGGGAATGGAAAGAAAGAGAGTGACGGGAGATGTAGTATTGTGGTGTAATAGTAATATTAAAAATGCTACCAGTCTCATTGCATCCTATCTGCTATGTGTCAGAAAAGTCCCATTCTATGGGCTTCCCTGGATATATATATATATATATATATATATATATATATATATATATATATTTATTTATTTTTTTATTTATTTATTTATTTATTTTTTTTAACCCCTCTTGAACCTGGCGGGAGGGGGGCCATGACGGTGGGGGGAACCTATTAACACTATAGTGCCAGGAAAACTAGTTTGTTTTCCTGGCACTATAGTGGTCCTTTAACCCCTTAAGGACACAACGCCTGGAATAAAAGGGAATCATGACAGAATATTTCCGTCATGTGTCCTTAAGGGGTTAAAGGACACTAGGCATGTGCAAAACCTGCTAAAACAGGGCAGATTTCAAACCAGACCCTGTTTTTGTGACATGCCTAGATCCTCTCAAGTAAGCTTCTCCAAACAGATTACCTATTACAGAATTAAAGAGACAATAATGTTTTCTCAGAAAAAGAATGTTAGTGTTTCTAAACTACTGCAAATAAACGTTTTTCCTCACATAAAAACAGAATTGGTGCTGCCCCAAGCCTCCGCTGGTTTTCTCCTTAATACACAATTGGTTTTCTCCTTAAAGCATCAAGGTGATTTCACAATTAACCAGACATTAGCTCAGAAACATTTTTTTTTTTTAAATAAGATTTGTAATTCCTTATGAGCACAGGACTAGAAATTGGTCTCTTAATTATTATTATTGCTCATTGCTTCTAGTTGAGATTGTCATACTTCCTGGTTCAGAATACTGATCCTCTTTTTTCTATAAATCAGACTTATTCTTTCTGTCTATACTTTCTGTTCTACCCATGTTGAGATTAGCTTTGTGTTCATATATTTAAAAAGTGCCCCATTAAAGATTGACAAAACATATCACCAGTCTATATTGATGCAGCACAGTGCATTCCAGTAATCTTTATCGCTACATTTAATGTCACTGTTCTTCTTCTGTGCATGTAATCAATATTTCAATTTCAGCAGAGCAGTTTATGTTATATGTGTATATATCTGTACGAAGCAACTTAGATCATCAGACTATTTCTGGGTCAATCTTTACGTACAGATTTGTGTACAGCTGGCGTGCCCAAACAGTAGATCCCCTGTGACCATATTGTCTTCTTAGGTAAATAAGCAACATGACCTCTGTCTAGATTACATTTAACTAAATGAGACCCAGGAAAGATTTATTGTTCATTGTTTGTGCCAATATGGTACATTAATGCTACATGGGGCATTTGCTCTAGGCATTGTGATAATGACAATTTATTGCCAGGCTTAGTTCCACGCAACCCTTTAACACCATTTTTGGTCCACCTTTTCTTGCCTTTCCCCCTGTCCCACATGATTGTATCTCTTGCATTAAAAACATTAGTGTTTTTTCCTTGGAGTGATAAACATACGTCATTTAATGTTGTGAATATGTCTGCAAGATATGCTACTTTTGGTAACCACAGAGTCTTTGTTAATCAATCAGATAATCCAAATTTATGATCCTGGAAATATGCAAACAACTCTTGATGCAATTCAAACATAGTAACAAGGACTTTATCGTGATAGCCAACGGACTTCTGAATGCAAAAGCAGAGCAGAGTGGTGACTACCCATATCTTCACATATAATTTTAAATAGTCGTGACTATAATGGTCGACTTTTTATAAAATTAATAATCTGGACCGATTCATCTAGCAAAGTTTTAAGTGAGATTGAAATATTTTTAGCTACCAGTGCATGTCTGTAAAGAACACCGTGAGAACTGGTGCTGTTTTTTGCTACATTTCTTATTTGTGTCACAGCTCCTGCCACTTTCCCAACCATTGCTTTGGCACCATCACTGCACACATCTACACATTTGTCTCAATTTATACTGTGTGTGTTCATGAACTTCTGGATACAGTTAAAGATGTTCCCACCAGTGGGAGTTTTCAAAGTTTAACACAGAAGCAAGTCTTCTTCAATCTGTTTGTCAAAATTATATGTAACAAATACCAACACAATTGAAGGTCCTGCAATATCTGTGGACTGGTCTAATTGCAGTGAGTACCCATCACATTAATGCAGTCGAGAAATTAGTTCAGTGTGGATGTCATCAGCCATGAATACGGCGCAAAACAGTGTTGTTGGAAAATGGCACAGCTTCTGTTTTTTTAATCAACTTCTCACTTAAAATACATGACACTATTTATTTTGCACATGGTTTTATTAGTGATTCCCCAATTGTGTGTGCTTATCCTGCAAGTGCTATGCGGTAACTCACTCTGTAAGAAGCCTATGTGGCTTTTTCATTAGTATTTTGGAAATTTTTCTGCTCATAAAGTCTATGTCTTTATCTTTGTACTCTGCATGGTTTTGCTCAAAATTCTGATATAATTTGCTGATGAACTGTTTGGCAATATTTTATTGCAAAGTACGCATTGTGCTTCAGGACAATCTACATGGCACTTGTGAATCCAAATGACAAGTATCTATTATCATATTGTATTTGTTTGAGAAGAAGATTGGCTAGCATTGTGTGCTTTTCTTATTTATTTTTTTTGACTTGTCACTTGTCTCTGCTATTTGAAGACCAGTAGATACAACTATTTCGGGCATGTTTTCTGAATTTTTCATTGTATCTTCTTTCTCAGTTTCTATAAGTGCCGTACAGGTAGAAGTAGTAATAATATTTCTCTGAAGAGTTCCCTGCTTTAACCAGCTTTCCAAATTCATGGTTATTGGTGAAAAAAAATAAAAAAACTTTGAAAAATACAGATCTCACAACCTGACTGAAGAGGATGCTGATTTTGATAACGCTCTTAGAAAGAACTGAACTAAAGCAGGATTTTTGAGTTAGAAAAAGCTTTGAAAAATACAGTTAACAGTTTTTTGCCCCTCACAGAGTCATTCAATACCCCTGACAGAGCCTTTTAATGTGTCACAATTCACACTGTGCCATCCAGACAGCCATGGCTGTTTCTCAAGTGCAAGACAGAGGATTTGAACTGTGGTCCTTCTGTAGCGCAGTCCTGCTATCTTGCCTCTGGGCCACACATCAGTTCTTATTTTTGTATTATGTTTACCCTTGCCTTGTCTGCAGCACTGGGGGGCTGGATTTTACCTGGGGCTGCTCCTATCAATCTCAGCCCTGAAACGGATGCCCAATTAGCCAGGTATAAGACACTGCCCCTTCCTGAGGGCAGTGTCAGTTCATTGACTCTGGTTCCTGTGTTTGTGTTCGTGATCCAGTGTTCTCCAGTCGGCTCCTGACCTTGGCTTATTCTTATCGTGTGTCCTAACCTCTGGCATCCTCTGACTTTGGCTTACCCTCGTTTATCCTGACTTCTGGCACCCTCTGACTTTTAGCTTATCCTCGATGATTCTCCTACTTGTGTCCTTGCCTGTACTGCGACTTGGAGCAATATCCTGCACGGACTCTCAAGCCAGGTGGTTCCTTATCTGGTCACCTTGGTCTGTGTTTATTTGCAAGGGTGAGCGTGAACTAAGGTAAGCCCTGACACAGTGCCCCTGACAGAGTCTATCAATGCCCCTGACAGAGCCTTTCAATGTCCCTACCTAACAGAACCTTTCAATGTCCCTACCTAACAGAGCTTTCTATTACAATAACAGAGCTTTAACTATCAGACGACTCTCTATCACTCCTCTACCACGAGTGATAGAAAATGGCTGACGGCTAGGCGGGATGGCCGAGCTAAGTGGCTGGCTGATGGCAGGGCAGATGCTAGGGCGGGCTCTGATGGCACGGCATGCTGACGGCAGGGCAGGCGTAAAATCGCGCTCAGGACATCGCGGTTGCGCGATATCTGCTGTTTCTGACCTCCCCGGCACAGCAGGTAGTGGCGGCCATCTTGGATGTGACGAAATGCAGCGGAACCCCTATTTTGTTCTTCCAGAACCCTCGGGTTCCGCAGAACACCAACTGGGAAACGCTGTGTTAGAGGATTCTGAATTATTCTGTAACTGAAAATATCTTAACTATAAACTTTATGATCTTGCATGTTAGAATATGGAGTGCTAGAGATTAAACGATATACCCGAGACAGGCAGATCCCTAAACTTGTATTTATATATAGAAACTTTTAAAACAAAATATGTGCTATGTTTTGTTTTCAAAGTCAGTTAGCACCTATATTATCTGCAGATTTATTCCGTTTATACACAGCCTTAAAGATTTAGGATATTTGTTGCAAGAACAAAAATGCATCTTTAGAACATGTCATCTATCACCAGAATTGACTTAAAAGGTGTTTACAGGAACAAATGAAATTACGTTTCCAGCTCTCATTTCATAGGAAAATATCACCAGCCTTTACAGGGCTGAAAATGGAAAATGCATCAGTTAACTGAATTAATCCTGTAAGCTAATGATATTACATGCATTGCATGTCTGCCTCTGTGCCTGGAAGCATATCAGCTTTTACTATGATCCTTAAGTAGCAGGGTATCAAAATACACAGTTAAAATGGAAATATAGTCAGACATGATGTCTCCCCATCAAGCTTCCACCAAACTGGCTAATTCTTTAAATATTAGCTGATTAATTCAAGATGCCTCCAAGTAATATGTTTAATTTGCTTTCAACGTATTTTTTTCTTATAAAATGTCAGCAATGTTTTGATTATTACTTATTTTGCTTTTACCTGCTGATTCCTCCAATTGTTCATTGTAGTATGAAAAAATTTTGCTTTTCACTGTTTTTCTTTTCTGCATTTAGGTTTCATTTAAAAAAATAAAAATAAAATAGAACACATCCCGTATAATAATAGCATAAATAGCTAGGTACATTTTTTTTAACAGTTAAATTCAAGCTTTCTGTTTTCAAATATGTGTTTGTTTTAACCACTAGATGTCACTGTGTCCTAATAAATATGTGCAATCCTCTCAACTTTGATTTTTTTCCCCGTCTCTTCCCCAATATGTGATCCTTCTAAAATTTTTGTGCATTAAAAATGATCCAACAGAGTCCTCTAAAATAATCAGAATGTATTATTGCACAACAATTGTGCAAAAACTACAAGTAATGTTTTCATACACTTGTTTTTAAGATGTAGATTGGACACATAAGCAGTAATGTGCTTTATCTTACTTACCTTATTTCCCAGTTTACTAAATGTGTTTTTCTTCTCTTTATGTACATAAACTGGTTGGTATAATCTGTTTATGTTGTGTCCTTAAGTCGTCTTTGTATTGTTGCAATAATGGCTGCTCACACCTGTCTTTAAAAATTGATAAGGACTCAGATTTGCTACCTCTCTATACCCGGTACTTAGTCCTGCCATCACACAATAGTGATTGTACAGACTATCCAATATATAATGCTAGGGGGCTGCACTCATACAGTGCTGAGGGCAAAGGCCTGCTATCACAAAATGCTACAGGTTCGACCTCATTGTTCAGACCTGTCATAAACCAATACTACATTTTTAGACCTAAATACAAAGCGCTTAGACCCGCTATCATGCAATGCTGTGGGCTCCGACCTGCAATGACGCAATACTAAGGGCTCAGACCTGCTTTGCTTTTCACAAAATATTTAGGGCACAAACTTTCTGTACACAATGCTAAGGGCTCAAATTTGACTTCATGCACTGCTTAGGGTTCAGAATATTCTTTACACTATACTTTTTAGTGGTTACATATGCCTAAACACAATTTTTTGTTTGCTTAAGCCAGCAGCCACAGAGTGATTAGAACTTAGGACTGCCATTACACAATGTAAAATAGCGTTCACACCAAAGTATGGTAAGCTGCGTGTTTTACCTGGATCATTGTCCTGCTTCAAGTTAAACCTGTGCCCCAACCATTATTTCTTGCAGCTTTAAAGGGGAGCGCTTTTCAAATTGTTTACTTATCCCCTATGTTTAACAGAAATAAAATTCATTTTAAGAACCCATAGCATTGTATTTAGCTCCATATTGGCTCCCGTCTAATCATTGTTATATATTCTACTCTTTGCATCACTCTCAGTCAACAAACGGATAGCATAAGGATACAAAGCGTGCCCTGGCAGCATCTGGACTTAACTAGATTGCGATGCAAACTGCTATATCTTCAGCTTGCAGGATTATTGACTAAGCATTGGATTTTCTGAAATGGCTATTCCCACATTCACTCAGGCCTATTGCAGTTGCAATTCATTCAAAATGACCATATCTGTGTCATTCGGTTGGAAGGGTTTGGTGTTTAGTTTAAAATCAGTGCTTTCAGGAGCCGTGTTCTGATCACGAGACAAGCTGGATGTGTGCGTGTAGAGCTCCTCTCCAGCCACTTTGCCAACATACACTCATAAATAATTGTACTCCTAGAAATCAGCTCAAAAAACATTCAAAGCTAAGTAGATAAGTTTGTGGCCTACCACGCCACACAGCAGGAGCTAAAGGATAGTGGAGTCGCCATGCTCTATCATCGCCGGTAGGGTCAGACGACATGAAGCGTGCTTGTATCCCCCTGACAGAGACTACAAAAATCCTTAACAAATTATCAGAAGTCAAGACATACCTCACTAATGAGATCGATTGTAACACTTGATAGAGCAGAAACTGGAGACTCAGAGGTCTTCCTAAAAAAGCGGAGGATCGCCCTCTGGTAGTGTCATGCCTTAACTATGGTATCCTCTTACTTCCTGGTTCCACGGAGCCTAGCCACACCCCTTTATGACACGGTCTCCTTATTTAATCCGACCGCACCAGCTGATCGACGCTGGATTATTGAACTACGTTCCGTACTCACGAACCGGCTACAACATCGTCGTGAAAGCCCTCTGTTACCGGACCGGACTGGAAGACTTCAAGTTCCCTTCACCTCTCCTCATCCACGACTAAAGCTGAACTCTCTCCATTCAGGATAACCGCCTCTGAGGAGATCTCGGGAACCAGTGTTCTATGTGCCGGAAGCTAAGTAAAACCTCTGTGATAAGCGTTGCATCTCAAAGCTGTTATTTCCTGTCTCCTTCGATAAAACAAGTCCTTCGATAAAACAAACCAGTTACAGCTAACTTCAACTCATACTTTATATCAGTTAGCTGCATCTGTCTTGCTTCAGTTAAAGCCTATGGAACAGCTATTGTAACTTATTATCACCTAATTCATTAACACTACTAAGAGACTCTTTCTGATTCAGTGTCTGCTAATTACTACCGTTTACTACTTAAAGCTACAGTGCCCTTAATTGTGGACTTCAGTTATCGTTTACTACTTAAAGCTACAGTGCCTGTAATTGTGGACTTCAGTTATCGTTTACTACTTAAAGCTACAGTGCCTATAATTGTGGACTTCAGTTATCGTTTACTACTTAAAGCTACAGTGCCTGTAATTGTGGACTTCAGTTATCGTTTACTACTTAAAGCTACAGTGCCTATAATTGTGGACTTCAGTTATCGTTTACTAATTAAAGCTACAGTACCTGTATATTGGAATTAAAGTCAATCCCTTTTACTTTTATAATAAATATTCAAACTATAAGAAATCTGCAGTTGTGTTCCTTCATAACAAATGTTTAGACGTGACAGGTAGATACTATAATGGCCATCTTGAGACTGCTCCTATCGGCCATTTCGTAACAGCATTGGCATATAGATAGAGTGCACTAGGCGTTTCTAGTGAGAAGAGTAGATACGGAGCCCACAAGAGATATAATCTGCTTTTATTATTTCCAAACAGAAAAGGGTTTCCTGAAAAGGCACATAGAAGGACCTATCTTCTACCAAGGAAAGGAAATAACCTTATTTCAAGACTTATCAGTAGCTCTGCAAAGTCATTGGGAATAGAAGCCAATTGCACACATCCTTTAAACTAATGTGAGATTTAATTGGTGGCACACCTTTAATAGAATGGCTACAGAGACAGCAGATCTCACACATTGCATCCCAGAACAGATCTGAGTCGTTTTCTGCAGAACTTGTTGGTAAACACCACAGAAAATGTGTCCCTGTTAAGAGGCACACATACTATCTCGCCAGCTGTACCTAGTGACTGGTACACAGTAGATGAGCGCATTTCTGAGGGCCATACCTGACACTCAGTACTAAGCACCCAGATCAATTTTTATGACCGACTGGTCACTCCCATCACCAAGCTCATTCCCATATGTTGGAATAGGGGTTCTTCGGGATTTTTGGAGGGGACTCACACCCAGTGGTCCCAGGATTTACCGCCTGCTTCTCAGACAGAGAAACACGTCATTAAGGGGCATAATTATCATTCAGGTCATTCCACTTGGTACTTGAGCCATGGACAAAGATAACACCTGGGAACGACAGGTGAATCACAATATTCACTATAAATGGAGGTATTCATGCCATCAGATGTTGTGGTCGATATAGACCACCAGGATCTCAAACTCCTAGGCGATATATCTTTTACATTTTGCTTTATTAATGTACATAGTAACTTTATGAATGTTTTATTTATCTGTTATGACTAAGCTGAAGGTACCCTTCAAGATGCTATTACCACTGACTGCAGATGCTCCTAACACAGTTGAAGGGACCCTGCCACCTGAGCCCAAAGGGTCTTGAAATACTTTGCATATAAATTTATGTCCACCTCCTTCTGCCTCTAAATGTCCGTTGGTCCACTATCCCACAATATGACCTTGAACACATTCAACACATAGATAGCTTTATACCTGCTAATCGCTTAACAGAGAGCTAACCACCACTGACTGGATCCACTAAGAGCTTATATGACTAGACACTGTTTCTCAGGTAAGATAAGTCTTGTGTCATGCGGTGTGTGTGTGTCTGTCTGTGTCATGCGGTGTGTCTGTGTCATGCTGTGTGTCTGTCTGTGTCATGCAGTGTGTGTGTGTCTGTGTCATGCTGTGTGTGTGTGTCTGTCTGTGTCATGCTGTGTGTCTGTCTGTGTCATGCTGTGTGTTTGTCTGTCTGTGTTACGCTGTGTGTGTGTCTGTCTGTGTTACGCCGTGTGTGTGTCTGTATGTGTCATGCTGTGTGTCTGTCTGTGTCGTCTGTGTCACGGTGTGTCTGTATCATGGTGTGTGTGTCTGTCATGGTATGTGTGTGTGTCTGTCATGGTGTGTGTGTGTTTTTTTTTCTGTCATGGTGTGTGTGTGTGTGTGTGTCAGTCGTGGTGTGTGTGTGTGTGTGTGTCAGTCGTGGTGTCTGTGTGTGTTTTTAAAAATAGTGTTTTACTCACCTTTTTTTTTTTTTCCAACGTCGTGCTGGTCTCTGCCTCTATGACTGAGATCATCAAGCTTGATGATCTCAGCCAATCCGTACTGACACAGGAAGCGCCTCTAGTGACCGTCTGAGTGTCTGTCACTAGAGGTGTCACTAGGAAGCAATGTAAACACTGCCTTTTCTCTGCAAAGTCAGTGTTTACATTCAAAAGCCTGCAGGGACAGGCTATAGACACCAGAACCACTACATTAAGCTGTGTGTGTGTGCGCCTGCTAGTGAGCTTTCTTGCATGTGTATGTGTGTGTGTGTGTGTGCCTGCTAGTGAGTGAGCTTGTGTTTTTATGTCAATGAGCTTATGTATATTAGTGAAATTGTTTGTCTATGAGGCTGTGTATCAATGAGCTTGTGTGTGTCAGTGAGATTGTCTGTGTCTGCATGTGAGTATGCTTACTGTATAATTAAATGTTTTACTCTGAAAGGACCAATATATTATATTAGAAAAAGCAATATATATATATATATATATATATATTGTGACAATATATGGCGCAATGACTTATGGGGCTGGCATAGATTTTTTTTTTCCAGGGCTGCTTTGTATCCCCAGTCCGGCCCTGTTCCCTTCTGTCCACACTTGCCATGCTGCTTGTGGGGTTATATCTGCAAATCATTAAACTGCCAGTGGCTGCCCACTGTAGCTATAAACTAGTGACTGGTCAGCCATTCTTGCCCAGTTGCTAGAAAGAGCCACCCCATACCTTACTATAAAAGATCAATTGAAACAAATATGGCCAACAGATGGGGGCTTTAAATCTGCACCCACCTATGCCCAGAGGTTGGGACTATTAAATCCATTTTTTGTAAAATACAGTAGTGGTCATCCTAGTGTTCCCCTCCTGAGGTCATCGGGTGCTACTTAGTAAAATAATTTGGATATTTCTTTGTCTAGTTATGGCTTTATTCAATGACTAACTTTTTGTACACTGTCTTTTGTAGACAAGTTTCTGGTTTGTCTTTTTGGATTTGAAATAAAACAGTAAAAAAAAATATCTGTTCATTAGTGCTGTCAACATGTGCACTTCTCCATATTTCAATTTTACAGCTCATCAGTGATCTTTACTTTTCACATTATCTTAATCTTATAATCCTACCAGAGCTGCTGCACTTCTTACTCTTTCCCCTCACATGCAGTTTTATTAAGCCAGTCACCATAACCTCTGGTAATTAGACAAACATAGGGAACGTTTTTATAATACAACGGTTTCAATATACTTGCATTAGTAGATGCCACTTCAAGAATATTCCAAAGTAGTATTTTTTATTTGTCTAAAGAGTGTGCTCTAGATTAAAAAAATGCATTTAAAGAATATAGAAATTTAATTAATCACACTAAGGCCCCAATTTTATATTTTTGTGTAAGCTTTGAAAATGATATATATATATATATATATATATTATACAAAAATCCATCAGCATATAAAAAAATATTACAATATTTGTCAAAATATTAAATTCAGGCACAATCTGAAATATAATCTACTACTTGAATGCCTTTCACAGACAATTAAAAGGAGACTCAGAAGCACTTTAATCACTTTAATCGGTTTATTGTAGTGATAATGGTTTAGTAACTTCATGGGAGTCTCACAAGTCTCACAAGTTTGGCAAAAAATAAGGGAAATCTCTGGCACCCTACAACCCACCGTCTAAGCTTGGGACACCTTATGAAATATTTGCAATGGTAAAACATAATTAGGACAAGCCAACATAAAACCATGTGATATACATATTTGAATACAAAATGGACTCTTCCAAAAGTTCAAAAAGCTGTAGCGGTTATGTGGAATTGTTTCCTTCAAATGTATTTCTTATTATAATCACAATAATTATTTTAAACGAGCATGTGCTCTATATCAGAAATGTTTTGCCTATGTATTGAGTTACTGCTCTTGGTGCTTTTTTAATGTATTTTTAAACAGGAGCTGCAAAGACGCTGCAATACCCTTATATCTCTAATAGAGAAAGAAAATTTGGAGATTGAGGAAAAAGAGAAAGCAGAAAAAAAGAAACGCACATCAAAACCATCTGTAAATATCTTTTATCAAACCATTACTAATATAGCTTTGGTGATT
The DNA here is from genome assembly GCF_036172605.1 of Pelobates fuscus. Lineage (NCBI taxonomy): Eukaryota > Metazoa > Chordata > Amphibia > Anura > Pelobatidae > Pelobates > Pelobates fuscus. Next base: position 84,027,323 of record NC_086325.1, on the reverse strand, counting down.
AAGAAATTACTTTTTGGGTTATATTTTTGCCATGTATATATATTTTGCTCCACAAGTTAGCTATATGGTGTAAGTTAGCTATATGGTGTAATCCCTCCCCCAGTCCTCCCGACCCGGAAGCAGAGTAGGCGCCTGCTGTTTCGGGCAGGCAGGTGCCTACTCTGCATTAATGACGAACCTATGGCCGCGTGCCCACAGAAAGGGCCGTAGGTTCGCCATCACTGCTCTAGTGGCTGTCTTCCTGACAGCCGCTAGAGGCGCATCTGCGACGCTGGATGCAAAATTCGCATCCAACGTGCTTTCCTATAGACAGTTTGAAATCGTGCACGGCACTTGCCGCGCATGCGCATTCCGCTCCACTCGGGAGCTGACATCGGCGGGGGAGGAGAGGTCACCAGCGCCGATGGAGCCCGGCGCTGGATTAAGGTAAGTGGCTGAAGTGGTTTTAACCCCTTCAGTGACACGGGAGCCATATCCGCCATATCCCTAGCCACCCTTTTTACTGCTGATTCCTACACTATCTTCATACTACAGCACTTTGAAAAGCATTGGACAGCTGTGATCATGTGTGCATGTGCAATTGTGCCTATGGCTCCAGCATTGATTGGTCAGTTCCCTAGCATAGACTGAAAGTCTATGTCGGGGAAAGAGGGCTGTCAGCGGCACTAGATCCAAGGCTGCCTGATAGAATTCTTGGACATTAAGAGAAAGTGTAGGGGCAGAGCGATCGCATGGCAGCTTGCAGATTTTAAGGTGAGACGGTGCCCGGGGATTCCTTGCACCATAACAATTTAATTGTAATGAAATTGGTCCTATAAATTCCATTAGTGTTTTCTTAGTAAAATGCAGTTATAGCCTGACTCATGGCTGTTGCATAACGTGCAGTTTTAAATAAACATGGGAAGGCAATTGCTTGTGGCATGAATATGACATGCCTGTTCAAACCATGGGGGGCACTAAAATAGCATGAAGACTCAATTTTTGTTAGCCACACAGGCTTTAAGAACTACTGGTATATAGAATGTAAGGGAGGGGGCTTTTGTGAATCAGATGAGAAAGGGAGTGATACCGACCCATGTGTGCAGAAGAAGTGTCAGAGTAAATGATCTGGTGTTAAATGCAAAGTCCTTGTAACCTGTGCATGATGGTGTTGTATGCATTTATAAATAGTTTCAGGGCTATTCTACAAACCCTAAGAAACTAAGTGTTTTTTTTTGTTTTGTTTTTTACCTTTCCAGTCATGTAAAAGAAAAGCAGAACCAGCCACGGACAGTTGCTCAAAAAAAGATGCTAAGAAGGCCAAGTCTTAAGTTAAAAGCTTGTATTTGCTGATCGCTGGGTACAGAAACTGCCATTTTAAATGCCTACGCAAATATGTTGAAAATGTCTGCATTTATAACACTGTCCTATATAAGACGTATTATTATATTTTACAATGTTGCTTTATTAACCTGAAAAATGTTGTAATAATATTCTATTTTATGCATCCCGATATTTACTTGTATTGTATTTTGTGAATTTCATGTTTCCAAGAACTTTGACCAGTCCTGGGTTTTAAGCCAATGCAAGAGGTTTTAGCTTTTGTATGTTTTATACTGGCCGTTGCTGCTTCTGAGTAAAATATAAATCTGACAAATGTTACCATCTTGTTATGCACTTTATTCATGATAGAAATCCAATATCATTTATTATTAGTATTGTAAGTTTACAATTAGTCATATGAGCATATGCATATATTGGGCCTTTTCCCTTTGCATAACATTGCTTTACTATCTCTTCAATAGAATTCACATCTAGTGATTCATATTATGCGTATATGCAGTTCTCAGTATTTTGCGACTTATTCCATGTAGTGGTTTTAACCTATCTAAGTGATTTCCAAATGGTGGTACAGAAAAAAAAAATATATATATATTTCTTGCATATATTGTTTTAATAAAGTACATTAACATGATGTTTATAATAGATTTTAATACAATGTTTTAACCTATATGTCGCCATATGGCAATAAAACTATGTTCTCAAAGTATAAAAAATAATATTTAGACTGTGTTTTCTTAGTTGCAGCACAAATAACATGAAGTATAGAAATCAATGAGAAAGTCATGTTCTGAATGTCTGTTTAAGCCGCTGTAATCTTCTTGGGGTGCAGTAAAGTTATTATTTTATTCTTTTACATATTCTTCTCTCATCATTTTCTCTCTCATTCTCCATTATGTTACACAATGGATGGATATTTTATTCTAGAACAAAAGAAAATGTGCTAAAAGAAACACAAAATACAATCAACCTTAAAGAAGAACAGAGAATTAAAATAAATATAAATAAATTAAAATTAAACCATTATCATATGGGAAACAGAGCTTTTAAAAATCTGACAAAAAGACTACAAATCCATCAAGCGAGAAATAGGGTAGAAAAACTAATAGATGGACAAAATATTTACACTGCCCCATCTCAAATAGGTGAAAAATTCAACCAGTTTTATGAGCAATTGTACAATCTTAAGTCTACCACTCATCAGACAGACATTCAAAAATATCTCGATAATATTAAGATCCCAAAAATCTCGCCACAAGATTTAGCCCTCTTGAATACACCTTTTACTTGTGAGGAAGTACAACAACAAATTAAAAAATTACCCTGGAATAAAACCCCTGGCCCTGATGGCTTTACAAACACATTTTATAAATATATGAAGTCTGCATTAGTGAAGCCTTTAAAAAAACATGTTTAATGAAATAGTGGACAATAATTAATTTCCTGAAGAACTTCTCCAGTCCAACATCATACCTATTCTAAAAACTAGACCTATAGCTCTAATAAATGTTGACATGAAGATTTATTCTGCAATTATAGCTGCTAGATTAAAAAGAGTTATTTCTAAATTGATACATCCAGATCAAATTGGGTTTGTTCCCGGTCGGTTGGCTTCAAATAACACCAGAAGAGTCCTGGATATACTAGACATGGCCCATAGATATGATATTCCCCTCCTGACCCTGTCTTTGGATGCCGAGAAGGGTTTCGACAGGGACGGGTGGGGATATCTAGAGGGAGTGTTGCAGTCCTTTGGCTTAAAGGAACACTATAGTCTCCTAAATAACTTTAGCTAAATAAAGCAGTTTTAGTGTATAGATCATTCCCCTGTAATTTCACTGCTCTATTCACTGTCATTTGGGAGTTACATCACTTTGTTTCTGTTTATGCAGCCCTAGCCACACCTCCCCTGGCTATGATTGACAGAGCCTGCATGAAAAAAAAAACTGGTTTCACTTTCAAACAGATGTAATTTACCTTAAATAATTGTATCTCAATCTCTAAATTGAACTTGAATCACATACAGGGAGCTCTTGCAGGGTCTAGCAAGCTATTAACATAGCAGGGGATACGAAAATCTTAATTAAGCATAACTTGCAATAAAGAAAGCCTAAATAGGGCTCTCTTTACAGGAAGTGTTTATGGAAGGCTGTGCAAGTAACATGCAGGGAGGTGTGACTAGGGTTCATAAACAAAGGGATTTAACTCCTAAATGGCAGAGGATTGAGCAGTGAGGCTGCAGGGGCATGTTCTATACACCAAAACTGCTTCATTAAGCTAAAGTTGTTCAGGTGACTATAGTGTCCCTTTAACGGGCTAGATTTGCAATGCTATCATGGCTTTATATTCCAGTCCCTCTGCTAGATCAGTTGGTCCTAATATTTCTGCAGGGTGGTTCTCTCTTGGAAATGGTACCAGACAGGGGTGCCCTTTATCCCCGCTCTTATATATTCTGACGTTAGAACCTCTCGCTATTAGTATAAGAAACAACCCAATTATTAAGGGTTTTCCTATGAGTCATATGGATATAAAAATATCACTATATGCCGATGATGCTTTAATCTCGCTTACTTCGCCAGAGATATCCCTGCCATCTCTGATTTATGAAATCCCAAACCTCGAAGGCCGCAATCAAAATGGTGGAGACCGCATGTCAAGTCACCCGTGATAGACGGAAGATGGACGCACTCATCTCACAGTGGCAGCAGGCCGGCACGAGCCACATGGGAACCGTCGGGCACCTGCAAAGACCCACCCAGAGCCAAGCCAAACTGGCGGAGAAGCCGTAGCCACCCTAAGCCAACGCAAACAGCACCACAAGCAACCGACGGAGGTCGACACCTGCAACCTTCCGCCTAAACACCACCAAATGCCCAACTCAAAGAGGAGACAGTGCTCCAGCGACATAGCTCCACATACTGAACCTCTAGGATCACCGCGCAGGACACACCTGGACAACAACGAGGCTATTGGGACTTACCTCCTGTCACGACAGTGACCCCTTCACGCAGAGTGCAACCTAACTATAGAACGTATACCGGACCTTAGAATGGCCGGGCTCACGTTAGAGTAGTCGAATGGGATAGCCAGAGGTCAAGGGAAAACAGAAGTCGGAATAACGATTAACAAGCCAAAGTACAGGGAACCAGAGAGTAGAATAGTCAAATAGAGTAGCCAAAAGTCAAATACCAGGAGAGAATATCAATATTACATAAAGAGCACTAAGGGAACCAGCAAGAACCACACTAGGGCGTCTTACTGCTGTCAAGACAGCCCTTTTATAGTGTGGTGTGTTTTGCTTTAAAACCACGCCCCCAAAAGGTCCGGGTGCGTGGTTGCGTCATGATCTTGTCGGCTTCCAGCCGACGGCAGTGGCGCGCATGCGCCGAACTTAGAAATTCCGCTCTGAGTGAGCGGCCGGCGTCAGAGGTGCCGTGCCGCTCAGTGAAGGAGGATGTTGTACAGCGTGGGTCCGAGGATGACAGGTAAGGTATCGTGACACCTCCCGCCCGAGACAGGCACTTGACGGAACCGCAAGTACACCACTAGGGGACTCTCACTACGACTAACACGGCGGTTCCCGGGCTCCTGCCCTTCTACCATTATTATGTTACCCAATCGGGTCTCCTGGCACAAAACCATTGACTATCATCTTGCTGGAATGGGGGTCACCCGGGGTGGAAAGACTCAAAGTGCATACACACGTTTGATGCTTTCTCTTTTTTTATTTTTTTTTATTTAGTGTTGCCTCCAAGCTACCGAGAACTTAGTATAAGTTAGGCACGCCATGCAGCAGCTTATTCTTTACTCACTCAGACCAGAGATATACTCCACCTTGTACCTAACTGTATATCCTCACTCACACTTACCACAGAGGCAGTATAGACAGATACTTATAATAAACCACTATAATAAACAGCCTCTCCGCTGATTATTTTCTGTTAACTCAGGCAACTGAACAGGCGTAGATGTTGTCTCTCACTGTTCCCAAACCTGATGGATATGTATAGGTGCCTGTGGAGTGTTAAACTCATCTTATTAAACTCTTATAAGTTTGCTTAGCTAACCAGTAAGCTTGGCATGTATTGCTTGCATGTTCATGTATTTCACGCTTAACTACACAAAGGTATGGCAGACCCATCATGAGAGGCAATAGCGGTTAAACGAACCATACTACTTACTCCAGCCACCACAAAATGCTTACGTATCTCAGACAACATGGCAGTAAGTGCTTGTGACTAAATGGCCACTAACCATACCCTATACGCAATCTGATAGAATGTTCCTGTTATGAGTCTGTTAATATAAAAAAAAATGTGCTCATTACCCTACTGCTCCTAATGTAATGCTGTACAAAATGCTCGAGGATTGCTGTTGGGGCACCAAGAGCTTGTATGTACTAATCACCATGCACACCAAAATAAAGAATTAAAAAAAAAAAAGAGTTCGAAAGCTAGATAATGAATAATAATCAGGAGTCCAACAAGTAAGTAAAATTGGAGTAAAATTCTCACTGCAACAATAAAAACTCTTTAATAAAATACAGCAATTAAAATACCCCAACGCGTTTCTCCCCTTAGGGCTTTCTCAAGTGAGTTACAGCCAGGGGTGGTGTGACAATGGATGGATAGACAGAAACAAAATATATTTTACTCCTAAATGGAGCCGTGCGACCGCAGGGACTTGATATACACAGCCAAACTACTTAATTTAGCTAAAATTGTTCTGATAGCTATAGTGTCTTCCAACACATAACTTAAAGGGATAAGTTAAAAAGTATTTTTTTTCTGTATTATAGGTTTACAGGTTTTTTGTTTTTTTCGTTTACCCAGAAAAAATAGAAAGAAATGGGATCCGTGTGAAAATGGGTGTAAAAGGGAATAAACACCACCTCCACACTGATCCCATGCACCAGGAGGGCACTCAAGCAATGCCCAAGGGCTTAACCCTAGATACTAGCAACAGTGCCTGCGTCTTTATCTCCAGTCAGCATTATATTCATGTTTTGTGAATTTTTGCTTCTTTGTTTTTTTTTTTATTTTTATAGATAAGGCTCCCCCTTGATCCTCACATTGTCCTTAACATTCCACTTCACCCTTGCTAACTTGTTGCATTACATATGGCAGAGGAAGCTTTAAAGCGAGAGGACCCAGTAATTGTATTATCTTATTTTAACTCTGGCATTGATTTTCTCTGTCTCAGGTCATTCTCTGTGCCAGCTAGCTATATTACCTTTTGTTCCTTAGAATACTTTTCCTTTTTTTTTTGATGAGATGAGGGAAATAAGTTAAAGATAATTACTTTATATCCGGTAGCTCGGACTTTTAAAGCAACGTCTTATAAAACAAACATATTAAATCTATATTTGGATCCCATCTAATCACTTTATATAGATAATATGTATACACTGGTAGTGACATGTAATGGTCAATGTGAAAATAAAATCCAAAATAGTTTGTCTGTATCCTTTTTAGTGGTGTTCTAGCAACATTGTAAGTTCTTATGATCTCTCCCAGTGCTTATAGCAGATAGTGTTAATTTAAAGGACCACTCTAGTGCCAGGAAAGCATACTCGTTTTCCTGGCACTAGAGTGCCCTGAGGGTGCCCCCACCCTCAGGGACCCACTCCCGCCCGGCTCTGGAAAGGGGAAAGGGGTAAAAACTTACCTTTTTCCAGCGCTGGGCGGGGAGCTCTCCTCCTCCTCTCCGCCTCCGTTCCTCCCCGTCGGCTGAATGCGCACGCGCGGCAAGAGCTGCGCGCGCATTCAGCCAGTCACATAGGAAAGCATTCATAATGCTTTCCTATGGACGCTTGCGTGCTCTCACTGTGATTTTCACAGTGAGAATCACGCAAGCGCCTCTAGCGGCTGTCAGTGAGACAGCCGCTAGAGAATTAGGGGGAAGGCTTAACTAATTGATAAACATAGCAGTTTCTCTGAAACTGCTATGTTTATAAAACAATTAGTTAACCCTAGCTGGACCTGGCACCCAGACCACTTCATTAAGCTGAAGTGGTCTGGGTGCCTAGAGTGGTCCTTTAAGGTCAAATCACTTTGGACTAACTCTCTGCAGCCCATCCGATATATTTCCCATCCCTATTATATTAGACGTATGTTGACCTCTTTGTAGTCTGTTGACAGCATAAAGCAGGTTAAGTAACTACAGCGTTAACTTGTATACGCCAGTTTCTGCAATTACTGTTACATAAAATATATAATCAGACCTTAGATTTGTAAATTACAAACTAATACAAACAAAGCATTGTTATAAGATTAAAAGTGGTTTATTTTTCAACTCATTTCTATTGAATTGCAGTTTCATCATTTAGTATATAACTTCATACACAGCAGTCAGATGTAATAAATGACAGTATGTATTAAAAAACACATTTTGGGTTCTGTATTTTTATAGATTCTGGGAGTATATTATTTAAATGAAGACTAAACAAAATCTAGTTGCATAATGTAAAGGTATATCCTGGAAGACTCTGTTGTCTATTTTGTAGAATATTATAAACCAAGCAAGTAATCAACGACATCAAATGCAAATACTGATTTATTTTATAAACCAGTAGAGATTCATTAACTTTCATTTGTTTATTAATATATTGAAGGACTACGATGGCACCATTTGTAAATCAGACTTACCTTTCTTTTTGTCAGGGTACCTGAGGCCTCTACCTCTAAGGGAGGTAGAGACTTGGTGGTTTATCCGTCCAGGCGAGCTGCTCCCTCCGTTCCTCGCGGTTCATCCAGTCACTTAAACACCGGCCGCGAGGAATCCACGTCCTTTTCTAGCAGGACGCTCAATACGTGACGTCATGACGCTATCACGAGCGACCTGTCACTCAAGTGTCCGATATCCAATCGGTACTTGTCAGAGGCGTGCTTACCATCCGGAGCCAGGGTATTTAAGCTTACTTCTCCCTTCAGCTCATTGCCCTGTCGTGGTTCTAGCTTGTCTAGTCACTCAGTGCTCTGGTATTCTCGTTTGCTCTATTTGGTTTTGACTCGGCTTGTTGTACTTTCCTGCTTCTCTGTTATCCCTTGACCCGGCTTGTCCCTCGCTTATCTGTCTTCTCGTTCCCTCGACCTCGGCTTGTCTCTGACTATTCTCTATTACTCTCGGTACGTTAGTCCGGCCATTCTAAGGCCCGGTATACGTACTTTTCCACTCTTTGTACTCTGCGTGTTGGATCCCTGTCCCGATCCTGACATTACGACAGGGCCAATGGATCCTGCAGGTACAAACAGTCAGCTTGGTTCTTCGGATCCCAGGTTTGACGCCATGGAGCATAGGATGGATCAGATGGCTTTGGCACTACAGGCACTTTTGTCTCGTGCTAGTAATCCACCTGAGGAGACACGTACTCCGTCTATTTCTCCTGCAGTCTCAGGTCTAGAGGTAGCCACTGTAGGTGCTTCTTCCCGTATTACCCCACCAGTACGTTATGGCGGGTCACCGGAGAGGTGTCGTGGCTTTCTGAACCAGATTAGCATCCATTTCGAATTACAACCCCGCTCTTATCCTACAGATAGAGCGAAGGTTGGATTTGTTATTACTTTACTCATTGAAAAAGCTTTGAGATGGGCCAATCCTTTATGGGAGAATGATAATCCACTAGTCTATAATTATAATGCCTTTGTAGCTGCGTTTAGAAGAACTTTTGACCCTCCTGGTAGAAAGGTCAATGCAGCTAGATTACTGTTGCGCCTTAGACAGGACAATCGAACACTTGTGGATTATGCACTAGAGTTCAGGTCCTTGGCGGCAGAAGTTAAGTGGAACGAACAGGCTTATATAGATGTGTTTCTGAATGGGTTATCAGATGTAATTCTTGACGAGGTCGCTACTAGAGAACTCCCTGAAAATTTGGAGGATTTAATCTCTTTTATATCTCGTATTGATGAACGCTTAAGAGAGAGGCAGAACACTCGAGATAGGACCCGTAGACCCTCCTTTAAACTAGCGCCTACCTTTCAAAATTCTGAGTTCGAGGACTTACGTATTCCTGAACCTATGCAGATAGGCAGTACTCATCTCACAGAGAGGGAGAGACAGTACAGGAGAAGGGAGGGTTTATGTATGTATTGTGGAGTCAGAGGTCATTTACGCCTAAATTGTCCCAATCGTTCGGGAAACGCTCGCACCTAAGTTCCTCTAGAGGACAGGCCTTGGGTGTTTCTACTTTGTCCTCTATTCACAACTACAAAGAGCTCAGGCTTCTGTTACCCGTTTCTTTAAAGTGGGAAAAGGGAGTAGTTAAGACTATGGCACTAATCGATTCTGGAGCTGCTGAGAACTTTATAGATCAGGGTTTTGCTGCCAAGCATGCTATTCCATCCCAGTTAAAAGAGACACCACTGGCTGTTGAGGCCATCGATGGTAGACCGTTACTTGAGCCTGTTATTTTCCATGAGACCATACCGATTAACTTAACTGTTGGCATCCTACATAGAGAGGACATATCCTTACTGCTCATTTCTTCTCCGTCTATTCCCATAGTTCTGGGGTACTCCTGGTTGAGGAGACATAACCCTATTATTAATTGGGAGTCAGGGGAGATAGTTTCGTGGGGACAGAATTGTCAAGAGAAATGCTTGCGGAAGGTCTCACCTCTCGGCTTGACCAACACATCGGCTAACTCTGACAATCCTACAGAGACACAAATTCCGTCTCAGTATCTAGATTTAAAGGCTGTATTTGACAAAAAGAAAGCCGATACCTTACCCCCACACAGGTCCTTTGATTGCAAAATTAACTTACTTCCTGGTACCATGCCGCCCAGAGGTCATGTATACCCGTTATCTACGAAAGAGAACTCAGTTCTAGAGGAGTATATTCACGAAAATTTAGACAAGGGATTCATTAGGAGGTCCTCCTCTCCTGCCGGGGCTGGATTTTTTTTTGTTAAAAAGAAGGATGGTTCTTTGAGACCTTGTATTGACTATCGAGGCCTAAATAAGATAACCATTAAAAATGCCTACCCGATTCCCTTGATCACCGAACTCTTCGATCGTTTGAAGGGCTCTACAATTTTCACCAAGTTAGACCTCAGAGGGGCATATAACTTGGTGAGAATCCAGCAGGGACATGAGTGGATGACGGCATTCAATACTCGATATGGTCACTATGAATATACTGTTATGCCTTTTGGGTTATGCAATGCGCCAGCTGTATTCCAGGATCTGATAAATGAGGTTCTTAGGGAATTTCAACAAGATTGCGTCATTGTATACCTAGATGATATACTCATTCATTCTAGTGAGATTGAGACTCATCACAAGCAAGTCAGGAGGGTTTTGCACAAGCTTCTCCAGCATGGCTTGTACTGCAAGTTGGAGAAATGTAGCTTTGATCAAACCCAGGTAACCTTTCTCGGCTATGTGATCTCTGGGGAGGGATTTAAGATGGATCCGGATAAGCTCCAATCCATTCTAGAGTGGCCTTTACCCAAAGGTCTTAAAGCCGTACAGAGATTTATTGGTTTTTCTAATTATTATAGGCGCTTTATTAAGGGCTATTCTTCCATTATCGCACCTATCACTAATATGACCAAACAGGGGGCTGATACTAAGAATTGGACTACTGAAGCTCTCCTTGCGTTCAAAACTCTCAAGGAGCTTTTCGCTTCCGCTCCAATTTTAGTTCACCCCGACACTTCTCTGCCTTTTCTACTTGAGGTAGACGCATCGGAGACTGGTTTAGGTGCTGTCCTATCTCAAAGGTTGGGTGTTGATAAACCATTACATCCATGTGGATTTTTCTCTAAGAAATTGACCGGTACTGAAAGCAGATATGACATTGGTGACAGAGAATTACTAGCGGTTATCAAGGCTTTGAAAGAGTGGAGACATTTATTGGAAGGTACATTACATCCTGTTACCATTCTAACTGACCACAAAAATTTGTCTTATATCGGAGAGGCCAAGCGTTTGTCCTCCAGGCAGGCTCGTTGGTCGTTGTTTCTTACCCATTTCAATTACGTTCTGACTTACAGACCTGGGTCAAAGAATTCTAAAGCCGATGCGCTATCTCGCCAATATGAGCCCTCTGCTTCAGTTGAACCACTTATGTCCTCCATTGTACCCAAATGCAATATTATTGCTAATACCAGTCTCAAAATTCATTCCCCGCTACTTGACCAGATCTTGAAGTCGCAACATCTAGCTCCCGGAAACACTCCTGAGGGAAGAAACTTTGTTCCTCCTGAACTTCAACTGGAGCTCTTACAATGTTTTCACGAAAGTAAAGTAGCTGGTCATCCTGGTATTCGCAAGACATACTCTCTGATATCCAAGGATTTCTGGTGGCCTTCACTTCGAAAAGATATTGAGGAGTTCGTCGCAGCTTGTGAAACTTGTGCCAAGACTAAACTACCTCATGCTTCTCCATGTGGCCTGTTACACCCCTTGGACATTCCTGAGAGACCTTGGTCCTGCTTGTCCATAGACTTTATCGTTGATTTGCCTGCTTCCAAGAGACAGACTGTTATTCTCACGGTGGTGGATAGATTTACTAAGATGGCTCATTTCGTGCCATTACCTAAACTTCCGACTTCTCCTGAATTGGCGGAGATTTTTGCGAGAGAGGTTTTTCGTCTACATGGGATTCCTTCGGAGATTCAACTCGCTCTAGCCCTTTCTTCATGAACTATGGCTTTCATCCTTCGATTTTTCCTTCGGTTTCCTCTTCTCAGGGGATACCGTCGGTTGATGATCATGTCGCCAACCTGAAGAAATTATGGGATCAGACTCGGCAAATTCTGTTACATAGTTCCTCGTTGTTCAAGAAACACGCTGACAAGCATAGAAGAGCGGCTCCTGTTTTTGTCCCTGGGGATAGGGTATGGTTGAGTACTAAGAATGTTCGCCTAAAAGTTCCATCTATGAAATTTGCTCCTCGCTACATAGGCCCTTACAGGGTTCTCACTCGTATCAATCCGGTTGCGTATCGCCTGGCTCTGCCACCTGCCTTACGCATTCCTAACTCTTTTCATGTCTCCTTGTTGAAACCTCTTATTTGCAACAAATTCTCCTCTAAGGTTTCCTCACCTCGTCCTGTTCAGGTGGAGGGTCGGGAGGAGTACGAGGTCAGCTCCATCATTGATTCCAGAATTTCGAGGGGAAAATTGCAATATCTGGTCAACTGGAGGGGATATGGTCCTGAGGAGAGGAGTTGGGTACCTCAGGAGGACGTTCATGCTTCTCGCCTTCGCAGAGCATTTCACCTCCGCTTCCCATCTCGCCCCGGTTCCTTCCGCCCGGTGGGCGTATCTGAGAGGGGGGGTACTGTCAGGGTACCTGAGGCCTCTACCTCTAAGGGAGGTAGAGACTTGGTGGTTTATCCGTCCAGGCGAGCTGCTCCCTCCGTTCCTCGCGGTTCATCCAGTCACTTAAACACCGGCCGCGAGGAATCCACGTCCTTTTCTAGCAGGACGCTCAATACGTGACGTCATGACGCTATCACGAGCGACCTGTCACTCAAGTGTCCGATATCCAATCGGTACTTGTCAGAGGCGTGCTTACCATCCGGAGCCAGGGTATTTAAGCTTACTTCTCCCTTCAGCTCATTGCCCTGTCGTGGTTCTAGCTTGTCTAGTCACTCAGTGCTCTGGTATTCTCGTTTGCTCTATTTGGTTTTGACTCGGCTTGTTGTACTTTCCTGCTTCTCTGTTATCCCTTGACCCGGCTTGTCCCTCGCTTATCTGTCTTCTCGTTCCCTCGACCTCGGCTTGTCTCTGACTATTCTCTATTACTCTCGGTACGTTAGTCCGGCCATTCTAAGGCCCGGTATACGTACTTTTCCACTCTTTGTACTCTGCGTGTTGGATCCCTGTCCCGATCCTGACACTTTTCAATCCAGCGCTGGTTCTTACCTGTTGGAATGGGGTCCAACTCATTGCCTCAAGCACAGTAGACTGTAAATTACTTAAAATATGTCCTCCTCCTAAGCTGTTCAGATGCCTGCATGACTCCATATATAGGTGACTGCTTATTAATCATGTCCATTTAATTTGTTTAACATTTCGTTTTACATACTCCATAAGCAGGGCATCCTGAAACATAAAGCATAACTCATAGTTTTAGTTGGCCAACCTTTGATTGTAACACCCAACTACATTATTTCTCTCCTAACACCTAACCCACACCCTCATACCTAACAATAACCTTTTAAATATAACCCCAATCCTTAATGCCTTTATTCTTTTATTCTATCATTTGTGCATTCAGCAATTTGGATTTCTCGCATTTAGCCTTATTTCATTAGGCATTTTAATTCTTATAGTATTCTGATGGTTTATCCAATTTCATGTTACTTCTTCACCTTAAATTGTTTTGCATAAATCACACACAAATTGCACTTTTAACATAAATACTAACATACTTTTCCAAAACAGCGTTAAATGTGCTAAGTTCTTATTTATTTATAAGGTAGAGGAAGCTAATAGTGGGCAATCCTCCAATGTCTCAGCTGAGGAAATGAGTAGATCAGGAATCCACCAGTGACCATTCAAAAGCATTCACAAGTCTATCGTTGATAAGACAGTGTAGTTCCAAAAACCTTTATTCATGCAACACAATGCTTTAGAGGCATAGCAACATTGACCTGTCTATTGGCTATTTTCCTTTATGTGTACTATGTTGCTACAAATTTTTTTTGCAAGAGCAAAGTGCTTTTGGAACGTGTGTTGCTCATTACCTAAGTGTAGATTTTGAACAGTGTAATTTTTTGGCACATTTCTCTTATTCATCATTTTAGTTTAAATATCTCCCCAAACTGATGCTGTAGGTAGAAAGACAATAGTGTGCGTTATGATACATTACAAGTGGTAATGGAACCATGAGCAAAGGAAGCTATGATTTGATCATCATGCTGAGATTGCAGCCCCAAAAGTGTATTAAAGTGTTCTGGGAATCTCAATGTAAGGCAGAATTATATTCTGTTATTGCATGTGTAATAAAAAAAGTAATTTGCATCTTTATTAACTTTGATCATAAACAATGTAAAACTATATCATATGTAGCCAAGGCAGAACATTTATTTTTTCTGATCTAATTGCTTATGCGTTACTTCAGACGGGCATCAAAATACAATGATAATTTAATTCATGTAACAAATATTAGAAATGTAGTAAAAATAACAGAACATACAGGTCACTGTGTGCCTTTGTGAAGCTTTTAAAAATTTCATGAAATATATGCATGCTTTAAATAAATGATCAGTTCACACTTTTAAATAACCATAACACTAGATTCTTTTGCTTAAGTAATGACTTTCATGCAATTTTGGAACCGTCAAGAAGTTAAGTCTAGTAAATGTTTAATTAGATGTCAGTCAAAACGAAAGCAATTTTCAAATATTATCATTGCACAGCAAATACTGCAAAACATGCAATGCTTTTATTGTTTTGTTTTGTTTTAAAAGCTTGCTTTGCATATTCCAAAACTTTATGTTTGTTTTTTTCCAGGGACCAATAACAAAAAACTAGAATTTGTTTTTCATCAGAACAAACCAAGATTTTTCTTGTTCTAAATTTCATATATGCAAAAGAAAAACCTCCACAAAACCTTTCAAACGTATGTTGTTACATTGACCCCTTCACTCGTAAATGGTCCGGAAAAACCCTCAGCCTCCAGAATATGTAAATTTTGTGTGTCCTCTAAAGTAATTATTTGAATGTATTTTTTTGTTTGTTTTAGTATGCATATACAGTGTATTATTTAAAAGAAACACAAATTTGGGTTGGACTGGAAAAATGTAAAAAAAAATATTTACCAAATAGTGAATTTAAAGATAAGGAATAGGGTTGTAATTGACCATACAATGATTAGCCACAACATTAAAACCACTGACAGTTGAAGTGAAAAACATTCATTATATTGTTGCAATGGCACCTGTCAAGAGGTGGGATGTATTAAGCAGCACATGAAAAGTCAGTTCTTAAATGGCATGTGTTGGAAGCAGGAAAAATGGGCAAGCACAAATATATGAGTGACTTTGACATGGGCCAAATAGTAATGGATAGACAACTGGATCAGAACATCTCCAGAATGGCAAATCTTGTGTTGTGTTCCATCAGTTCTTCGGTTCCTTTTCTAAGGCGCAAAGCTTTCCATGTTCATTTTAATCTAAATATTTCTTAAAATCTTGTTTGGCATCAGTTGATGAGGTTGATCGTGGAACAGTGCTTCTGCTAAGTTCTTCTTCCTGACTTTAATGCAGCCCATTTGTCCAAAGTACTAACTCAGAAAGTGCAGCCTTTTCTTTAATTATTTGTTCATCGTTCTATAGAATTCGATGCATTAGGCCTACATAACTAGCATCCAATCAAATCTAATTTTCTAGTAAAAGTACATCACATCTCTTTATTGAATTAAGTAAAAAAATATACTCTTTAAATGGCTGATGGATTTTTTTTTAATATATAAAATATATACTCTATAAAATTGTGGAGACATCTTTACTGGCTCCAATTGCACCACACTGCTTTTAACCCTGCATCACACTCTTTTTAAGCATAATTAAATACAAAATGTTGGGAGTGTTAATACATATAGTTAGTTTCTGAAAAATGATGAAGCTCCCACCCTTATAACGATCAGTTATAAGATTTTGACCTTGTCCGTCTTTTATTTTCTTTCTTTTCATTCTATTATAAGACTGGACTTTGCTGACTTTCCAACTGCTTTGCCTTACCATCTGTTTCTATTTTTCTATGGTAAAATGAGTAAAAGCCTGTTTAAGTGCAACAGTGAGTCATTGTCAAACTTATTCTGGCTCTCTGCAGTGTTAGAAATTAAGAAGAAATTATTAGAAAATCCCAAAAGAATAATGAATGATTTTGGAACAACTGGAATTTATCAGAGCTGTAAACTGTAACTCACGTATGGACTGTTATCTTTTTATTAAAGCAGCACTGTAACCCCCTCTCTGAAAAAATGTGTATTTTATGAAGATAGAATCTTTATGACGTACTTATATTGAATGTGTCGGAATTTCATTGAAACTCTAACCCAGTGAAGGGATTATTATTATTATTATTATTATTATTATTATTATTATGTTATTTATATAGCGCCATCAAATTCTGCAGCGCTTTACAATGGGTGGACGAACAGACATGTAGTTGTAACCAGACAAGTTGGACGCACAGGAACAGAGGGGTTGAAGGCCCTGCTCAATGAGCTTACATGCTACTAAGACAAAGTAGAGACTATTTTATCTCTGTATATTTCCTATGCCTGACACTTCTAGACACTGGGTGAAGCTACCGCCATCTTGAATTGTCAATACCCCCGGGCATCATCACGGACAGCTGCAGCAAATTGGTTGTATCTATAGAAGATCCAGTGGTCTTGTTGATCCTCCATATACCTTACTGCTGTACTCTCGTGCATGCACGAGAGTACAGCCTTGAAGTCGGCACTTAGCGCTGTAGCTCCAGTAGCTGAATAAGACCCACCGGGAGTAGATGGTCTTATGAAGATGGGTGGTGCTCGCATTGGACAGGTTCAGGTAAATATAACTCACCTTTCCCTGGACCTTCAGTGGCAATGTCACAAACAGGGGTTGTTGCAAATTCTACAAAGTTGGTGACAGTGACGCTTTAACTTTTTTATTTGCAAGGGTTTTCATATGGAAATAAATTATACAGAAACTCAGGACCTACATGATTCAAGCTGTAATGCTGTTAATGATAGTTATTTTGCACCTAAAACATTTGTTAATATTATTGATATTTTACATACACAGTAAAACATTTGATGTTTAAGTTAGTGGGATCATTGCACTTAACTGGTGGTTACAGTAGGATATATTTATTAAAGAAACACTCCAAGTGCCATAAACACTACAGTGCCCTTGTAGCGTTACTTACCTTATCCGGGGGCCGGCCGCGGTCCTCTCTTCAAGCCGCGCGCGGTCCTGCGGCTGCACGAGCCGCGCGCGGCTCATCCGACTCTTCTAACAGGAAGGCGGGCAGTGACCGCGAGATGCGGTCACGTGTCCCGCCTGAATCTAAGAGCGCGCCGCGAGTCTCGGGCGCGCTCTTAAAGAGACAGTGGGAGCCTAAATTGCAAAAAGGCTCCCATTGGCCCCTGTCATGCCACTCACCCCATACACTTACCTTTTGGGGGTGTGTAAGTGACAGGAGCCAATCACATTAGTTTGGAAGCTACTTATACTTACCCTTTTCCCTTAGTTCCTTGCCCTATCGTGGTTTCTGTTTCAGTTCCCTTTAGCGCTTGTTGTGTTCAGTTGTGTTCCTCCGTATTTGACCTTGGTTTTGTATTCTGACTTCGTTTTCGCTTTATCCTTGTCTGTTCTGTTTACTGGCTTGCTGTTTCCTGTGTACCAGACCCCAGCTAGTCCTCGTTTACGCTGTCTCTTCGTGCCCTTGACCTCGGATCGTTCCTGACTCTGTACTTCTCCTATATACGTCGAGTCCGGCCATTCTAAGGTCCGGTAGACGTATCTCTCCTCAGTGCTGTCTTCTGTTTAGCTGGATCCTGTGTGTAGGGGTATATTCTCGTTACATTACGATAGGGCCATGGACCCCGCAGATTTAGCTCAACAGATGTCGTCCCATGAGGCTAGATTTGTAGAGCAGGATTACCGAATGGATCAGATAGCCCAGGCTCTCCAGACGCTCTTAGCTAGAACCATTCCAGCAACCACACCTAACCCTCCTACACCCCTTCTTCCTGAAGTATCTACTTTGCCTAATACTTCGGCCCATTTAACACCTCCTCCTAGGCATGGAGGGGACTCTAAGACATGCAGAGGGTTCATTAACCAAATAGAATTCCACTTTGAGATGTATCCACGTTCATTTCCCACAGAGAGGTCTAAAGTTGGGTTCTTTATGCACCAACTTACCGATAAAGCCCTTGAGTGGGCAAATCCTATTTGGGAAGCTAATGGACCTATGGTACATGATTTTCACAGTTTTCTTACAGCTTTTCGCAGAACTTTTGATACAATGAAAAGGTCTAAGAATGCCGCAAGAGCATTAATGAGAGTTAAACAGGTTTCTAGGTCTGTGGCTGATTACGCTATTCAGTTTCGTACCCTTGCCTCACAGGTAGATTGTACCAACAATGGGTTAACTACGGCCTTCATGGAAGGTTTATCAGACTCCATATTGGATGAGGTAGCAGCTAAGGAGCTTCCTATTGCCTTAGAGGACCTTATTGATTACCTCATTGATATAGATAATAGGATTCGTGACAGGCTCTATACTAAGAACAGGAATAGACGTTTTGTTACACCTATTCACCCCAGAGTTAATATACCGGAGAGTGTTAAAGGATCTGAAGAGGAACCTATGCAATTAGGGGTTGCCAAACTCTCAGATACTGAAAAATTACATAGGAGAAGGGAGGGACTCTGCCTATATTGTGGTAAGAGAGACCACATGGTAAAGGAATGTCCTTTGCTCCCGGAAAACTCTCGCACCTAAGACCTTATAGGGGACTGGCCTTGGGTGTGATTTCTAAGTCTCCTACATTGCCTCCTAACCGACTGCCTCTCCCTGTTTCTTTACATATGGGAGAGAGTTGTATAGTTGAAAACATATACGCTCTGGTTGACTCCGGGGCAGCTGAAAATTTTATAGACTCTGGTTTTGTAAAGAAAAATAACATTCCCATCAGAGAGAAGGAGATACCCTTGGCCATTGAGGCCATAGATGGTAGACCATTAATTTCTCCAGTTGTTACTCATGAGACTGCACCATTACACATGTACACAGGGGTTTTACATTATGAAACCATTCGGTTCCAGGTCATCACCTCTCCCTCTTCACAATTAATGTTAGGGTATCCATGGTTACGTGCCCACAATCCCATTTTTGACTGGGAGACAGGGCAGATAAAATCATGGAGTGAAGCCTGCCACGAGTCTTGTACTATTGAAGTCACGCCTGTGAATTCTATTAATGTTCCTACCATTCCTCCTTTGTCTACGGCTATACCCTCTCAGTATTTATCTCTAAAGGCTGTCTTTGATAAAAGAGAGGCGGACAAATTACCGCCTCACAGACCCTACGATTGTGCCATTGACTTGTTGCCTGGCACTATACCTCCAAAGGGCAGGGTGTACCCTCTATCGGTTCAAGAAAACCGTGTCATGGAGGAATACATTAAGGAATCATTAGACAAGGGATTTATTAGGAGATCCTCTTCTCCAGCTGGAGCGGGGTTCTTCTTTGTATCAAAAAAAGAAGGTGATTTAAGACCGTGTATCGATTATAGAGGTCTAAATAAAATCACCATCAAAAATGCATACCCTATACCGTTAATCACAGAATTGTTTGACAGGGTCAAACATGCCACGGTATTCACCAAACTGGATCTTAGAGGAGCATACAATTTAATACGTATAAAGAAGGACCACGAATGGAAGACAGCATTCAACACTAGATCAGGCCATTATGAGTATACTGTTATGCCATTTGGGCTTTGCAATGCCCCAGCAGTATTTCAAGAATTAATTAATGATGTCTTAAGAGACTTTATTCACACGTTTGTTATTGTATACTTGGATGACATTTTAATATATTTTACAGATTTGCACACTCATCACAGACATGTTACGACAGTTCTGAAGACCCTTCTTGCTAATGGTCTTTATTGTAAACTAGAAAAATGTCTATTTGACCAATCCGAAGTCCAGTTTTTGGGGTATTTGATTTCCGCTAAGGGTTTTCCTATGGATCCCCGGAAGCTCGCTGCTGTCATAGAATGGCCTCTACCGCAAGGTCTGAAAGCCATCCAGCGTTTTCTTGGTTTCTCCAATTATTATAGATGTTTTATCAAAGGTTTTTCGTCTATTGTAGCACCTATTACCCGTATGACAAAAAAGGATGGCAATACTCATGTCTGGTCTACCGAGGCACTTCAGGCCTTTGAATTTCTTAAGTCTACGTTCGCCTCTGTACCTATTTTACAGCATCCTGTCCCCTCATTGCCCTATATACTTGAAGTTGATGCTTCCGATATCGGGGAAGGTGCTGTCTTATCTCAAAGAGAGTCGCCTGAAAAGCCATTGCATCCTTGTGGCTTCTTTTCTAAACAAATGTCCAAAGCAGAAAAAAATGATGATGTGGGTAATCGTGAACTCCTTGCTATCATTTTAGCACTCAAAGAATGGAGACATTTGTTAGAAGGCACTAAGGATCCCATCCTCATATTTACGGATCATAAGAACCTATCCTACCTTAGAGAAACTAAAAGATTGTCTTCCAGGCAGGCTAGGTGGTCACTGTTCTTGTCTCATTTCAATTATATAATCACCTATAGGCCAGGTGATCGGAACACTAAAGCGGACGCTCTGTCCAGACAGTTTGAAACTATTGACAAACAGGAGATTGATGTTACTCCTGTCATTCCCCCAGACAGGATAATAGCAACTACTATATTGTCTATTTCCTCGTCCCTCTTGCAGGCCATACAAGCGAAACAAAGCATGGCACCTAGCGAGAGGCCTAATGATAAATTGTTCGTTGACGTTCCCGAGAGACGGGATATTCTGTCACTATATCATGATACTAAGAATGCTGGACATCCTGGTATTTCCAAAACGGTGTCAGCTGTTTCTCTGTATTTTTGTTGGGATTCCTTACGAAAGGATGTCACTGACTATATAAGTGCTTGTACTACTTGTGCCTGTATGAAATCCTCTCGTAGAGTTCCTTGTGGGCTGTTGCATCCGTTACCCGTTCCCGAGAGACCTTGGTCTAACCTATCAATGGATTTTATTGTTGAATTACCTCCTTCGAATGGTAACACAGTCATCCTGATGATAGTAAATCGGTTTTCCAAAATGGCTCACTTTGTGTCTCTTCGCAAGTTGCCCACATCCAAGGAACTGGCTCTTATCTTCGCTAGAGAAGTATTTCGGTTACATGGTATTCCCTTATCTATTGTATCCGATAGGGGTAGCCAATTTATTTCCAGGTTCTGGAAAGCCTTTTGTTCGGAAATGGGTATTTCTCTCTCATTTTCTTCCGCTTACCATCCCCAGTCTAATGGAGCTGCTGAACGTGCCAACCAGTCTCTGGAGCAGTACCTCCGTTGTTTTATGTCTCACCATCAGGACAATTGGTCTGACCTGCTTCCTTGGGCTGAATTTGCTCGGAATAACGCCACTCATGATTCTTCCGGCAAAAGCCCGTCGTCTATGGCCAGCATCCCGTTGTTCTTCCGGCTGCATTCTCCTCACAGGGCATGCCAGTTCTGGATGAGCATTTGGCTGGTTTGCGTAATACTTGGGAGCAGGTTCAGCGTTCTTTGGTGGACTATGCTGCTCGCCAGAAGGCTCAGGCTGACAAGCATCGCAGAGCGGCTCCTTCCTATGTTGTGGGGGACAGGGTTTTGCTTTCCACACGGAATATTCGCCTCCGGGTGCCTTCTATGAAATTGGCTCCCCGCTTCATTGGTCCTTTTCGTATTATACATAAGGTTAATCCCGTTTCTTATGCCTTGGGTCTGCCTAAGAATCGGCGTATACCTAATGTCTTTCACACCTCGTTGTTGAAGCCTTACGTACGCAACCGCTATACCCGGCATTCTCCTCCTCCCCCTCCTGTCTCTGTGGAGGGTCATGAGGAGTTCGAAGTGTCTGCTGTTCTTGACTCTCGTTTCCTTAGGGGTCGGCTTCAGTACTTGGTACATTGGAAGGGTTATGGGCCTGAGGAGCACAGTTGGATTTCAGCTGATGCTGTTCATGCTCCCCACCTTGTGCGTTCCTTCCATTCACGTTTTCCTGCCAGGCCTGGTCCTGCCCGCCCAGAGGGCGTGTCCTCGGGGGGGGTACTGTAGCGTTACTTACCTTATCCGGGGGCCGGCCGCGGTCCTCTCTTCAAGCCGCGCGCGGTCCTGCGGCTGCATGAGCCGCGCGCGGCTCATCCGACTCTTCTAACAGGAAGGCGGGCAGTGACCGCAAGATGCGGTCACGTGTCTGCCTGAATCTAAGAGCGCGCCGCGAGTCTCGGGCGCGCTCTTAAAGAGACAGTGGGAGTCTAAATTGCAAAAAGGCTCCCATTGGCCCCTGTCATGCCACTCACCCCATACACTTACCTTTTGGGGGTGTGGAAGTGACAGGAGCCAATCACATTAGTTTGGAAGCTACTTATACTTACCCTTTTCCCTTAGTTACTTGCCCTATCGTGGTTTCTGTTTCAGTTCCCTTTAGCGCTTGTTGTGTTCAGTTGTGTTCCTCCGTATTTGACCTTGGCTTTGTATTCTGACTTCGTTTTCGCTTTATCCTTGTCTGTTCTGTTTACCGGCTTGCTGTTTCCTGTGTACCAGATCCCGGCTAGTCCTCGTTTACGCTGTCTCTTTGTGCCCTTGACCTCGGATCGTTCCTGACTCTGTACTTCTCCTATATACGTCGAGTCCGGCCATTCTAAGGTCCGGTCGACGTATCTCTCCTCAGTGCTGTCTTCTGTTTAGCTGGATCATGCGTGTAGGGGTATATTCTCGTTACAGCCCTATAGTTGTTATTGTGCCAAGAATTCCCTGGTAGCCTTCAATGTAAGTAATGTTTTGGAGCGTGTCAGGCACAGGAGGTTTAAAATCTTTGTCAGGAGTAGTGGAGGCTGATTGCTCTCAGTTAATGACCTAAGCCCTTCACCACTAGTCTAGTTCAGAGCAGAAGACTTCCAGCACTCAATAAAGTTGATGAGCATCACCCACTGGACCACATTGGACCATTGGACCACAGGTAAGTTATCAAACCATTTGCAAATTGTATGATTACTTACATTGAGGGATGCCAGGGCACAATGTAGTGGTTATAATGCTTAGAGTGTTGCTTTAAAAATGAAAACAAACATTTACATAGCGTGAACTGTATATACATAATGAAATACTAACTGCAATTGTAGCATAAGGAGTCTAAAAAGGTAACTTCCCATTTCATACCATTTGGGTCATGATTTTAGTAATAGAGGGACACGTATAAAAATAAACAAAAAAACATGCAAATGTTCACATTAAAATTAGCATGTCACATTGTATCACTCCTTTGGATAGAAAACAGCCATGTTGTTCTAGAATGAAGTGGGTGCACAATAACTATGTCCATATAAAAATGCTTGCGTTGTGTTATTTCCACACATGTTCCATGTCATTCTTCCCAAAGAATGACACTATGATACAAGCAATGGCGCGTTTCACTGACCAATCAGCTTGTTTAGATTGCGATGTTAAACTGGACACTGCATATATGGCTAACCTTGTAACCAGAATTTTATAATGTTTACCACTACTGTTAATAGTGTCTATTAAAAACTAAAGAATAAAATACACTGGTACTAAACAGGAGTAACTGAAAAGGAACATATGCATCTACACTTGACCATACGTTAGTTCAAAATTTCTTTTGGGTACAAATAGCTTTAATATGTCTGCCCAGGGCATTATCCTAAAACATGTGTCTCTAAATCTGCATTTAAAGTGACACTGTCATGCCGAACTTACCTTTCTTTAATCGCCTCCTCTTCTCTCCCTCTCTCAGGATCTGTTCTCCGTTTCTTCCTGTCTGACCTAGTTTTCTCTAAAACATAAGACAAATTAGGGACTACTATCCAAATCCCTCTGCGGAATGAGAACAGTTTGTTCATTCATGTTAGGACGACATTCGGTACTTTTAGGTCGGTTTGAAATGTCATTGGAATAAATTAAATTCTGATCCGATCTGTGCTGCGGCTGCATCTTGCAGCTGCTTAGTAGATAGCTCCCTGATTCTCCCCCTAGTCATCCCCAAATGCCCCTACCCCACCCCAGCCCCCACCCATGAGCAGCAGGTGTGGGCCCTAAATGAAAAAGGGTGGGACGGACCTATTGTCCTCCCCCTGGCTCCCAAACATGAGCGGCGGTTGGGGGCCCTAAATGAAAATGGGGGGGACCTATTGTCACCCATAGGTGATGGCAGGGGGGAGGATGCCCCCCATTACATTTAGGGCCCCCACCCGCCGCTCATGGTTAGGGGCCAGGGGGAGTACAATAGGTCCGTCCCACCCTTTTTCATTTAGGGCCCACACCTACTGCTTATGGGTGGGGGCTGGGGGAGGGGGGTTAAGGGGATTTGGGAATGACTAGGGGGACAATTAGATATAGTGTAGTCGGGAGGGGGGGTTAAAAATAAAACTGGATTCGGCCATGATAGTGCCGCTTTAAGGATTCTACAAGAGAGATGTATAGCCATTTTTTCTAGTAGACTAGTCATGCATCTAATAGTTTTTTATGTTATTTACTTTGACATCTGCTGGATCAACAAATACAGAAAGATTCATGAAAAGTTAGAAATATTCTTCATGTCTTTTTCTTAATTTAGTTGACTTGTCTTGTTAAATGGAAAGTACCTGATTCAAATCTTGTCACTGATGGATAATGGTTTAATCACAATGAATTCACCATTTATCAAAATTACAACCATAATGTTGCCCCATAATAAGCATTATTGTTGACAAACAGTACATCTGCTCCGCAAATCTGGACTCATATAAGTTCTGCCACATTGTGAAGGAAGTTTAATTGGGAAGTTTGAAATGAAACAAACTAAGGCAAGTGCTAACGTGTTGGAATTTTACTGTAAGGCTCAATAAACATAGAGATGAGGCAACAAAAAGTTAATTGGAGAATGTAATGTAGTTCTGATTGTACAAATCTGCAAGAAGTTTTCTCAGATTCATTGTATATTCAATGCCTGACTCAGCACTTCAAAGAGAAAGCTTATAACCTATCTGCATCTAGATTTTAATGTTGTCGTTCGCTCAATATTCATAGAAACTTAATTGACAAGGATGACTCTGTTGTCAGGGGCAAAACCGACTGGATATTCTTTTTATTGCTGAGCTGTTGAGGAATGTAATTGAGTTATTTTTATGCTTTAAAATCATGAATAAATAAGCAACTTTTCCATAAACCTGATCATATATTAACTAATAAAGTGAATATAAAAAAAATGAATATAATAAGTGAATATAAAAAGCCCAAAACAAATGTTACTTTTACTTTCACTTCCATAACAAAACCAAATGTTATTTAACCGTGAAAATTACAATATATTACAATGAATATTAATAGTACTCTGCTGTAGACGTGACATAACCAGGGCCACAAGGAATTTAGAAAATAATCAAATATCAGATTATTTTTTTTAAACTAATCATTAAAGCGACCCTTTAACATAACCACTACAGCTCGCTTTATGTTGCCTAGAGTGTCCTGCCACAGACTCATACTTTAATTTCAAATTGTGCTGAAATTGTTTGACATAAACCGAAGTGGTTACTATCACTTCAGACACGATTCTATCCTTAAAGAAAAAACAATATGTATATATATATATATATATATATATAAATATATATATATATATATTTGATACCTCAAATTCTACTGTGATTTAAACAGAATATATTGGTATTCAGATATACTTATCTGATATATTGAATTAAACAGCCTCCCAAGGTCGTGGCCCAGTTACTGACCTTTTACAACATATATGTGGATACAGAAAGAAATGAGATACGGCTGTGTACAATCTAAAACAGGAAAAAAAGAAAGCACATAGTGTAATACAGTAAAACAAGTGCTAGTGTGTTAAGATTATAATGCACTCACAAGATCAAGGTGAATAATGCGCTCAAAAGGTGCCTGCCCCGATGAACTTGGGCGGCTAAACGCCTCCACTTTCCACTGGCAATCCAAGCGGACCAAAATATGTAATGAGACTCCGGTAGGTATAGGTAAAATAAATATGCAAATTTATTGTAAAAAAGAGGCCTTATACATTAGCCACATAAATTAAAAATAGAGAATAGGTCCTACGTGTTTCATTCCTGTAATTATCCTTGGCATAATCACTTATACATTATCAATGTTATTTTTTGTCTAAACTGACTGGCAGTGATTGGCCGAAAGATACCCAGTTCCTGTCAATCCATTCCCAAGCACTGTCTTTAAACAAGATACTATAAGCCAAAGTAAAGCATCAACAAAGTGTTAAAGCAGTACAATTTTACTTTTTGCTTTTGTTAAAAACATTATATCCTTATTTACCATATCATCTTACATTGAAATGTATAAGTGTGGGGCATGGCTTGGCAAGTGTAGAAGATGGCCATTTGAGTTTTAGCTCTGCTCTGCAGAAGCCCCAAAACAGCACAGTGATGATGAAAAAGAGAGAACTTGGTGCAAAGATTTATATATCAGGAACAAAGTACAAGAAGGTGCAGGCTAAGCTAAATACTAACTTGATGAACGACTCCAAATGACAGTAATATGCTTCCAGATTATGTATGAAATCCTTCATTGTCAATAGCATCATCATCATCTAACAATTCTGGATTGAATTGTATAACGTTTTTGTTGATATTTTCAAACTATGACAATTCATATGTATAAATATTGACACTTATAAATATTAAACAACTCAATACAATCTTAAGTGGGGGAAAAAAGAAAGTGCTTCCCCGTTGGCTCCCACACCATGTAGAGAAGAACAGGCCACACCGGCCTTGACCTTACAAGAATACTCAGCATTTACTGCAAAGTTGAAAACTCTTTATTAAAATATACTAGTAAAAAATTCAAATAATGGAAACCTTGGGATCTCTTCCAAAAATTGATCTATTTATCCCCGTGTTCTGCACCAGATGGTTGGTTGAATCTGGCTCAATCTATATTCAACAAATTTACATGGTTAGGTAAACATCCCCGTATCAGCGTATCAAAGTATCAAAGTCAATTAAAGAGATCTAGGTGTACCCCAGCTAAAAAACTACTGGAAAGCTTGTATGTTAGCACATATTGTTTATACTCAATTTAATAATGTGAAAAAGGAAAGTTGGAATTACATTGGAATGTGCTTGACAAAATCTAGTGATACTATTAAAGAG
Organism: Pelobates fuscus; assembly: GCF_036172605.1. Classification (NCBI taxonomy): domain Eukaryota; kingdom Metazoa; phylum Chordata; class Amphibia; order Anura; family Pelobatidae; genus Pelobates; species Pelobates fuscus. The sequence goes on along the minus strand of NC_086325.1, from coordinate 84,000,091 downwards.
TTGTGATCAATATTTTGCCGGGCAATTATCTTAAGGGGTTAAGGACTGAGGACGTACTAGGAACGTCTGACAAAAAACGGTCCTTAACAAAAAAGAAAAGAAATATTGTATAGACATCTCTTCAAAAAGTATAGTTTTCAATAATCTCTGTAACACATGGAAAAACTTAGATGGGCCTGTCATCGCCAAGATAAAATTATTTCAGGTCTGCCTCAATAACTCAATTGATGTATAATGTTGATGGTCTAAATCTTTCTAATTGGATAAAGTCTGGCTTTACCAGAATTGAAAATCTACTAGATAATGACAGGGTTAAGGACTTCACTTCGTTGAATGCGGATGCTAGATAACATAATAAAGAAATCTTTAATTATATTAGAAAAAAAGGTTATCTTCAAGATCATCTAACTATGGATAGACCTGCCAAACATATTAAATTAGACAAAAAATATTCAGAGTATGAAAATGAATAAACCAGTTGCAGGCTGTATGGATTTGATTAAAGGATACCCTGACAAACCTGTTTTACCTGTGATAAAAAAAAATTGCATCAAGAACTAAAAACTGATATTAGTTGTGAGGAATGGACAGAATCAATGAAAATGGTCAATACAAATATCAATTGTTTAAACCTGTCTGAGATCCACTATAAAGTTTTAAACAAATGGTACCTGGTCCCAAGTAGGCTGTCTAGGATTTACCCCAACGCCTCAGATAGATGTTGGAGATGCCTAGCTCACAGAAGAGATTTTCTCCACATATGATGGGAGTGTGAACCTATCCAACTATTTTGGAAAATGCTAAACAAAAAAATAAAACTCTACTCTCAAAAACTATTGACTTCCACCCCAGACTTCTATTATTACAATTAAACATTCAATACATTTTTGGTACCGCCTCAACTATTGTGATACACATCTTGGCAGCTGCCAAGATGTTAATTGCCAGAAGCTCGAAGATGGTTACAGCCCCTTCCTGGCATCAGGTCAAAATTCAAATTATTTACCAAATCAAAATGGAAATGGGTATTTATAGAACATCATATGATGTATATAAAAAGTGGTTGGAACAGGTTGATAAATTACAAATTAGAGATATCCTCCCGTGACGTTAAGCGGTAAACTTTTCTTCTTGTGCTTTCATCTTTGAACATGAATAGATAAACCCTCCTCCTTGCCTCCTCCTCTCTGCAGAGAGCTTCAATTATTATTTTATTTATTTATTTATTTATTTTCCTGTTATTGTGTTTTGTTATGTTTCTGTGATGTCTTATTTTGTCTCTAACATTAATCAAATGATATAGAACAACCAAAAATATTTGGGATACGGCTGAGAAATCTAAAATTGAAAAACATAAATATACATAGTGTAAATCTATATCAAATAGTAAGTAAGTGTTCATGAAATGCACTCACAAGATTAGACGAAAGATAGCGCTCTAGGGTGCCTCCCCCGGTAGTAATGGGGGGCTATTATCTTCCTTCAGTTGCTCCAAACGAATAGATGAAAAACAGGACTCCCAGGATGGTGGAAAAAGATATAAAACGGCTTTATTAAGGATGAAACATCACCCAGCAGTAAAAATAAAATATAAACTTAAAATGAGGTCCTACGCATTTTGTTCACAGTCTGGAACTTCCTCAGGGACCAAAAATTAAAACCAAATGTTATGCAGCAATAACAAAGCATAAAATACAGCCTAATCCCACCCTCCCACTAGTCCTGTTTTATAGGGCTAACCCCTGAGTTGATTGGTGGTAATCTGGGCGTCCTCCTTTGTTTCATCCTTCATTGGTGAAGTGGTTGATCACATCCAGCTGACTTTTTCTCATTTTGATTGCAGCGCACGATTGAATGGAAAGCGGAAGTAAGTGTTAATTTCCGGTTCCGGTTTTCGGCTGACACAGACCGCGGGAATTTTGACTGCAATCAAAATGAGAAAAAGTCAGCTGGATGTGATCAACCGCTTCACCAATGAAGGATGAATCAAAGGAGGACGCCCAGATTACCACCAATCAACTCAGGGGTTAGCTGAACATGTATTCCTGACCCTATAGGGTTAAAACCACTATCTAGCCCCCCTGTCCCCCTCATGCCTCCCTAAATATAGTAAAGTCTTACGTGTATTCTAGTCTGCAGCTGCTTACTTTGTTCCTGTTTCCTTTAGACCTGCCCACTGCCTGCTGACATCAGCAGAAGTGGTAGCCTGATCCAATCACAATGCTTCCCCATAGGATTGGCTGAGACTGACAAAGAGGCAGTTCAGGGGCAGAGCCAGCACAGTTCAAACACAGCCCTGGCCAATCAGCATCTCCTCATAGAGATGAATTGAATCAATGCATCTCTATGAGGAAAGTTCAGTGTCTGCATGCAGAGGGTGGTGACACTGAATGTTTGGATGCATTTTAGGCAGCCATGACCCAGGAAGGATCTCCAACAGCCATCTAAGGAGTGGCCAGTGGAGTTATCACTAGGCTGTAATGTAAACACTGCATTTTCTCTGAAAAGACAGTGTTTACAGCAAAAATCCTGAAGGGCATGATTCTACTCACCAGAACAAATGCAATAAGCTATAGTTGTTCTGGTGACTATAGTGCCTTTAATGGATAAATTATTGCTGGTTCAAGGTCTGTTGTATGTCACCAAATGGATGATTAATTGAAAACTAATAAAAATTATATATCTAAAAAAGTTGAAATCTTTTATGCAGGTGCTCCGGCAACACCACCAAAAAGACATCTCCCAGTTTAAAACCAAAATGACCAAGATGGTACAAAACCTTAGGGACTCAGGGAATGTACCAACCGGCTGGAGTTCAAGATAAACAAAGTGTCAGTCTCCCACAAAGCTTTGGTTGACAAATACAAGGAACTTACTTTAGGGACCTGGAGGCTGGAACAGAAGCTGACCGAAGTGGAGGACAATTTGAGACAAAACAATGTCTGTATAAGAGGCATACAGGACATTGTCCCACATGACATCCTGGAGGAATTTTTTTTTTTTAAAGAGTTTGCTCTAGCTTTATTACTAGATCTAACCACAAACACCGTACTAGTTTTCACCAAAAATCAACTACCTAAAGGTGGAAACCAAACAAAAAAAAAGAAAAAAAAGTAAGATTCAGTGGCAGGGAACATGCATTTGCATACAAACCTCCACTGAGTCTATGCACCAGGGAGACACTCCAGGTTTGTCACTTGGCTTAACTCAAAAAGTATGAAATATGTAAAACAAAGCGACAATACTTGTCAAAGCGTGCTGAGAGGAAAAGTCACCTGGAATACTAACAGTATTCTTATAAATAAAAGTAACTGTAAGTGCTGTATAACCAGATATCCTACGGTCCAAAAATAACACTCCAAAGCCTGATAAGGCTAAACCTCTACCTGTTACTAGAATCCAATCCAAACCTGGGTTAAAAGTGGTAATACTAGCACCAGCCTCCACTCTGTGGCTTTATTGTGTATTTCCAAAGTGGAGGTAGTAATAAGAGGAGATAAATAGAGCAGTGAAAATGTGCCCACACAGTACTCCAATATCCACTTAAAGTACCCTCTATATGCTTTGTGGCTAGACGTACATATTTTAATTTCATGGGCACTAGTTGCCACCTAAAATGTGGGGGTAACTAAAGTGTCTTCCATGGAATATCCTCCACCAACATACCTTGGTATACACTTATGATTTACGTTTTTGACACTAAGACCCTCTGATTCCCTCCTACCTGGGGACTTTTATATATATATATATGATATCATATAATCATATATTGTGTCAGGATTATGCAATATATGATCATATAATGTAACTAAACCCCCATTATTTTTTTGCCTAGATGAGGTGTTTAAAAAAATAAATAAAAAAAATACTACAAGATTTGAAATAATTTTTTAGTGAATAAGCGAGTGCACTGGATTTTGTATGTTGTATAAATTGGCCCCAGCGGCACCCTATATGTATGCATGTTTAGGTGAGTGCAGCCCTCTTGGTTTCAGAAATTTACACGGGATCATCTACATAGTGAAACCACACAAAGGATGAGTTGTTACAGGCTGTCTCAAGGTGGTCGTAATTGACCTCAACCAACACTATAATCTAAAGTATGTTTTATTTTACATGACTTTTAAATATGTTTTTATTGATGTTTTTACATTTTAGTGCCAGAGGATTTCTGTTATCTTGGTATTTCAGCTATAAAGGAATGTAAGACATACACAGATAGACACACACACACCTCCTCATTTTCGTTATGCAATCTTTAAATTAGTACCAAAATCAATAAAATGAATTAGGAGTTATTGGTGGTCTGGTGGATCTCCTATCAACCATGGGGACGTGGTCTCCACCTATCCCTTTATCTTATGTGCAACAGGAGAGAGTTTAAAAAAGTAATCATCTGAAGTCCAGCAGACCATGTGAAATGTAAAATAACACATTCCCAAAAACACATAGAACATTCTGCCTTCCCACATTGTGGGCAGGCCCGGACTGGCCATCGGGCACACCGGGCAAATGCCCGATGGGCCGCGGTGGCCGTGGGCCGAGGCCGGCAGGGAGATCACAGGATATCCCCAGCCGGCCCCTGCAGGGCCGGCACTATCCTAGCGCCGGCCCCGCTGTATTTCATGGAGGGCCGGTGGGGAGATCAAAGATCTCCCTCACCGGCCCACATGCTGTCAAAGGCGGCCGCCGGCGGGGAGAGAGTGGGGAGGGAGCCAGCCTGCCAGCAGAGGAACCCGGCGGAGCTCTAACTTTAGCTCCGCCAGGTTCCTCTCGCGAGATCCGGTGCGTTGCCATGGCAACGACCGGATCTCGCGAGAGTGAACTCTAGCCCGCAGGCTAGAGTTCACTCACCGCTGGACCACCAGGGATGGATGATGGCAGAGTGCCTGAACCCCCCTCCCACTCACCAGCGTGCCGGACCCCCCCCTCCCAGGCTAAAAGGTAAGAAGGGAGGGGGGGGACATACATTACTTTTTTTTTGTTTTTATTTACCCCCCCAAGACACTACCTTCTAACATGTATCCACAGCACTCACACACATCATCCCCAGCACTATCACACTCAGCACTCTCACACACATCATCCAGGGGCGTATTAGCCGCGAGGCAAACAAGGCATTTGCCTTGGGCGGCATTTTTCAGGGGGCGGCAAAAAAAGCCGCCCCCAAATGCCCAAGGCAAATGTCTTGTTAGCCTTGCGGCTAACAAGGCATGCTGGGCGGCCGGCGGGCTGCTGGGCAGTGCCGGTGGGAGGGCGGGCGGCGAGGGAGCACTTTCTCTGAGCTGTCTGCTCAGCTCCCTCGCGCGCCGCAGAGTGAGGCTGGGAGCCGGAATATGATGTCATATTCCGGCTCCGCCTCCCAGCCTCACTCTGCGGCGCGCGAGGGAGCTGAGCAGACAGCTCAGAGGAAGTGCTCCCTCGCCGCCCGCCCACCCACCCACCCGCACTGCCCAGCAGCCACTGGACCACCAGGGAGACAGATACCCCCCCAGCATTCCCAAAGGTAAGGAGGCTGGGGGGGTTAAATTTAAAAAAAATAAAAAAAAAATGTATTAAATATGTGAGTGAGTGAGTGTGTTTGTATGTCTGTTAGTGTGTCTGTGTGTGTGTGTGTGTGTGTATGTCTGTAAGTGTGTGTGTGTCTGTTAGTGTGTGTGTATGTCTGTGTGTGTGTGTGTGTCTGTTAGTGTGTGTGTGTGTGTGTGTATGTCTGTAAGTGTGTGTTTGTTAGTGTGTGTGTATGTCTGTTAGTGTGTGTGTGTGTCTGTTAGTGTGTGGGTCTGTGTGTGTGTGTGTGTGTCAGTGTGTGTGTTAGTGTGTGTGTGTATGTTAGTGTGTTTGTCTGTTAGACTGTGTGTGTGTCTGTTAGTGTGAGTGTGTGTGTATCTGCTAGTGAGTGTGTGTGTTAGTGTGTGTGTGTGTGTTTCTGTTACCTAGTGTATGCGTATTTGTCAGTGAATGTGTGTGTGTGTATTTAGAAGGCGGGACGGGGGAAGGGTTGGGTGGGGGTGGCGCGGGCGGGGGGGGGGGAGGGTTGGGTGGGGGTGGCGTGGGCGGGAGGGGGGCGCCTGAGTTTTGTCCTGCCTAGGGCAGCACAAAACCAGGATACACCACTGACATCATCCCCAGCACTATCACACTCAGCACTCTCACACACATCATCCCCAGCACTATCACACTCAGCACTCTCACACACATCATCCCCAGCACTATCACACTCAGCACTCTCACACACATCATCCCCAGCACTATCACACTCGGCACTCTCACACACATCATCCACAGCACTATCACACTCGGCACTCTCACACACATCATCCCCAGCACTATCACACTCGGCACTCTCACACACATCATCCCCAGCACTATCACACTCAGCACTCTCACACACATCATCCACAGCACTATCACACTCGGCACTCTCACACACATCATCCCCAGCACTATCACACTCAGCACTCTCACACACATCATCCCCAGCACTATCACACTCAGCACTCTCACACACATCATCCCCAGCACTATCACACTCGGCACTCTCACACACATCATCCCCAGCACTATCACACTCGGCACTCTCACACACATCATCCCCATCACTATCACACTCGGCACTCTCACACACATCATCCCCAGCACTATCACACTCGGCACTCTCACACACATCATCCCCAGCACTATCACACTCGGCACTCTCACACACATCATCCCCAGCACTATCACACTCGGCACTCTCACACACATCATCCCCATAACTATCACACTCAGCACTCTCACACTCATCATCCCCATCACTATCACACTCAACACTCTCACACACATCATCCCCAGCACTATCACACTCAGCACTGTCACACACATCATCCCCAGCACTATCACACATCATCCCCAGCACTATCACACATCATCCCCATCACTATCACACTCAGCACTCTCACACACATCATCCCCATCACTATCACACTCAGCACTCTCACACACATCATCCCCAGCCGTATCACACTCAGCACTGTCACACACATCATCCACAGCACTATCACACATCATCCCCAGCACTATCACACATCATCCCCAGCCCTATCACACTCAGCACTCTCACACACATCATCCACAGCACTATCACACACATCATCCACAGCACTCACACACATCATCCCCAGCACTATCACACTCAGCACTCTCACACACATCATCCACAGCACCCACACACACAAATCACCCACAGCACCCACACACACATCACACAGCACCCTCACACAAATCAATCACACACAGCACCCTCACACACATCACACCTCACACACACATACTGCACCCCTCACATACACACAGAATCCCCCCGACACACTGCACCACACACATACACAATACTTCCAAACATATATATATATATATATATATATATATATATATACACACACACACTAGATTCTTTGTAAGCAAACACATACTACACTCCTAAACACACACTCTCTTCAAACACTACATCACTTATACACACACACTATAGCCTGCATGCACACTCTTGCTACATCAGGGATAGGCAACCTTCGGCTCTCCGGATGTTGTGGACTACATCCCCCATAATGCTCTTACACACATAATGCTGGCAAAGCATCATGGGAGGTGTAGTCCAAAGCATCTGCAGAGCCGAAGGTTGCCTATCCCTGCCCTATACACACACATTCTCTACAGCCCCTAGCCACATATGCATTACATTACACCACAAACACAACACGCCTAAAACCGACCTTATTACACAATACCACACCACAATCAGCTCACTCTGCACACACACAATACCACAAGCAGGCTCCAAAAACATGCACAATACTCTTTCCTGGCATTTTTCTCTCCTGGTATCCATTTATAGAGACACCAGAGGCAAGTTGCAAGGAAACACAGTGCAAGCATGTTATTAAATTTGCTTGCGCTGTGCAGAACAAATACAGGGCTTTTTTCTCATGCTAGAGCTCTTCAGCAGAGCTCTGCGCATGGTCTGCCCTGGAAGAGCATTGAACCAACATGCTCACTTTGAGAGGGGGTGTGTTTGTCATTAGTGATGACAAAACACATCTCCTCTGCCCCGCCCCCTTCTTAGTGGGCCGCTGTGGTAAAAAAATGCCCGGGCCGAATTTTTTTCCCAGTCCGGCCCTGATTGTGGGTATACGGCGAACCATCTTTTATCTTCTGCTGATTCTTTGCAATTGGTAACTGTACTCTTTGTTTTCAATAACTGGGCTCTATACTGTTAATAATAAATCGTGCTCTCATTTAGTAATTTACTGCTCAAGCAAGACAAGCAATTCCAAGTTGATTTTCTTTTCATCTTCTTTAGAATATATTATACGCTCAAGGCGTTAATAGATGTAAATATTAAAAATATGTAAACAAATGCAAATCTTACTTCACTTCTTACACGTTAGACATAACCTATGACATCTCTGACTCCATGGGTTGCAACTCGAGACATGTAGTGAATTGATGTATGCAAAAAGTGCAAATTGAACATATGAGCTATGCTTATCATTTATTGAAGGGTAGAATAAAAGTGCATAAATCAATATTAAAAATCTTAAATAAGCACTTTCTGATTTGCTGTGGAAGTACTTAAATATATAATACATCTGAATTGAGCACGCTATTACTGTTATGAGAGGAGGTGATACACATTTGTACCCTTTACAAACAGGAATCTTATTAGATTTTCTCCCTAGATACTTGTAACCTAAAGGAACAAATAAAAGATGCTATATTGCAAATTGTGTAGACAAGCAATAAAAGCAGTGACATAACTTCATCTTGTCCTTTGGTCATGTGTGTTTTTTTGTAATATATTCCTGGGGGGGATAACATAACAATACACATATACAGTCTCTTCCTTCTAACTATTAATGCAAATAATGCTAAAATAAAGACATTATTAAATAGCAGTTATCAATAGATCTTGGCAGCAATGCACTATATTTTTTGTATTAAAAATCTAACTTTTTATAAAATGTATAATGTTTCCAATTTTTCTTCCAATTTCTGGTTTAATAGAACATCTTTGCATTAAACATATTAAGCCATTGAAAGAAAAGGAAGCATTGCACAAAACTCTTATAATTTAATGTACAGCTATTTTGTTTCAAAGTGATAATTGGAATTGAATACATCTAGGTATATCATGTTCTTGATTTGCAAGGTCCATTTAGAATAGAATTGCTGCTTATCTAATCAAAGATATGTTTTTATATGGCAAATACATATTCTTTCCCATTCGAACCCTCCTTATGCCAATGATTAAGCACTTAATGGGAAACCTCTACATACGCAACCTCCACCTGACTTCATGTTAGATGTAAAAAATACATTTTAGTCTACATCCTGAATCACTGTTAATATCTCCGACTACCGATACATTTCTGAAAACATTCTATTAAAGTTTCAACTATAGCTATTAAATGGACTATCATTTTCTACGGTGCATAAAAATGCAAACTTTGTAAAAAAAAAAGCCATCCTTGTATTTCTTTTATATTTTATTGCATGATCTCTAACAGGATCCAGATATAGAATGTGTTATAAAATGATATTTCTATGCCTCTATAAGCATTATGTTGCAGGAAGCAGCCTGTGAATGCATCACTCCTGATGATTTACATAGAAGCTCCAAAGGCATATCACTGATATACTTTTGGAAAGTATAGAGACATTGTTAGACATTTAGTGGCACTGCCCCAAAATTGTGAATTTTTTGGAAAAAAGTGAGAAATGAAATTAAACAAATTAAGCATCTCCCCACCGTCTTAATACAAAGGTTCTTCTATTTCACTATCCTGATCAATTCCGTTCTTAATATTAATATTTTTTAGTCTTTTACCTATTAAGGGTGCTAATCCATGAAAACATCTTCATCGTGGGACTGGGTAAGTAGAGTGAAATATATTAGCTCCAGCGATGAAAAAAGATTGATCTCATCTAAATTGATCCAGAAATACCATGCAGTGTAAAAGCATTTAACCCATATGAGCTCTCTGTTTGAACTTCTAGGAGCCTAGAAACAAACCCATGCTACCTACTAATTAGCTTTTCTTTTGATTAATAGAGATAATTATTCCAAAGCTCATTTGCCTCTCTGCATTTACACTTATAACTAATTATCTCAACCACAAATGCCCTTGTAGATGTGGTCTTCCAATGCAGGTGGCCCTTTGGAGGTTACCACAGGAAAGCCTACATTTTAGGAGAGTCTATGGAAGCAGAAAGTATTGCTATTAGCATGTTTATCTTCAATGTCATGAGGCGCGTTCCTATGCAGTCTGTATACTTAGTGCCTCCCCAGTCCATCTCCAATGTGACCACTCCACCTTCTGGCATCATTTCCAATCAGTTCACTCAGGAGCTCCAGACCAGTGGTCCCCAACCCAGTCCTCATGGACCACCAACAGTCCAGGATTTATGTATTTCTCCTTCTTTCAAATGCAGATACTGACAAAACCTGAACTGTTGGATTGTGCTAGGGGGCACTACTCCAGACCACACTTTCCTGCTTATCTTCACCACCTGCTTCTCACACTTAACAGCAGGCAGTAGTCACAGAGTCTTCAACACATACAAATCTTTCCATTCACATGACACATTCTCATAGGCTTGATGTGGTCCACAAGAATGTAGGGGAATCCAAAACCAAATTGAATACCATTTTGAAGCACCCCCTAGATCTTTCAACTGAGAGAGAGCTAAAATAGGTTATTTGATTAACCAAATGACAGGAAAAGCATTTGCTTGGGTTATTCCCTTATGGGAGAGCAAACGTTCTATAGCCTATGATTAAAATTAATTTATATATGAGTTTAAGTGACCTTTTGAGCCTCTATGTAAAGAGAAAAATACTAAGTCCTTGATGCTTGTTAAACAGGCCAATTGTTCAGTGACAGATTATGTCATAGAGTTTCGTACACTAGCTGCAGAGTAGACTGGGAGAATAGCTCCTTGGTTTCTGAATTATCTGAGGGGCTCTCTGACAGATTTTTGGGCGAGACAGCAGCTAGAGAATTACATTAGAGGTTATAGGATTACATCACCTAAATTATGCAAATATATAACAGACTCGGAGAGAGAGAGAGAGAGAGAGAGAGAGAGAAGACCAGGAGTAAGCCCAAAAGTTTTTTTGTTCCTCAAACCCATCCCTTTTCATGTTTTATTGCCAACACTTTGCCTGAATCAGAGTTGGTGTAAGTGTGGCAAACCAAGTTATTAGAAGTAGAGAAACAGTTAAGATTTTGCTCAGTTTGCCCGGATATCTTGCGCACCTAACGACCATTAGGGGACTTAGTTGTTATGCATACATCCCCCACTATACCTCATAATAGATTCCTCCTTTCAGTTACCATCACTTGGGGTACTGTTGAAGTGAAATCTACAGATCTTTTAAATTCTGGAGCTGCAGAGAATTCATAGATGAGAATGTTGCCTTATTACAACAAATGCCTTTTGGAATACCTCATAGAAATTCTGTTGTGGAACTTGTTTGTAGGAGGCTTCAATTTGATATTTTCTCCATTATGACCCATTCTTTTAGGATTACTTTGGTTATTCTTACACAACCCCCACACACATATGATCCATGCAGATATTCTTTCTTGTGGATCTGTTGCAAGGAAAGGTGTATCATTTCTATCAAACAGCTTCATGTAATAACTGTTCCTACAGCTACACCCTTATCTACAGTAGTACCACCACACAGTGGTGTATTTAGATTTTGTGCTGCCCTAGGCAGGACGGTGCTCGGGCACCCCCCCAATTTAAATTTCCCCCACTACTTCGTGTCAAGGCCGCACTTTGACTGCCAGCCGCTCACTCACTGACAGACACACACTCACTGACAGACGCACACACTCACTGATAGATGCATACACTAATTGACAGACACACACTCTCATATACACTGACAAACAATGACATACACACACTCACTGATTTGACACACTGATAGACAGACATACACTTACTCTGATACACTCGCACTGACAGACGCATGTACTGACTGACAGACGCACGCACTGACTGACCGACACATACACACTGACTGACTGACACACACACACACACATTCACTGATAGACACACACACTCACTCAAATTCACTGACACACACATTCACTCACATTCACTGACACACACATTCACTGACACACACATTCACTGACACACACTATTCACATTCACTAATACACACTCACTCACATTCACTAACACACACTCACTGACACACACATTTTCCCACACTCACAATTATTATTATTTTTGTTAATTTAAATCCACCCTGCCTTCCTACGTTTGGGATAGCTGGGTGGATTTCTCGCCTGGGGTCCAGTGGGGCTGCTGGGCAGAAAGGCGGCCAGACGTGCGGGTGGGCGGGCGGCGAGGGAGCACTTTCCCCTAAGCTCTTTGCTCAGCGCGCTGCAGAGTGATGCCGGGAGCCGGAATATGACGTAATATTCCGGCTCCCGGCATTATTGCGTGAGAAACAACCGCCTGCTTCTCCAGGGGAGCCCAAAGGTGTCCAGCCGGCCACCTCTTGGGCTCCCATAAAACGAGGCAAACAAGCTATTTGCCTGGGCATTTTGGGGCGGTGTTTTTTGCTGCTCCCTGGAAATTGCCACCCAAGGCAAATGCCTTGTTTGCCTCGCGGTACACACATCCCTGCCACCACAGAATATCTCTGTGAAAGAGGTGTTGAACAAAGAACAAAGATCATGCTGAGTCCTTACCCCTTCACAGACTCTATGACTGTGCTATTGAATTATTACCAGACACCATGCCTCACAATTGGAAGAGTGTACCCAGTGGCATAACTACTATGGCCACAGAGGTCCCAGCTGCGACCCCTGTGACTGTGGGCCACCATAACTTAAGGGCTGGTGCACGGCCACAGCGTCAGCAGTATGGGAGTGTTGTGTACAGCTGCTCTCTTCTGACAGGAAGTGTTCACTGAGAGAGCACTACCTGTCAGTCGGGTACCTCGACAGTGAGCAGGTACAGGTGAAGCGGGGTGAGAGACACATGGAGGGGCTGGGGGCAAGAATTAAATTATACAAAAGGGAGGCTGCAGGGGAGGAGATGATATGGAGGGGCTGGTAGGGAGGGAAAGAGACATATGGAGGGACTACGGGGGAGTGATACGCATGGAGGGTGAGGGGGTGAGGAATGAGAAGCATGGAGGCAGCGGTATAATTACCGCAAGTCTGACGTGGCACTTTGAGGGGGTGGCCACCTTAGACCCCCCAGAGGCTGACATGTGGGAGGTGGGCGACGAGGGAGCACTCTCCCCTGAGCTCTCCCTGCTCAGCTCCCTCGCACACCCTGCAGTGATGCCGGAGCCGGAATATGACGTCACTCCGGCCCGGCATCACCGAGAGGCACGTGAGGGAGCTGAGTAGGGAGATCGGAGCTCCCTCCCCGCCCGCCTCCACTGTGCCTGCTAGCCCGACCGGCCACCTCCACTGTGCCTGCCAGCCCGGCCGCCCGCCTGTCTTCCGATCTGCAGCCAGCCCCACTAAACCACAGGGAAAAATCTACTCCAGCACTCCAGCAAAGGTATGGAGGCTGGGTGGATGAAAAAAGTAAATAAAAATAAAATGTTAGTGTGTGTCTGTTTGTGAGTGTGTTAGTGTATCTGTGTCTGTTAGTGAGTGTGTTAATGTGGCTGTATCTGTTAGTGAGAGTGTGTATCTGTCAAAGAGTGTGTATGTGTGCCTGTCAAAGAGTGTGTGTCAGTGAGAGTGTGTATGTCAGTGAGAGTATGTATGTCTGTTAGTGAGTGTGTTAATGTGTGTGTGTATTGGTCAGTGTGCTAGTGTGTCTGTGTCTGTTAGTGAGAGTGTGTTTTTGTTAGTGATTGTGTTAGTGTGTGTGTTGGTTGGTGAGCGTGCTAGTGTGTCGGTTGCTGAGTTTGTTAGTGTGTCTGTTGGTGAGTGTGTGTGTGTCTGTTAGTGAGTGTGTGTCAGTGAGAGTGTGTATGTCTGTTAGTGAATGTGTATACCTGTCAGTGTGTGTCTGCCAGTGTGGGTATGCGTGTCTGTCACTGAGAGTGTGTATCTGTCAGTCAATGTGTATGTCTGTTAGCGAATGTGTGTGTCTGACATTGAGTGTATATGTGTCTGTCAGCGAGTGTGTATGTGTGTTTGTCAGTGTGTCTGTCAGTGAGTATATGTGTGTCACAGTGTGGGCATGTCTGACACTGAGTGAGTGTGCATCTGTCAGTGAGTGTGTGTCAGGATTCCGGTAACCAGAACACACATAGACAGAATCACAAACCAGAATATTGTAATACCGATCCTTAGAATAGTTGGGTTATACAATAAAGAATAGTCAGAGTACGAGCCGAGGTTAGGAAAAATAGAGATAAGGAATAACAATAAGCAAGTTGAGGTCAAAGGATACAAGAGATGTAAGCCAGTCAAGATACCAAACAACTAATCCGAAGGAACTCATTATTGGGCAAACAAGAAACCACAACAGGGCAAGGAGGAATAGGAGATCAGAGAATGTATACCCCAAGATTATTTGTGATTGGTTGAACTACGATTGGAGTTAACCACTATACAAGAGGGGTATCTAATCCAATTACGCTTGACCATGACGTCATTGGTATGTGCCGAATCCCGTGGGTATATCGGTTGCATATTTAAAGAGTTAATCAGCAAGAGTGTAGTGTCTGACGGAATGCTAGAAGTGACTGTGATACTAGGAGGTGAACCATTGGGTAAGCAGGCAGGATGTCTGACAGTGTGTAAGTGTCTTGTCAGTGAGTGTGTATGTGTGTTTGTCAGTGTGTCTGTCAGTGAGTATATGTGTGTCACAGTGTGGGCATGTCTGACACTGAGTGAGTGTGCATCTGTCAGTGAGTGTGTGTCAGGATTCCGGTAACCAGAACACACATAGACAGAATCACAAACCAGAATATTGTAATACCGATCCTTAGAATAGTTGGGTTATACAATAAAGAATAGTCAGAGTACGAGCCGAGGTTAGGAAAAATAGAGATAAGGAATAACAATAAGCAAGTTGAGGTCAAAGGATACAAGAGATGTAAGCCAGTCAAGATACCAAACAACTAATCCGAAGGAACTCGTTATTGGGCAAACAAGAAACCACAACAGGGCAAGGAGGAATAGGAGATCAGAGAATGTATACCCCAAGATTACTTGTGATTGGTTGAACTACGATTGGAGTTAACCACTATACAAGAGGGGTATCTAATCCAATTACGCTTGACCATGACGTCATTGGTATGTGCCGAATCCCGTGGGTATATCGGTTGCATATTTAAAGAGTTAATCAGCAAGAGTGTAGTGTCTGACGGAATGCTAGAAGTGACTGTGATACTAGGAGGTGAACCATTGGGTAAGCAGGCAGGATGTCTGACAGTGTGTAAGTGTCTTGTCAGTGAGTGTGTATGTGTATCTGTCAGTAAATGCGTGTCTGTCAGTTAGTGTGTCTGTCGGGGGATGTGTGTCTGTCGGTGAATGGGAGTGTCTGTCAGTGAGTGTGTATGTTTCAGTGAAAATGTGTGTTGGTTAAACAGTATGTGTGACAATGACTGTGTATCTGTCAGTGAGTGTATGTCAGTATATGCATCAGAGAAAGCGTGTGTCTGTCAGGCAAAGAGCATGTTGGTTTTTAAAAGGAAGAGAAATTTAGAAGGGGGGAGCTCAATGAAGTGGTCTGGGTGCCAGGTCCCTCTAGTTTTAACCCTGCAGCTGAAAACAGATAAATTGCTATGTTTACACTGAGGGTTAATACAGCCTCTAGTGGCTGTCTCACTGACAGGCACTAGAGGCCGCTTCCGCGATTCTCACTGTGAAAAATTACAGTGAGAAGATGCTGACGTCCATAGGAACGCATTGAGCAAATGTCGGCAGGAGGAGGAGAGTTCCCCAGTGCCAAGGGAGCCTGGCGCTGGAGAAAGGTAAGTGGCTGAAGGGGTTTTAACCCCTTCAGCCCAGCGGGAGTGGGGCCATGAGGGTAGCGGTTACCTAAGGACTACATAGTGCCAGGAAAATGAGTTTCTTTTCCTGCCACTATAGTGGTCCTTTAAGGAATCGTGTCAGATAAAACGAGTCTATTTATATTTACATTCTGGAGAATATTTTGTGGCGAGTTGGACCTTCTTCCTTGGGCTGAGTTTGCCTAAAAAAACTCCACGCAGGAGTCGTAAAGGCAAGGTGCCAGGACTTACATTCTTCTCCAATCTATTTAGTTTCTGTGTGCTTCCGTGTTTCTGACATACCACTCCCCCACACATTCACATATTTTAGTTACATTTAAAAGATCCTGAGAGCAACTTTGTAGTGCTCAGTTAATTTGTAACTATGCTATACAGTGTTGCTGTTGTCCTACCTGATCCTCTTTGCCAAACTGCCGTCTCACAATCTGACCTTGACTGTACCTTTGACTACCCTGTCACATAATCTCTCAAGATTTATCTGTTATACTGCTTGAACTCTGACCTCCCTGCAAATACTGAACTTTCTTGATCTATAAAATCTATCTTCTTCCTGAAAACTATTACTATCACGTTCTACAAAAATATTCTAAGTGAATTACACTCCTGTTGCCACAAAGTAAAAGGTATTACTCTTCCTATATAAAACCTGCTTTATTAAGAGTTAAAACCTTCATCTTAAAGTGACAGTATCTAATCGCAACCATAACCATTCTTAAAAACAGTCTATATTTATTTGAATTTACAGTACAAATCAAACAAATAGAGGCTGCGCAAAATGTTGCTATGTGCACAAACAAAGTGCTACCAAAATGTATTGAAGGACAGAATAATAAACAGACGTTTCGGGTTTAACCCTTTTTTAATGCACTATGTCCCTTTATTTGAATTTAGTCTGCAGCTAATACACAATCCCCTTCATAATGATTATATTTAACATCCCAATGTCTTTCCAGCAGTGTTCACTAAGAAGGTAATACTTGTCCTGGATCAACATCTGGAAGAACTTAGAAGTATATAAGAATAGATTCTTAGCTCATGCAGCCACTCATTAAAAGTACTGTGCTGATAAATGCAGCCGGGTTTGCCTTATACTACTCTATTTTGCATTAAGTCTGGCAACTCTAAGGCCTAGTAATACTCTACATTCATATTGTCTGTCATTGTTTATTTAAACTTGGGTTGTAGTGAACCGTGACAGTTCTGCATTATCTAGGCCGGAATGAAGTACACAGGGCCTCATAAAGCAGTATTGCTCTATGAAAAGGATGTACAAAAGAGACAAAATCAAATGCTCAATGTAAAGGTGCATACATACATTGTTCCAGACATCTGAAAGACAATGTACAAATTGGAATACCTTAAAGTACAAAAAAGAAGAGGACCACGGATTGGCATGCAATCTGGGCTGTCCTACCTGAAATGAAAAGTCAGTATATTTAAAAAAAAAAAAAAAAAAAATTACTGTTATATTAGGAACTCCTGGTGCCCATCCACTAAATACAGGGTGGGAAAAAATTCTGAGTAGGATTTAAGGATTTAACAACTGTTTTTATTAATGAACCAATTTTAATGATATTACATGCAATGAATGCATAACGTGTGGAGATTTGTTTGACTAGGTATGGAAGATAACTTTGTTAAAATGAGCTCCATTTGCCACCTCGCAAAGTCAGGCACTTTCAACTTCATTGTTCATAACATCTGTTAATGTTGGAGGCTCTAGTTATTATTATTATTATTTTATTATTTATATAGCGCCAACAAATTCCGTAGCGCTGTACAATGGGTGGACTAACAGACACATAATTGAGATCAGACCACTGGACATACAGGAACAGAGGGGGTTGAGGGCCCTGCTCGATGAGCTTACATGCTAGAGGGAGTGGGGTATAGTGATACAAAGGGTTAAAGTAGGGGAATTAAATAGTTTAGTGCTCGAATCTGCACTGATATGCTCTTTGAGCTGCCCAAGTTTAAAACGGTTTGTTCATGTACACCCACTCCTTTCTATTTCCCCACAGGGAGTAATTGGAAGCTGAAAGTTTAAGCGAACATGGCGGTCAATTAATCGGAGAAATTCTTCAAATTATCCACTTTTTGAACAGTTGTCTCAGTTTAAAGAAAAATATAATTCCTCTATTAGCACTAATTTTTCCATCGTGAAATTACCCATGATGAATCTCCCAAGACTCAGTTATAATTTGTACCAGACACAATATTTTTTTTAACTACTACCAGATGTTATTTACCTGTCAAATCCTACTTAGAATTTTGTCCCAACCGGTATATTAGTGCAAGGTGATTTAAATATTACCCAAGTTATTCAAGACTTGGGAAATGTAGAAGACTATCAGCCCTTTGCCTGATCAAGATTAGCACATGTGACAATGTACTTGTAAGATAAGTCATCACAAGAAGTTTGCACGTGTATATCTGACCCTGCTGTCTTTCGTTTCACCTTATTAAGTGATATTAATACCTGTCATTTGCTGATAGTAATTTCAAGCAATTAAAAATGTAAAAAATGTATTATGCCACATTACAGTAGTTCCAGAAAGATGGTAATTGCATTGTTCTTATTCCTATATATTATTTAATAAAAGCAATTAATTCATTTTGTTGTAAGCACAATAAATTAGTAAGCTCATATAAATCTATGATAATGAGAGTTGCAACTTCTCCTTTGGAAACTTGTTGCTATAGAGATACTTGAATTTCTGAGTGATGCTGTAAGCCAGATGAAAGGACACAGGGACAACAAAAATATTATATCGGTATTTTATAAGCGTTTTTAACTTTTTATTTACTCCAAATATGTGTTCATCAGATAGCGATCAGATATACCCACATCTTGGCCCCTGAGGCTATCAGTGAATTGCAAAACAAAGGTGGCAATGAGAACACAAGTGCTGAATTAGCATGACCTTTCAAATCCAATTTAGCTAAGATTTATTGTAGCCATATTTTATTAAAAGTAACTCCCGGAGCAGAATTAAATCCTTTTGTACTCACTCATAGGCACATAGTATTTTCTTCTTCCTGTGGAATGGTTAATTCATAAGCTTGTGTGTTACATTATTTTGAAGACATGTTGGTATGAGTGACTTTTAAAAAGTTACTTATAATAGAATTTAAAGCTGCACCCACAGCAATCCTAATTAATTTCTTTTTACTAAGCAACCGATAAGCACACGTATCTAAAAAAAATGCCTTCTACATTTAGTAGATTAGCAGATTGCTGGTAGATTATAAAATTGCGTGATAATCCTGGCAGTTTGGCATGTATGAAACTGATTTTCCTGTTGAACATATTAGTAGTTTTTTTATTAAGTTGGTAGTTTTCATTAATTCGTTTAGATTCAAGGGATATTCCCTAATAATAATAATAATAATAATAATAATAATAAAAGTTTAAAATGGCACTTCAAACTACCTGAATTCCGTTGCTGAGATAGTCTCTTCACAGGAGCCTGATCCACCCACCTGATGTCACTATGCATTACTATTACCCCATGCAGTGCTTCTCACAGGCTGTAATCTGCCTGTATAATGCTTCTCCATGTGCATTGAAGGTCATAAACAAACATTTGATGCACACTCAACATTCAACGTTCTTTCTGTTTTTACACGATTGTATACCAGGAGCTTCTGCCTGCTAGTAAGAAGGTAATGAGACAAGTGGACATGTGAGTGCTAGGGGACACTTGTGCCAACAGCATCCTGAGCTGGAGCGAGCGCATCATTAGACACATTTATGCCAAGCTCAGGATGCTGTTAGCCAGCATGCATGATTGGCAGGCAACCTGACATGCATTCATGCCAGGCCTTCCAATTCTTTGGGCAGATACGCCTCCTTTTTGGGCATTTTTGTCCCTTTTCAGGAGTACTGTTTACATGATCTGCGTCAGTGGCCCACCCTTTTACACCGCCCATTGACTTCCTGCTTCACTGGACACTGCTGTTAGGGAGTATGGATTTACTTGAAAGACGAAAGCATGAATTAGAGAGAGATTAGCATATTTTAAGAGAATCTGAGTTTTCTTATAGCTGCATCCTATGAGTTTCACTCCAGCAACATCTCCACCAGATACATAACGCTTGAGAGGTATGACTGTTTTAGTGTTTTTGGTCGATAAGATTCTGTACTTAGACCCCTCATAATTATCAGCACCAGGCCCATGGGGCTCTTAATCTGGCCCTGCACTATGCTCATCCCTGGGCGTTAGCATCACGTTGCCAGACATTTAATTTTTATATTTTCCACAACCCCTAGGTGCTGTGTGATGCTGTAAGCTGGATGAAAGGACACAGTCCCACCCTCAAGAGGCATGGGGATTGCAAAAAAGGCAACAGTGCTGCTTCTCACAAAATTATATATTTTCAACTACACGGCTGCTGGGGCAGCATCTGCGCACCAAAACCACTTCATTAAGTGATTGGACTGTCCCTTTAACACATACACCTGATTGAGAGATCTGACCAGAAATCTCAAAGTATATTCTACAGGACCAAACCAGTTGAACATAACATATTATGATTATTTATTTATTTTTCTGGAGAGAGAAATAAACTCTAAATGATAGGCTCGACAAACAGTTCTATAGCACACACACAAAGAATCTGCAGTCAAGCTGTACAGTCATTTCTGTCTTTTCCCTTGTGTTTGTGGACATGTCTATTTCTAGCAACTGCTACGATTTTAATTCACTGTGGTTCAACTTCTAGATACAGTATAATAGGAACTGTCAGGAAAGCATTCTATTACCTTTTATATTCTGAAATTTTGACGCATCATTAGACATAACAAGCTGAATTCCTCCTCTGAAGCCATTTGCACAGAGCTGCACTTTATCCAGTTTGTGTGAGAACAATACCATAATAACTGAAAATAAAATATTTTTGAGTGTATACCACAGGTAAACACTCCATTAGTGTGGATGACCTGCAGATGGAGAAGCTTTTAGTGTCTCTAACGACAATGGTAAAATAAAGCAACTGCGGCTATTTTTTTTGTGTTAAGAGCACTGGTAAATGCAATGTAGAATCACATTCGAATAATGAGCCAGTTAAGACCACTTTTCTTTTTTAAAGCACTATTGCTGTTTTACCACGAGAACATAACATTTTTATATATTTTAGTTGTTAAAGAAATAACTGAGTTGCAGCAATTCTACGAGAAAGGAATGGTTACACTTAGAGTCTGCTTTTCCGAAATAACAATATTTTGAGATGTTCCTGTACTTGGTACATTTTTAGATAGCTCTCGGCTCCAATGTGTCTGACAAATATTAGTAGTTATTCAAGGCTAGTAACAAAAATAAATAAGACTTAGGTAAAATGAGGTTAGAGAAAAGTAAGTTAGTTGCCTTATTGCCTTGCACAGGGCAGTTTACTACATCCGACATAACATAAATTTGGGTGGGCAGTCATGGTGTGGACTGATTAAATGAAGACACATCTGTTAAATCCACTGTGGGATTTTATGTGGCCTGCCTGTGAGTTTTGAAAAATCGGGGAGGGAATGGGGGGGGGGGGGAGGGGGGGGCATCGCACACAAGCTGAAGGGGCCTATGCACTTAAGGCCACTCAATGAGCATCTTTAAATGGGGCCTGACCAGGAACAGCGGCCCTTTAACAGCATGACAAGCCCCCTGCACCATGTAAATGTAAGCTGAAAGGACGTAATTACAAAGCACTTCCTGCCAACTTACCAATGAGCAACATGGGAGAGAGAGGTAGATGGGAGGGAGAGCAGAGAGGAGGCAGAGCCTGGAGTCTGGACCCAGCCCCTATCATAACCAACCAGATGCTACTGGACCCCAGGGAAGCCAACTGCCTCCACCAAAAAGGTATTGAATCAGGGGGTGCTAAAAATCTGTAAATTGTGATCTCTGTGCATATGTGTTATCTGTGTGTGTATGTGTGTATGTGTGTATGGCTATGTGTTATGTGTTATTTATGTATATGTGTTATCTATTTGTGCATGAGTCGTGTGTGTGTGTGTGTCAGTATGTATCTGTGTGTGTTTATGAGTCAGTGTGTATCTGTATGAGCATGTATCTGTGTGTTTGATTCAATATGAATCTATGTGTATCATGGTGTGTGTGTGTGTGTGTGTGTGTATGTATCTATCTGTGTGTATGAGTCAGTGTGCATGTGTGTTAGTGTGTGTACGAGTCAGTGTGTATCTGTGTTAAAGAAAGTTAATATAAACAAAGCTTGGGCCTGGTGGTATTCATCCACAAGTGCTTAAGGAACTAGGTGTGGAAATAAGTGAACCTCTGTTTTTAATCTTTGAAGATTCTTTTCTTTCAGGAATTGTACCAGATGATTGGAGGATAGGCAGATGTGGTTCCTATATTCAAAAAGGGTTAAAAATCCTTGCTTGGAAATTATAGGCCTGTGAGCTTAACTTCTGTGGCTGGGAAGGCATTTGAAATATTATTAAGGGATAATATTCAAGAATTAGTTGAGAAGAATGTGGTTATCAGCAAACATCTGCATGGTTTTGTTAAGCATAGGTCATGTCAAACTAACTTACCGTATATACTCGAGTATAAGCTGAGTTTTTCAGCACCTTTTTTGTGCTGAAAAACCCCAACTCGGCTTATACTCGAGTCAATAGTCTGTATTATGGCAATTTGCATTGCCATAATACAGACAGGGGCTGTGGGGGCTGTGAGAGAGCGTTACTTACCTCTCCTGCAGCTCCTGTCAGCTCCCTTCTCCTCCGCGCCGTCCGGTCAGCACCTCGGTCAGCTCCCAGTGTAAGTCTCGCGAGAGCCGTGGCTCTCGCGAGACTTACAGTGTGAGCTGACAGAAGAGCTGACCGGACGGCGCGGAGGAGGAGAGAGCTGACAGGAGCTGCAGGAGAGGTAAGTAACGCTCTCTCACAGCCCCCACAGCCCCCACTGAACTGCCAATGATGGACCACCAGGGAAGGAGAGCCCCCCTCCCTGCCATATATTAAGCAGGGAGGGGGGACGAAAAAAATATATATTAATAATAATTACATTAAATAATAATAAAAAAATAATAATAATGAAATTAAATAAAAATAATAATAAATAATAATAAAAAAAAATAAAAAAAAATTGCCCACCCCCCACCAAGGCTCTGCACACACACACACACACACACACACACACACACACACTGCACACACACACACACACACACACTGCATTCATACACACACACTGCATTCATACACACACACTGCATTCATACTGTCAGGGTACCTGTGGTCTCTACCTCCAAAAGAGGTAGAGACTTAGCTGTTCCACCATTCAGACGGTCTGATGACTCCCTTCCCCGCGGTCTATCCGGTCATGCAAGGCCGGCCGCGAGGGAGTGACTGCCTTTTACACCATCTAGGCAGGAAGTCATCATCAGGACACTCCCCCGGATCGACCTGTCAGTCAATTGCTGCAGGACCAATCAGGACGTCTCGGAGGTGTGGTTACTGCTCTGAACAGGGTATTTAACAGAGCTTCCTTCATTAGCTCATTGCCCTGTCGTGGTTCTAGCTTGTTCTAGTCACTCAGTGCTTGTGTATTCTATTATCCCTTTTGGTTTTGACCCGGCTTGTTTACCTTACTCTGCTTATCTCTGTTACCCTTGATTCGGCTTGTCTCTCGCTTACCTGTCTTCTGTTACCCTCGACCTCGGCTTGTCTTTGACCATTCTATACGGTACTACTTACGTTAGTCCGGCCATTCTAAGGTCCGGTATACGTATCTGGCTACTGTTTGTACTCTGCGTGTTGGATCCCTGTCCCGATCCTGACACATACACACACACACTGCACTCATACACACGCGGCACTGATACACACACGCGACATTCATACACACACACGCGACATTCATACACTCACACTGCATTCATACACTCACACTGCATTCATACACTCACACTGCATTCATACACACACACTGCATTCATTATACACACACTGTAAATAAATATTCAATTAATATATTTTTTTAGGATCTAATTTTATTTAGAAATTTACCAGTAGCTGCTGCATTTCCCACCCTAGTCTTATACTCGAGTCAATAAGTTTTCCCAGTTTTTTGGGGTAAAATTAGGGGCCTCGGCTTATATTCGGGTCGGCTTATACTCGAGTATATACGGTAAATGCATTTTACAAAGAAGTAAGTAGAAGTATAGATCAGGGTGTTGCAGTGGATGTGATCTGTTTGGATTTTGGTCTAAATGAAAATTCTTGTTCTTGGTTAGAACATTGGCTTAAAATAGAGTACAGAGAGTTGTCATTATTGGTACATTTTGAAGCTGGAAAGAGGTGGTAAGTGGTGTCCCTCAGGGTTTTGTTCTGGGACCCCTTCTATTTACCATGTTTATAAATGATCTTTAAAAAAGCATTGAAAGTCATGTTTAGGGATTTAGATGGACTGGGGTACTGCGCACTCAAATGGCAGATGAGATTTAATG
Source organism: Pelobates fuscus (assembly GCF_036172605.1). Taxonomy (NCBI): domain Eukaryota; kingdom Metazoa; phylum Chordata; class Amphibia; order Anura; family Pelobatidae; genus Pelobates; species Pelobates fuscus. The sequence continues at coordinate 83,975,634 of NC_086325.1, read as the reverse complement.
TAGAAAAATGCAAAGTTATGCACTTCGTGGTTAACGCACAAGCAACTTATACCCTAAATGGTAGTGAATTAGGGATAACAACACATGATTTGGGATTTGTTATAGACAACAGACTGGGCAACAATCAGCAGTGGCTAAGACTAGTAAGGTATTGTCATGCATAAAAAAGGGCATTAGTTCTCAGTATGAGAATATCATTTTCCCTTTTTATAAATCACTGGTAAGACCACATCTTAAATATGCTGTGCAATTTTGGGCACCTGTTCTAAAGAAGGATATTATAGCACAGGAAAGAGTGCAGAGGCGGCTAAAAAATTAATAAAAGGATTGGAACATTTTAGCTATGATGAAAGGTTAACAAATGTAAACCTCTTTAGGTCAGAATATGTCCCCTTAGAGGGGATATGATAACATTATAAAAATATATCTGGGGCCAATACAAACCATTGTGTGGAAATCTATTTACAAACAAGACTATACATTGGACACAAGGTCATACGTTTAAACTGGAAGAAAGAAGATTTAGTCTAAGTCAAAGAAAAGTTTTTTTTACTGTAAGAACAATAAAGATGGGAAATTCTCTGCCTGAAGAAGTGGTTTTATCAGAGTCTGCACAGATATTTAAACAGCAACTAGATGTATATTTGAAAAAAACATAATATTCAATTATATAATTTCTCAACTGTAAGGTAATAGCTCCTTGATCCAAGGATAAATCTGACTGCCATTCTGGGGTCAAGAATTAGTTTTTCCCCTAGTTTGGAAGTGCTTCAAACAGTTTTTTTGCCTTCTTTTAGATCAACAGAAATTTAACAGACGTGAGGAAGGCTGAACTTGATGGACACATGTCTCTTTTCAGCCTATGTAACTATGTGTGTGTTTATGAGTCAGTGTGTATCTGTGTGTGTGCATGTATCTGTGTGTATGCATCAGTCTGTATCTGTGTGTGTCAGTGTGTGTGTATGTATCTGTGTGTGTATGAGTCAGTGTGCATCTGTGTGTGTGTTACTGTGTGTACGAGTCAGTGTGTGTGAATGCACGAGTCAGTGTGTATCTCTGTGTGTTAGTATGTATATGTGTGTGTTTGTGTCAGTGTTTATCTGTGCATGCATAAGTCAGTGTGTATCTGTGTGTACAAGTCAGTGTGTGTATGCATCTGTGTGTATGAGTCAGTGTGCATCTGTGTGTGTTAGTGTCTATGTATGTATATGTGTTAGTATGTGTCAGTGTGTGTATGTATGAGTCAGTGTATATCTGTGTGTCAGTGTGTATATATGTATATGTGAGTATGAGTCAGCGTGTATCTGTGTGTGCATGTATCTGTGTGTATGAGACCGTGAGTATCTGCGTGTGTTAGTGTGTGTATGAGTCAGTGTGTATCTGTATGTGTATGATTCAGTGTGTGTCAGTGTGTATCTGTGTGTGTCAGTGTGTGTGTGTGAGTCAGTGTGTTTATTTGTGTGTGTTTCAGTGTGCATGTGCGGAGCAGTGTATGCGCATACATCCCAGCAATCAAACGCCAACATTACATACAAACACATTCAAACATTAAACACAAGTATACCACTACTTTCAAAAAGCAAAAGTACATGCAAACAAACAATTGCATTCAAATGCCAACACTAAACACAAATACATTCATGCATTTAAACACACAAAACATGCTTAAATTTGTCGCCAGTTATTTTTTCTATTGCATTATAAAATATTTTTTCATAAAAAGGTAATGAATGCTCTTTATTAACAAATACTTTAAGGTATGTAATGAATTTACAACTTTGCATGGGGCCCTAGGATACATTTGTTTTTTGCTATAGTCTATGTTAAGTATAGCCAATCTATGATAAGTACAGTCTGTTTGATGGAGGTGTTTACAAGTGACTGCATAAAGATCTGAGATGTGACAGTGCTCATGATGTTCATAACACATGCCAATTGTTAATAGTAGCAATGGAGTTGCGAGTATGCATAGATTTCTGAGTTAATGATTCCTGTTTTAAAAGACCATGGCTCTGTCTCATAACTCTCAGAAAAATTTAGTGTTGGATGAATGCAAGTTCAACTAGACTTTTTTTGTCCATACACCTGAAAAAAAATATTTTTGTCATTTTTATAGATGGAGTTGCCAACAAAACTGACTGCAAGAAATTTGCACCAAAAAATAACAATTTAGAAGTCGGTACCTGCATACATTTAAATTTAGTTACAGAATACATACTAATAGGCATAACAAATAAAACTAGAACACAAATGTATTTAAAACACCTGTCTGCCATGTTTCCCTTTGACTATATTATAAGTGCAATGCCCGAAATGCAAAGGCTGCTGTGCAACTATTTGCACATTACTGAATGAAGAGGAGATGAACTGTGAAACTATGATCCTACCATACCAAGGAGTGGGTTACCATACCAGGGTTTCACCGGGTGTCCACCAGAATAGCTGCAGTGATTATAGGTGTCCACCAGAATAGCTTCAGTGTTTAAAGCTGTACAAGTATAGCCTTTTACCCCCATACATTAGACGACTATTAATGCTGGGCCTAGAACTCCTTTATTAGCACAACATATCACCTTCTATACCTGGGGTCTCAACAGGAAGTCCCCAGGAAGAACAATAGGGTTTGCGACATCCCCGGCGTCTTGGTGTCTGTACCTGAGCCAGTAATTTAATTAGCAGCCAGGCATTTTGGCACAGGGGACCAAATACAACTCCCAGCCATGCCAGCCATTCAGCACCCTTCCAAGTGGTCCTTGGGTACAGCATACATCCGCAGGAAGGCTCCAGTGGCACGGCGTTCTCTGGGTCTCTCTGGAACTTCTTATAGGGGTTAGGTGAAGGGCTACAACTTGGGTACAATTCTGGGGTGACTGCATGGCCTGTCACACCTAGCTTTATCTTTTTTGGCATGTCTTACCAAGAGTAATAGACTGTTGCTTTAGGCCTCTATGGCTTTTACAAAGGCACTGGGTCAAATTTATCACATTTTTGTGTTTGGAAATACGGTAAAAAGGTCTAAAATGAAGTTACATTTTCTGAAACAGTTTTTACTATCACTGCATTAACCTGTAATTAAATGTACAAATATCACATTACAACCATTTGTCTTTTAACTTTGACTTTTTAATGTATTATTATGACACTTTGTTGAAAAACAAACATTAGATTAGTAAGTTTTTTTCTGCACAACCTTTTCCGCACTACTATTTCTGTTTTTTATTTGTCTTTATATATCCAGCCCTTCTTTGGAATGATTTACTTTCTACCACTCTTTTTAGTCTCTATATATAATATATGTGTGTGTTGGAAAATGTGACTTTAGTTTAATATTTTTCTTTTTATTTATTCTTTATTTTCCCTTTTGTATTATGACTTTCTCTCTATTACCCATTTCCTCCTATATGGCTTTATATTCAGCCATTAGAATGTTGCCCAAATTGTTTAAGCGCTCACTAAAGAGGCACTCTCTTTCTTATAACTGAAGGGAAATATATTTATACGATACCCACTTCAGTTATTAAGTGTTCGCGCATGTGCAGTTGCCGGGTTGCGGACATGCGCACTAACAAGGCACTTTCTGACATGCGCTCTAATAATACTTTCTCGGACAAGCAGTAAGTTATCACGCATGCGTGTCCGCGGTTGTGCGGACATGAGCACTAACAACAGTTTTTTTCTGACATGCGCATTAATAATATGTCCTCGGGGCTCGTTGGACGCGCATGCGCGAAGTCTTTATGACATGCGCGGCCTTTTTCCGCCCCTCCCTGCTGAAACGGACCTATGTATGGGCAACCTGCGACCAATTACTTTGGATGGGAGGTACGGGGAGATATTTAAATAATTAGGTGGATTTAGGGGGATACTGTGTGTGGTTTACTTTACTCCATTCTAATTTATTATTTTTGCCCTTGATAAAGGCGGTTTTGACCGCCGAAGCGCGCGTAGGGCTGTCCATGGGCTGTCCATGTTGATTTAGATTTAATTTAGTAAATCCTGTTTACAGGGTGTTACACTTTTTTGAGCTGGTTTTGGGCTCTGGACATACGCATGAGGGAGGTTGGACTTTATTTTGAGTTATTTGTGGTTGGATTTAACCTTTATGTACATACTATCTTTATTAGGTGATCTCCACTTTATCTTCACTCTCACCATATGCCCTCCTCTATCCTTTCGATTTCTATATTTGAGTGTTAACCCTGTGGGTTCTGGCGCATGACATAATTTAACATATATTGCTACATGTATCTATATCTACTACTCCGTTATGAGTGAGTTTGCTATACTATTTAGAGATTGACATAGGTGTCTATAGCTATATCTGTGCAGATATCAGGCCCGATTTACTCACCTATTTGTAGGTACTTTGTCTATTGCTTGGTTTTAACTAGGTTTTTTCCAATAAAGTTGTTTATTATTTTGCTTGAGACGTTGCTCTGGGGTGGCTTGAAAGTGACCAGCCCGTTTTTGTTACGGGGTGATCATATCCTTCATTTCTTTTTTCTCATTAGTTTAGTAAGAACTAAAGTAAAAATAGAGCTATATATTTGCGGAATGCATCAATTGGCTATCTGATTTTTTTTTTGTTGTTCTAATAATCTTTATTCAAAAAGTCTTTCATTTTTACAAGCAAACAACATCATGTAAGACATTAGTAAATTAGTAAAGCTTACTTCTGGTTATCAATAAATATAATCAGTGATTGTTATCACGTAATATGCGAAGTAATTATAAATACATTGTATCAAAATATATCAACCAATATCATACCATACACTCCGTATGCATTACAAACATACTAACATTCACACTTTCAGAGTGAGAAATTAGTAAATCCTAAACATGTCTAAGTCTATCCCATACACATATATATATATATATCTCCATACATACATGTATAGATATACACACACAATCAAAAGACCAACATGTTATGTTCTAGTCATTTTAAATCGTCGCTCTACTATAGTATTAGTAAGTCAACTCTGAGATGGTCGAGTTACCAACCATATTCCAATATAAACATAGACATTATTACAGCAGGGTGAAAACATCTTATGTATTGTGTGCATATTATAGATATTATTTTTCAGGGTACCAACATGAAGAGAGGTTAGTACTTAAATGAGCTGTATCATAGTCCACCTGAGTTTAAACACTTAAGTATGGTCCTATCTCTTATATCTCCCATGCAATCATCGATAGCTCTCTGTAAACGAGTTAACAGAGGGCCCTTAAGTTCATCTGATTTTCAACCGTATATTAATACAAATTTATCTAACCACATTTTGTATATGCTTTTCTTATGCAATGAACTTGCAGTGTTGTTTATAAGGTTATTTTCCATAGACAATTGGAATTTGATTTGGTTAATAAGATGGCTTTTTTGAAAGGGGGTAGATGTTTTCCACTTTCTAGCGATTATAATTTTAGCAGCCACAAAACAATGTGATGCTATACATTTGATTTTAAATGTATTAGAGTTCCAATTATGATGTAAAAGGGCTGATGCCGGATTTACTTCTAATTTGTTGTTAGAAAGTTTAAAGAGAATATCAAAGGCCCATGACCACAATAATTTCACTATCGGACACGACCACCAAATATGTATATATTTTCCGACAAATGAGCCACAAGTGTCCTGCAGATGGGGGAACATCTTAGATAATCTTGAAGTGGTATAATACCATTTATATACCAGTTTAAAATGGCATTCAACCAAATTGAGACTGTGGACTGTGAGACTGTATTTTGTCAAGTGAAATATTGATGTACACCATTCCTTTTCAGAAATTACCGGTACTTTTGTCATATTAAAGAGACAAATGTAAATTGCATTTGATTTTTTTTTCTTTATGATGAATTATCGATGTTGTAAGCGCAATAAAACGAGAAGGCAAAAAAATAAATAAATATATAAACGACAACAATAATCTATATATGATTATATATACATACATTTGTGCATAAACAAATACAGTACTCGTTAACACATGATGACCTGAATCAATAAAGCAGTACTGCTTGGGATTTACAGTCACATTTTTACATCGACTAATAAATACTAACTTGTGGTATCAACGTGGTTATTAGCCTTTATTATTTAATCAATTTTTGTAACCCTCTCTTTAAATCATTGCATTGTCCCTTTCACTGTCTAAATCTCGATATATATGGTGTTAATACATTCCTACTTTTACGACAAGCCTACATTTCAGCAATATTTGCTACATTTTGTCTTGCAAACATTTTTTTTAATATACACACCTCTTATAAATTAAGTGTTTCTTCTGCCTTTGGGATCACAGAATCTCATTCCATTTACTGTTTTGCTTCCATTCTAGAGGTAATGAACATCATCATATGTTAAAGGACCACTAAAGTGCCAGGAAAACATACTTGTTTTCCTGGCACCATAGGGTCTCTAGGCCCCCCCACCCTCTGGGCCCCCCTCCCGCCGGGCTCTAGGGGGTGGAAGGGGTTAAATCTTACCTGTTTTCTCCCGCCTCAGCATGGGGAACTCTCCTACTCCTTTTCGCCATCATCGGCTGAATGCGCATGCGCGGCAAGAGCCCCGCGTGCATTCAGCCAGTCCATAGGAAAGCATTCTCACTGAAAATCACAGTGAGAAGCACGGAAGCGCCTCTAGCGGCTGTCAATGAGACAGCCACTAGAGGCTGGATTAACCCATAGGTAAACATAGCAGTTTCTCTGAAACTGCTATGTTTACAGCAAAAAGGGTTAAACCTAGCTGGACCTGGCACCCAGACCACTTCATTAAGCTGAAGTGGTCTGGGTGCCTATAGTGGTCCTTTAACCCCTTAAGGACCAAACTTCTGGAATAAAAGGGAATCATGACGTGTCTCACACGTCATGTGTCCTTAAGGGGTTAAACATATCAATACTTGCTTATTTGTGAGAACTAATGCTATTTTATTTCTCTCTCTGCGTGATTTTTTGTTAAAATTGTGCTTAAAGTTAATTCATTTTTTTTGGCATATTTAATAAAAATAAACACCACTGACATGTTTGATAATAATTCAAATCTTTTAAATACATTTTATTTAGATTACAGAGTACTACATGAAAAGCAAAATACGTAACATACAATACATAACAAATCTTTTAAATACATTTTATTTAGATAATGCGCTATCATTCTCTTTGAAATACATTTTTTTAACATAATTTTACTCTTGCTGGCATGATCTGGATGTTTCAAAACTTTTTGTTCAGCTAATTTGACATAAGTGATTGATGGAAAAAAAGGGTGAATTATTAGGGCGCAGCTTCCAAATGTCAATTTTATTCACAGATCAACAGAGTAGTGACCAATAGAGGGGGGAAAAGGAGGAGCGTTAAAAAATAAATAAACGTATACATATATATTTTTACTGGATTTCCTCTTTTTTTATTTTTTTAAAGTTAATTTTCACTTTATCTGTCACAAAAAAACAACTTCTATTGGTCGCTTCTCACTTGATCTGTCAACCAAATGGCACAGAAATGAACCTATAAGTACTGCAAAATATACACACAGCATTTATATGATGTATATATTTTGCAGTCCATTTGCACAGTTTTGCTTAGTGCGAATTGTTTTACAATCACATAGACAAACTTTGTCTGAACTAAACCACTGCATGGACAAAACCTGATTCGTCCAAAACAAAAAAAAATTCTCGAAATAATCAATTTAGCCTAGCCAAATGGTTTCACTCTGCAATGGTCTAATCATGTCCAGGATTGCAAAATATGTAACTCCTTTAATAATTTTTTGTTTTGATGGTGCGAAAGGAAGCAGGGTACTACATGAAAAGCAAAATACGTAACATTCACATAATTTCTGGATATCTTAGAAGGTCAGAGAGAGAAAAAGAACTTTCTCATGTCTCTTGTTCCATTCAGTAATCACAATGCCAATACACTTCACATTTTATGCTGACTCGTAGATTTCTCTTGAAAATAGAAAATTGACAAGTTGCTTGACAGCAAACATTTGTACTTTTGACATGAAGGTGACTCCCGTGGCCAGAACCTTGTTTAAAACCAAGATGTAAGACTATGGGGATTACTTTTGATACTACCAACAAAAACAGACCATTTTCATGTCTTCCCAGAGTACCAACGGTAATTAAAGATCAACATAACCAGATACTGAATGTGGGAGGCTGCCTCTCAGCTGCAAAACATTCTCTCCTGGTGCATCAGAAAGCTGGAGAGAATCTAATTAGGTCTCAGGTCATGGGTGGAAATCCACTGCTGAATTACTTAAATTATAAAATAGTTAGATTTTATAAAACAATATAGGGGAATTTAAAGGAGTCCATCATATATACTATAACCTTATTTTCCATGTAAGTGTTTTGAAGAGATTATAGTTATCAGTTTAGCACTATTTTACCTCTACATATATCTACTTTATAGAAAATCACTATATTCTGACAAACACAGAATAATTGGCAGCTCCGTTGTTCTTAGCTTAGCCATCAGTGAACATGTGGGGATTAGAAAGCCCTCTTCAACATACTTGCCTATGGATTTTTCAGGTATTAGTCAGTAGAATATCAAGACATACTCTGGATGAATTCATTGACAAACTGCTAACGTTATGTTTGCATTTCAAATACATAGATCAGTAGGTACATGCTAGGGGATACATGTTAGGGGAAAAAAAAACCATCACAATATAGTATATTAGTGAAAATCAAAGCATAACTATGAGATAACTCACAAGGTCCCAAAATACGATCTCTCTTGCATATTGTGATCGACTTGTAGAATATACATTCTTGAAACATAAAAGGAACCTGGAAAAGTAGATGCTGTATAAATATGACATAGTTTATCACAAATAGAACAAAAAGCACTCAGACTTACAAATTAATTCATAGAAAAAAATGCAAAACCAGTGTATGACCATCAGGTTCAAATATCAGAACAAATTTTTTTTTTACTCTACCTTCTTCCCAACATCTTTCATCAAAGAGAGATTTTTTTTAGGGAATGCATCGCATTGCATCACATTTATGGATACGTTTCAACATTCAGTAGCGTTTCAAATATTTAGTTTTTTTTATAATTCTTTATTGTAGTGCATAGATAGGTAAATAAACAGACAATGACATGACATTAATAGTTAATGCAACAAAAAAAAAAAATTGCAGGTACATTATAGGTCATGGTAAGAGACATGCACTTTTTTTTTTTTTATGCCCATGAGTAGTAGCATGTAATTCCTAACTGGAAAGTAAGAGACAAAAATACAAATAACAGGTTCATTATACCACAACATGTGAAATCATAAAAAAAAAAAAAAAAGAACGTGTTTCCGTGCCCAAGTGTTGATAGAAGAGGCTGGTCTAAATGCAGTGTCAGAATCTGGAGTGGAGTGAGGTGTTGCTGTCCTCTGGACCCAGGAACCTTCAGGTGGGACGTATGAGCTTGTCGGGTCTTGCTTCTCTTTTGTCCCCGGTGGGGCTTCATATAGATTTTTAGCTTCTTGTGCTGGGGTAGAGTGTGCAGCTTGATCTGCCGTCATGATGAGGCCCGTTTTGCAGTCAGGACCTTCAGAGCCTTCCTCCCATGTTGTGGCAGCCTCTTGGGTAGATGGTTGCTTGGCTGTTGTGAGGCAAGTGGCTGTGGTCTGCCCTCTAGCTTGTGCCAGAAAATGGCAAATAGCGCATCCAGCTTGTGTAGGACTCAGTGGTGTGAGTCAGTGGGGCTGGGGAGACATGTGGCGTCCGCCATGATGGATGTTGCATTGGGTTGTAGGCTTATTTGTGTGGCTTTGCCCTGTGCTCCCTCTAAGCCAGGTTTGCTTTCCAGGGATGGACCGTGATCACACCCAATGGTCCAGGGAGGGGAGTAACCAGGCTCTTGCTCGTTGTGAGTCATCACCATGCAGCGTCGTACAGGGAGGTTTGGCCGCCTCTCCCGGCCGATACAAACACGGCCTCATGTTGTGAGGAGTGTGGCCAGCAGGCTCCAGTGGGGTCACAGACCACAGTGCCGGTTTCCCAGCTCAATTGTGGGTTAGGTGAGTCAATTTTTGTTGTCTATTTCAAGCTTTGTGGGGCTAAAATTGATTTGAATTGTCCTAATTTCTGAGGAGCTTTGGTAAAGCACATCTAGCCTCCATGCTGGTCAGGCCCCGCCCCCATGTTTCAAATATTTTTATTATATATATATATAATTTCAACATTCAGTAGTGTTTCTCCAGTTTTTATTTATCCACAATTAGTGATCACATTCCCACTGTCAGAACATTTTCCTTTACTTACCTGACAGGGTTGGAACTTAGAATGGTCTTCTGCTGCTGTAGCCCAGCCTTTGTATTTCTGTATACCACTGTTGCTAAGAATGAATATTTGATAATATTTGTGGTCTTTCTGGTAGCTTTATCAAGTCTCCCAATTTTTATTTCATTTTTCTCATTGTGGAAATGTCTGTAGTCCTGCTTTACTCTACTCAGTGACATGCAGCTTCTCCTACTAGAGAAGACTGGATGCTGCAGATACAACATGACAAAACTCAGGTAAGCTTTCAAACCATACTAAAATGGAGTGAAATCTTATAATAAGATTGTGCCAGGGAATTCCTGTCCATAACCACTACAGTGGCCAATATCGAATTAAACGCCACAAGCCTATTATCTTCAAAGTGTCAAAGAAGTGTATACATTTGTAATTATGATTATGATTACATTATTATTATTATATTACATTGCAATATTTTATCTAAAAGGTGCTCGAGGTAAAATGTCAAAGGACACAAAGGTGAGCAGCCATTCAACCATTTTGAATTTCTGTAATTTACTTCCTTAAACATATACTGTATACATGCACTTATACTTGGTTCGTTCTGTTGGTCTAAATAGGTCATGTCTTAAATACAGACTTGTGTGCTTGACCATCTCCTTTCTGTCATTAAAGAGAAATACTGCGTTTTCATTGGATAGTATATAATTAAACCACATTCATGCAGACACAGAGTATATATATATTTTTTTTTTAATACAATCTCACATGAAATGCTCAGAAATGTAAAGAAAATAAATATTAATGGTAAGATGAATTGCCATTCCACTTCTAATTAAAGCCAGAAAATCCTGATGAAGAGTAAATAAATGAAAGTTACAAAACAGTTGCTATCAGCATCGTCTGTTGTGATTAATTGAGAGAGTTGAACTGTTCAATGTTCGACTGGAATATGTTTCCTGACTATACACAGCAAAGGTTGCATTTAAGTGCTAATTTGTTACGGACCTCGTGCATCTATTTATCATAGTTTGGTTCATGATTCTTATCTGTATGTACGACGAGACAACAAACATATTTTCGTCTTTCTTGCAAACCGGTTGACTGAGTTGTCCATGACAAGATCTTGTATAATCAATTAGATGCTGCATTGGTTACTGCTAAAAGCTTGGGGGCAATCAATAGCATCACTGAGAATGGGCATAAGTGAACCATGTAATGATCTATATGCAAATTTGTATCCCTGTTGCTAATGACATTACCAGTTTGCTAATGACATTTAATGCAAGAAAATTATTCACTTTGCAGTAAATACTAGTGTCAATCTACATTTAGCTTCATTTGAAAGACTATGTTATGCTCATGTTGATACTGGTGTTGCATTAATCAACTAAATATTATTATTTTTTTTATTTTTTATTTCCACACTGGAAATGTCAATGCCAGTCAGTAATAAAGAAAAACAAAAACAAAACAAAACAGAACAGTGTATGCAGTCAACCTTTAGATAAGATAGGTTGATTGAGAAGACTTGGAGTCATTAGTTTGGCTTCAATGGTTTCTGGGCAAACGATAGACACTTGCAGTTTTATTTTTACTGCTATTATCATTCTTACACCGCCAATATTCTGCAGTGCTGTCCATTTGGCATAAAAAGGAGGCAAATCACATACAAATGAAGGGGAACAAAACCAAATGGGCCCGGGGCCCAAGGGTACTAAATGAGCTTATTCCTGGTCACATGTTGACCATTGCTATACTGTGGCATTATAACTGCAGGGAATTTCCCAATCATGCTCTCGGAGCTTGTTGTCTGTATATTTTATTCCTGGTTAATCTTCTCGCTATATTTTAAAAATTGGAAACTCTAAAGGGCTACTTACTAAAATTTGAAGGAAAATTTCCAAATTTAAAGGGACACTATAGTCACATGAACAACTACAGCTTAATGTATTTGTTCAGGTGAGATCTATAACTCCCTGCAGGCAATCTAATGTAAACACTGTATTTTCAGAGAAAATACAGTGTTTACATTGATTGATAGGAATACCTCCAGTGGCCGTCACTCAGACGGCCACCAGAGGGACTTCCTATCATGCAGGGCCCTAAAAAGGCCCTGTACACGTCAGACGTATTGAGATACGGCTGACATGTGCAGGAGAGAGAATGCACTGTGTGCGTGCCTTCTCTCTCCAGCCTGTCAGAGAGGAGAGGGGGCGGGCAAAAACCATGAGCTGAGCTGCCCCCTATTCGTCATCATTGAGCCAACATTCCAGCCAATCAGCAGCAGACCCTCCCTCCCAGACCCTCCCACCTCCTGGACAGGAGACCCTCCTGGAATTTTAGATTAATTCGGAAGCTGTATTTTAGTGAGAGGAGGGACAGTGTAGCTGCTGCTGATTTAATAGGGAAACCGATAGCTAGGCCTGTGTATTCAGTGTCCACTACAGTCCTGAAGGACTTATCTGATCTCTGCTGTAAGGACAGCACCCCAAAAAGCCCTTTTTAGGGCTAGAACATCAGTCTGCTTTTTTTTTCTGTGTAATCTAATTGCAGTTGCCTGCCTGCCAGCGTGTGTGTCAGGCTCACAGCGTATACTGTGCCCACTTGCCCAGTGCCACCACTCATATCTGGTGTCACAATAGCTTGCATGTAAAAAAAACAAAAAACTTTTTTGACTGTAATATAACAGCAGTCAGTTTCCTTCACACATGTGCGTTTCAGGGCCTGCCAGGGCACAGTGTCACACCAGTGCAACTCATATCTGGTGTAACAGTAGTGTACATAAAAAAAAAATAGAAATTTGACTGTGAAATAATAGCAGTCAGTTTCCTTCACACGTGTGCGTTTCAGGGCCTGCCAGGGCACAGTGTCACACCAGTGCAACTCATATCTGGTGTAACAGTAGTGTACATTTAAGAAAAACAACACTTTTTTGACTGTGAAATAATAGCAGTCAGTTTCCTTCACACGTGTGCGTTTCAGGGCCTGCCAGGGCACAGTGTCACACCAGTGCACCTCATATCTGGTGTAACAGTAGTGAACATTTACAAAAAACCTAGAAATTTGACTGTGAAATAATAACAGTCAGTTTCCTTCACACGTGTGCGTTTCAGGGCCTGCCAGGGCACAGTGTCACACCAGTGCAACTCATATCTGGTGTAACAGTAGTGTACATTTAAGAAAAACAACACTTTTTTGACTGTGAAATAATAGCAGTCAGTTTCCGTCACACATGTGCGTTTCAGGGCCTGCCAGGGCACAGTGTCACACCAGTGCAACTCATATCTGGTGTAACAGTAGTGTACATTAAAAAAAAAACTAGACATTTGACTGTGAAATAATAGCAGTCAGTTTCCTTCACACGTGTGCGTTTCAGGGCCTGCCAGGGCACAGTGTCACACCAGTGCAACTCATATTTGGTGTAACAGTAGTGTACATTTAAAAAAAACAACACTTTTTTGACTGTGAAATAATAGCAGTCAGTTTCCTTCACGCGTGTGCGTTTCAGGGCCTGCCAGGGCACAGTGTCACACCAGTGCAACTCATATCTGGTGTAACAGTAGTGTACATTAAAAAAAAAAACCTAGAAATTTGACTGTGAAATAATAGCAGTCAGTTTCCTTCACACGTGTGCGTTTCAGGGCCTGCCAGGGCACAGTGTCACACTAGTGCAACTCATATCTGGTGCAACAGTAGTGTACATTTAAAAAAAAATAAAAATTTTGACTGTAATAGATTGAATAGCAGTTAGTTGTCTGCAAGCGTGTGTGTCAGGCCTACAGCGTCTACTCTGCCAACTTCTGCCAGTGCACAGTGCCACTCATATCTGTTGTCACAGTAGCTTGCATGCATAGTACCACTAATCGAAAAAAAAATGACAGGCAGAGGCAGGCCACCCCACAGGGGCCGTCGTGGTCATGGTGCTGTGATTCCCTTTGGCCCTAGAATAATGCCCAGTATTCAGAGGCCACGTGTTCTGAGGACATAGTTGACTGGCTAACACAGGACACCCAATCTTCTACAGCTTATGCTTGGAACCTTGACGCACCATCCTCCTCCAGCTTAGCTTCAGGCACCTCTCAAGTTACCACTCGCCCGCCTGCCGCCACCACCAACACTAGCACCACAGCCGCTTCACTTGATCTGTCAGAGGAGTTATTTACACATCAGTTGGAAGAAATGAGTGATGCGCAACCATTATTGCCAGAGGATTTAGATAACAGGGATATGTCTCAGTCAGGCAGCATTACACATATGGACGTACGGTGTGATGATGATAATGTTGTACCCGCTGCTGCTTCCATTGCTGAGTTGTCAGATACAAGTGAAGCGGTTGATAATGACGATGCGTCCGTGGATGTCACGTGGGTGCCCGCTAGAAGAGAAGAAGAACAGGGGGAAAGTTCAGATGGGGAGGCAGAGAGGAGGAGGAGACGAGTTGGAAGCAGGGGGAGGTCGTCGCAAGGAGCTTGTGGCACAGCCAGACAGCATGCATCGGCACCCGGGGTCAGACAGACAGCACGCCAATCAACGCATGCTGTTGCCACCACCAGAATTCCGTCATTGCAGAGCTCAGCAGCGTGGCATTTTTTGGTGTGTCTGCCTCTGACAACAGCGATGCCATTTGCAACCTGTGCCAAAAGAAACTGAGTCGTGGGAAGTCCAACACCCACCTAGGTACAACTGTTTTGCGAAGTCACATGATCGCACATCACAAACACCTATGGGATCAACACATGAGTACAAGCAGCACACAAACTCAAAGCCGCCATCCTCCTCCTGGTTCAGCATCTTCAGCCACTGCTGTCCTCCTTGCCCCCTCTCAACCATCCGCCACTCCGTCTTTCGCCTTGAGCAGTTCCTGCTCATCTGCCCACAGTCAGGTGTCTGTTGTCAAGGACATGTTTAAGCGTAAGAAGCCAATGTCACAAAGTCACCCCTTGCCCGGCATCTGATAGCTGGCTTGTCTGAACTCTTAGCCCGCCAGCTTTTACCATACAAGCTGGTGGAGTCTGAGGCGTTCCAAAAATTTGTAGCTATTGGGACACCGCTAAAAAGGCAAGGGTCCATCTGACCACTGATACCTGGTCTGCAAAGCATGGTCAGGGCAGGTATATCACCTACACTGCGCATTGGGTAAACCTGCTGACGGCTGCCAAGCATGGAATGCGTGGCTCTGCAGAGGAGTTGGAGACACCGCCATGACTTGCAGGCGGGCCTGCTGCCACCTCCTCTACTCCTTCTACTCCATCCTCTTCCATAACCTCCTCGGCTGAGTCCTCTTCTGCTGCTGCGTCTTGCTCCACATCAACGGCACCCCCCAGCTCCCCAGGTACTATTCCACAACCCGGATACGGCAGTATCACGCCGTCTTGGGGTTGACTTGCCTTAAAGCAGAGAGTCACACCGGACCAGCACTCCTTTACGCCCTGAACGCACAGGTGGATCAGGGGCTGACTCCGCACCAACTGGAGATCGGAAAAGTGGTTTGTGACAACAGAAGAAATTTGTTGGCGGCATTGAATTTGGGCAAGTTGACACATGTGCCGTGCATGGCACACGTGTGTAATCTGATCGTACAACGCTTTGTGCATAAGTACACAGGCTTACAAGACGTCCTGAAGCAGGCCAGGAAAGTGTGCGCACTTTTCAGATATCCAGCGGTGAAACAACATGCCAGTGAGGCGCTTGATTTGCGACAGCCCGACACGTTGGAATTCAACACTCCTGATGTTCGACCGCCTGCTCCAACAAGAACAAGCCGTTAACGACTATTTGTATGACCGGGGTGCTAGGACAGCCTCTGCGGAGCTGGGATTTTTTTTGCCACGTTACTGGACGCTCATGCGCAATGCCTGTAGGCTCATGCGTCCTTTTGAGGAGGTGACAAACCTAGTCAGTCGCACCGAAGGCACCATCAGCAACATCATACCATTTGTTTTCTTCCTGGAGCGTGCCCTGCGAAGAGTGCTGGATCAGGCCGTAGATGAGCGTGAAGAGGAAGAGGAAGAGTTGTGGTCACCATCACCACCAGAAACAGCCTTATCAGCATCGCTTGCTGGACCTGCAGCAACACTGGAAGAGGATTGTGAGGAAGAGGAGTCAGAGGAGGAATGTGGCTTTGAGGAGGAGGAAGACCAACCACAACAGGCATCCCAGGGTGCTCGTTGTCACCTATCTGGTACCCGTGGTGTTGTACGTGGCTGGGGGGAAGAACATACCTTCAGTGAGATCACTGAGGATGAGGAACGGGACATGAGTAGCTCGGCATCCAATCTTGTGCAAATGGGGTCTTTCATGCTGTCGTGCCTGTTGAGGGACCCTCGTATAAAAGGCTGAAAGAGAACGACCTGTACTGGGTGTCCACGCTACTAGACCCCCGGTATAAGCAGAAAGTGCCTGAAATGTTACCGAATTACCGCAAGTCGGAAAG
Source organism: Pelobates fuscus (assembly GCF_036172605.1). Taxonomy (NCBI): domain Eukaryota; kingdom Metazoa; phylum Chordata; class Amphibia; order Anura; family Pelobatidae; genus Pelobates; species Pelobates fuscus. The sequence goes on along the minus strand of NC_086325.1, from coordinate 83,958,939 downwards.
GATGCAGCAGTTCCAAAATAAATTAAAAAGTATGCTTTACACAGCATATGTGAAGGGTGATGTCACAGCACAACGGGAATCTAACAGGGGAAGAGGTGAAAGTAATCCTCCTCCTCCCACGACCACGCAGGCAAGGACAGGACGCTTTACAGACGTGTTGTTGATGGAGGACATGCGGAGTCCTACGCATCGCCACAGCCCTTCGGGGTCCACCCTCAGGGAACGACTTGACCAACAGGTAGCAGACTACCTCGACTTAACTGCAGATATCGACACTCTGACGAGCGATGAACCCCTTGACTACTGGGTGTGCAGGCTTGACCTGTGGCCTGAGCTATCCCAATTTGCGATAGAACTTCTGGCCTGCCCCGCTTCAAGTGTCCTGTCATAAAGGACCTTCAGTGCATCAGGAGGTATTGTCACTGAGAAGAGAAGTCGCCTAGGTCAAAAAAGTCTAGATTACCTCACCTTTATTAAGATGAATGAGGGATGGATCCCGAAGGGACTGACAGTGGGCGATACATTCGACTAAGGCCTGATGAGGGGGACGTAACAGGGAATAAACTGATAAGAATAGTACTACTTAATACACCACTCCTATCTGGTGGCACATTAGATTACACGCGCAGTGCCCCAAATTTGAAGTAGGAGGACCAACCAAGCATCTTTTTCCTTCTCCCGGTTCCTAAAATCGATGCCATATACACGTCCCCTGATAGGCGACGTAACAGGGATTAAACTGATAAGAATAGTACTACTTAATACACCACTCCTATCTGGTGGCACATTAGATTACACGCGCAGTGCCCCAAATTTGAAGTAGGAGGACCGACCAAGCATCTTTTTCCATCTCCCGGTTCCTAAAATCGATGCCATATACACGTCCCCCCTGATAGGGGACGTAACAGGGATTAAACTGATAGGAATAGTACTACTTAATACACCTTATAATAACACAGAGAGAGACAACGCAGAGAGAGGAGTCTGAAGAAGAGGAGTCAGAGGAGGAAGGTGGCTTTGAGGAGGGGGAAGACCAAACACAGCAGGCGTCCCAGGGGGCTTGTTGTCACCTTTCGGGGACCCTTGGTGTTGTACGTGGCTGGGTGGAGGAAGAGAGACCTTCAATGACATCAGTGAGGACAAGGAACGGGACATGGCTAGCTTGGTATCCAACCTTGTGCAAATGGGGAGTTTGCGGTTGTGCAAATGGACTGTTTGCGGTTGTTTGCGGTGCGTTAAACGGGGAGTTTGGTCTGTCACTGTGAAGCGGGCATAACCCTTACACTACCTGATCGATACAACACCATACCTGATGTTTTAAAGCACGTTATTCCAAACAATTTAGGAATGTTAGGTGATTTAAGCCCTTTATGGATTAAAAGCAGACTCTGCATTAACTATGTCATTTTCCATGGGAGTTTTGCCATGGATCCCCCTCCGGCATGCCACAGTCCAGGTGTTAGTCCCCTTGAAACAACTTTTACATCAGTATTGTGGCAAGAAAGAGTCCCTGTGGGTTTTAAAATTCGCCTGTCTATGGCGGTTTCGCCCGGTTCGCCCGTTCGCGAACATTTGCGGAAATTCGCGAACGGAAAATTTTATGTTCGCAACATCTCTAATCTTTAGTACTTAGTAGAGCACCCTTTTGCTGTTAGGACCTGCTGCAAAGAAGATGCATAGCTAGACCCAGCATTTCTGAGGCATCTTAGCCCATTGTGTCACAGTTCCCACCGAAACATCCAAACTGCCAGACGAGGTCGCCCCAGGAGTGCCCAGCAGGGGATTTGAACCTGGGTATGTTGCAGTACCTGTGAGCCACCATTCGGTTCTAGTATTATCCAGTAATCTATCCCTGTCTTGTATCCAGCACTGGGGGCTGGACGTTAATTGAAATTACTACTGTCACTCACGGTACACCTGTAGTTGATGGTCTCATTATTCACTTATAAAACACTGCCTCTCCTAGAAGTGTCAGTTCGTTTTCTCTAGTTTACTCCTGACCTTGGCTTGTTATTTTGTTTATTCTGATTTCTGGCACCCTTTGACCTTTGGCTTTCTCACGACGATTCTCCTGCTTTATCCGTTCCTGTACTGCACCCATGCACCGACTCACAGGCCAGGTGAATTCTTACCTGACCACCTTGGCCTGTGTTTACTTGCAACGGTGACATCTCTGCCTGCCAGACTCCCAACTCAGGTAAGCCGTGACTCATGAGCAATCTCCTCCAGTAGTATTCTTGGGTTTGTGTGATGTAACCTCCTTCTTCAAATCCCACCATAGATTTTCTATAGAGTTCAAGTCAGATGACTGTGATAACCACTGTAGAATTTTCCAGGATTTCTTCTGTAACAAGACCTTGGTGGAATGTGAGATATGCTTGGGATAATTGTCTTGTTGGAAGGTCCAATGACACCCATCTTCAAGTTCCTCACAGATGTTTTCTTCTAGGATTTCGTGATAATTCAATGAATGCTTCTTGCATTCCACATGTTGCAAGTTTTGCAGAGGTGCTCATGGTAGTCTGATAACCAGTAAATGAATGCTCTTTCTAAAAAGCTGCTGCCATGTATCTAAATGCATTATCTCATTGGTGAGCATGCATATGTCTAAAGCTCAGCAATAAGGAGAGTGGTGTCAAAGATTGCAATATACAGAGTTACCATAAATCACATTTCAATAGGTATACTTATGGGTAATATATACTATAGGTCTTCATTGGAATCATTGTTGACCAGCAGGATGCGTCTTTTACAGGAAAATGTCAAAAAGCTCAAACCACCTAAGTGCACTGTTGCGATTATGGTGCCAGGTGTTCCATAGTACCATCCCATTGTAAGTAATCAAACCTTTGTAAAATGGTTTGGCTTCTTATTCGGGGGTCTACTGAGCACCATTTCCAATCTTCTATCTAGGCTCTTTGTCTGAGCTAAGCCCAGGGGTGCAGGATTTACCTTATCAGCTGAGAGTGATCAGCTGAGCTGCACTGCAGAATTTAGCTCAGGAGAACTAATGGCATCTACTGGTTAGGTACCTCCAGCTCTTCTTCTGAAGCAGCAGAGGTGGGGACTAACATTCTAAAACAGTTTTACTACTTACAATGGAGGGGCAGCAAGGCACTCCTATTACCATAACCACTGCATTATGCTCAAGTGGTAATGGTGCTTTGAGTGTTCTTTTAACTAAAGTTGTATAATATGTCATATGTATGATAAAGAGCACCGTTTTTAAAAGGAATATATTGTTTCCCGTAATACCAACCCCCCCCCCCCCCAAAAAAAATGCCAATAGTAATCAGTAAGCTCCAAATCATCTATACAAGGTGGATCCCTAAAGGGACACTATAGTCACCAGAACATTGTTGTATTTGTTTTGGTGAGTATTTTGGTGAGTATTATCATCCCCTTCAGGCTTTTTGCAGTAAACACTTCCTTGACAAGCTCAACCAATTGTGTAGAAAAGCATTGTGATTGGCTCAATGAATCCCTTCTGATTATGTCAGTGGAGCAGGCAGATCAGAGGCAGAACTAGCAGCTGCAGACTTAAATATAAGTAAGATGTTACTATATTTATACTGTAAGGTCAGGTGTTCTTGACCCTCTGGTGTTCCTTTAAAAGTACTCAATTTTTTTGAATAATATGGCACACAAAATAACCCAGATCTCATCTAGATAAAATTATATAGAAATTCACAAAAACATACCACAAGATTCAAAGAAAATAACAAAAAGATCAGCCTGTACCAGAACGATGGGAAGAAAAAAGTCTGGCGAACACTTGGAAATGCTCATGATACGAAGCATACCACATCATCTGTAAATCAAGGTGGAAGCAGTGTGATGGCATGGGCATGAATGGTTTTCAGTGGCACTGGGTCACTGGTGTTTATTGATGATGTGATGATGTGACAGAAAACAGAAGCAGCTGGATGAATTCTGTAAGGTCTGCTAAGTTTAAGCTTCACTTTACAGATGAACAATGACCTCAAACATACTGCAAAAGCAACCCAGGTTTTTTTTAAGGCAAAGAAGTGAGGTACTCTGCAATGGTTAATCTCCTGACCTCAACCCGATTGAGCATGAATTTCACTTGCTGAAGACAAAACACAAGGCAGAAAGACCCACAAACAAACAGCAACTGAAGACAGATGCAGTAAAGGCATCAGAAAGAAGGAAACCCAGTGTTTAGTGATATCCATGTGTTCCAGACTTCAAGCAGTCATTGCCTGCAAAGGATTCTCAACAAAGTAAAAAATATTCACATTTTATTTATGAAAGTGTTAATTTCTCCAATTACATTTAAGTCCTTGAAATATGGAGACTGTGTATGAAAATGCTTGCAATTCCTAAACATTTCATACAATATTTTTCTTTAACCCCTTGAATTAAAGCTGAAAGTCTGCACTTCAGTTACATCTCGGTTGTTTCATTTTAAATCCATTGTAATAGCTTACAGAGCCAAAATTATGAAAATTGTGTCCAAATGTATCCGGATCTAACTGCACATTGGTTTTCAATATGCATTCATCAAGTGATGAAAACAACCAAACACAGCTAAGACTACCTGCAGTACCATTTGAAGATTAACTTATATTGAACAAAAGTTACAAAATAAACAGTGCGGAGAACTGTAAGTAATTATCTCATAATTAAATATCTGCTACCAAATAAATGACAAGACTTGTTCTTACCGGGTTTCGTGACTGGCTTAAGCAATCATACATTAAATGTCATTTCTCTACCTCGTCACTGATAAAATAACTTTTCAAGTGAAAATGGAAAACTGTTAGAAAACAATATAGTCATTTTGTTTCCATTGCCCTTTTTAATGGTAAATGCAAACTACCATTAAAATTACAGCTCAAATAATGTTATTATATTTTTTTCTAAATTGGGTAGAACAAATACTTTCTAATATTTGTGCTTACTGCTAATAAACCTAGACTATAGGACTAGCTGGCACCACTTATAATTGCACAACTAAAACATAATAATTGCTAATAGTTAAGAGGACAGTCTAAGCATCAAAATGATGTTATCTTAATGACGTTAATTTTGGGATATAGATTTTGCCTCAGTAGCTTTTTGTATTGTTCCTGAGAAACCATAGTGCTTACAATTTGCAATTCCCACATCTACAAGTGGCTGTCAAGCTGGCAGCCAAAAGGGGCTTAAAACTGAAATAAAATCAATAACTACATCGATTTTACGACCCTTGCCAGTATGCAAAGTATGCTGACACCAGATGTGGTGTGTGTCCAATACCTCTTATAGAGAGTGGATTGGTACATACCCCAAAATGGATTTGCACATAATCCACAACTGTGCATCCTTAGTGCTTTTCTGTGAGAACCTCCTGAAAGTCATTAGGATTGATGTCTTCACCAGACGAGGAACAGGTTGCAGCAAGAAGTATGTCCCATCACTGGATTACAGGTACAGATTTATAGGGATTTAACCCCTTAAGACCGCAGGACGTACCATGCCGTCCTTATTTGGGCGGCTCTAAACGCCGCAGGACGGCATGGTACGTCCTGGGCGGTCTTCAGCCCCACGTGGCCGGCAGCACATGGCCGCTGCAGATCGCGGTCGGGGGGCATGCCTGGCCCCCCAGGCAGCCCCCCTGTGCCTGGGGACCGCGGTCTGCAGCTTCCGATCGCAGTGACAGGCTGTCACTGCGATCGGTATTTACCATGTGTCAGCCGATTTTAAAATCGGCTGACACATGGAGCCGGCCGCGTTTTCACTGTGCAGATCGCGGTTGGGGGACATGCCTGGCCCCCCAGGCAGTCCCCCTGCGGTCAGTGACCGCGATCTGCAGAGTCTGATCGCAGGGAGAGGCTGTCTCTGCGATCTGAATGCAGAGACAGCCTCTCCCTGCGATCTGATCGCAGTGACAGCCTGTCACTGCGATCAGAGTTACTATGTGTCAGCCTATTGGCTGACCCATAGTAACTCCAATCAGGATCCCCCTGCAGATCGCGGTGGGGGGCATGCCTGGCCACCCAGGCACTCCCCCTGTGGCCAATTACCGCGATCTGCAGGAGGTGATCACAGTGACAGCCTGTCACTGTGATCACTGATCCTGTGTGTCAGCCAGTGATGTAAAATCACTGGCTGACACTGTCTCTGCCCCTCTCCTCCCCTATTAACCCCTTAATGTAAAAAATAAAATAAAAATTAAAGTTAAAAATAAAATACACTTACATCATTTATATATATATATTATATATATGATCTATATATAATATATATATATACGCACACATTTACACATACACTAAGTGTATTTTAATATTTATATATATATATATATATAATATATATATAATTATATATATATATATTAATATCAAAATACACGTAGAAGGATATTGATTAAATATATACATAATTATAATTATATATATATATATATATATATATATATATATTATAATAAAAAATATGTAAATACGTAAAAAAAAAAAAAAAAAATTAAAAATATATATATGTGTGTAATTTCGTTCTAACTGTATTTTGATATTAATATATATATATATATATATCAAAATACACGTAGAACGAAATAATATATATATGTATATACCCAAGTATATACGTATACATCACTATATGTATAACTATATATAAATAAAAAATAATAGTAAAAAAATTATATACATATATATACATATATATACACACACACACGTGTATATATAATAATTTTACATATATATTTATGTAATAATTTTACATAATTAGGTCCTTTTATTAATTACAATTTGCAGGACCTGCCTAACAACCCAGGCCGAAAGTATAGGGAATTTAATTTGCTAGCACTATATTTAACCCTATAACTTTCCAAGACACTATAAAACCTGTACATGGGGGGTACTGTTTTACTCGGGAGACATCGCTGAATACAAATATTTGTGTTTCAAAACCGTAAAATTTATTACAACAATGATATCGTCAGGGAAAGTGAAATTTATTGCCTTTTTCGCACACAAACGGCACTTACACTGACGATATTTTTGCTGTCATACTTTTTACTGTTTTGAAACACAAATATTTGTGTTCAGCAAAGTCTCCTGAGTATAACAGTACCCCTCATGTACAGGTTTTATGGTGTTTTCAAAAGTTACAGAGTCAAATATAAGGCTTGCGTTTCAGTTTTTTCATAATGAAATTCGCCAGATTGGTTACGTTGGCTTTGAGACCGTATAGTAGCCCAGAAATAAGAATTACCTCCATAATGGCATACCATTTGCAAAAGTAGACAACCCAAGGTATTGCAAATGGGGTATGTTCAGTCTTTTTTAGTAGCCACTTAGTCACAAACACTGGCCAAATTTGGCTTTCAAATTAGTTTTTTGCATTTTTCACACACAAACAAATATTAACGTTAACTTTGGCTAGTGTTTGTGACCAAGTGGCTACTAAAAAAGACTGGACATACCCCATTTGCAATACCTTGGGTTGTCTACTTTTGCAAATGGTATGCCATCATGGGGGTAATTTTCATTCCTGGGCTACCATACAGTCTCAAAGGCAACGTAACCAAACTGGCAAATTTCAATGTGAAAAAACTGAAAAGTGTAACATGCTATATTTGACCCTGTAACTTCCCAAAATACCATAAAACCTGTACATAGGGGGTACTGTTTTACACGTGAGACATCGCTGAATACAATTATGTGTATTTTATTGCAGTAAAAGCAAACAGTATTATGACATTCACAGTTAGAATGTCACATAAAACTAAGAAAATGTAAAAAAAATCATATTTTCTCTCATTTTTTTATATTTTATTCATATTACGTTATGTTCCATACCTAAATATTTGATGTTAAATGAAAGCCCTGTTTCCCCTGAACAAAATGATATATAATAAGTGTGGGTGCATTTAATATGAAAGAGGTAAATTATTGTTGAACAGACATAAAGTCAAAATCTGTGGTTTGTTTACATTTTTTTTGGTTCACAACTTGTACATTTGGCTGCGGTCTTAACCCCTTAACGACGAGTGACGGACGAGGTCCGTCACTCAGGGGAATGCGTTAATGACGAGTGACGGACCTCGTCCGTCACCCGTTAAAATTAACCCCACATCGCCGCAATCGCGGCGATCGTGGGGTTAATGGTGCTCCGGTCTGCCTCTGCATTAGAGGCAGACCGGGAGCACCGGATCGGGCTGTCAGAGTACATGTGCCCGCTCTGAGAGCATGTCTGAGCGGGCACATGTGCTCTCTATACTCACCTCCGCCTCCCTGCACTTCCTGGTTCTGTGTGAAGTGCAGGGGGACGGATCTTCAGTGATCCTGCCCCCTGGTGTTAAAAAAATAAAGTAAAATTAAAATCCCACCCCCCTTTACCCCCCGTTTACCCATTTTAATAAAAAATTAACCCCTTCCCTGCCAATTGATCACTGACTACAGTGATCAATTGGCAGGGATTACATTTTACTAAGATCTGATTTTTTTTTTAACCCCTGAGGGTTAATTCTTTTTTTTTTTAACCCTCAGGGGTTCAATTTATTTTATTAATTAATTTAAATATTTTAAAATTATAAATTTAGCTAGCTGGGGAGGGTGGAAGTTAGTGGGGAATTGGGGGATTTAGTATTACGCTAACTAGGGGTTAACGTTAAAAAAAGTTTAAAAATAAGCTTTAAAAAGTTAAAAAATTAAGTTAAAAAAAAAGTTTTAATAACATTTAAGTAAAAAATTTAAAAAAATAAACCCTTTACCCAGTCCAAATAAAAATTAACCCCTTCCCTGCCAGTCGATCACTGCCTACAGTGATCAAAATACAGATCACAGTATTATACTGTTCTAATTTTTTTTTTTAACCCCTGACGATTAACTTTTATTTATTTTTTAACCCTCAGGGGTTAAATGTATTTAATTAACTAATTTAAATATTGTATAATTAAATATTTTGCTAGCTGGGGTGGGTGGGAGTTATGGGAAAATGGGGAATTTACTGTTAGTGCTGCTTACTGCTAGTTAGGGGTTAACGTAAAAAAAAAAGCTTAGAAAAATGTTAAATCTGTAAAAAAAAGTTTTAAGAAAGTTTAGGAAACTTTAAAAAAATGAATAATCAAAACAAAAGTTTAAAAAATAGTTTTAAAAAGTAAAAAAAGGTTTAAAAAGTAAAAAAAGACATTTAATAACGCTCATTACCACTACACCTGGTACAAGCTAGCGGAAAAATGATCCCACGCTAAGGTTCAAAATATGCCTTTTGAAATACCCTGGGATGTCTTCTTTAAGAAATGGTATGGCTTTATGGGGTATTTGGTTTATATAGCCTGGTAAAATACTCTAAAATGGGACATGGGCACAGCGTAAAAATTCAAAATTTGAAAAAAAATGGAATGGCTGTGTCCCAAATGTGCCCCTCCGATGTCCACATATACCTGGCAAAGGTACATACGGGGGTATTTTTGTACTCAGCAGGCATAGCTGAGCAACATATGAAGTATTATACAGTGGTAGTACACATAAGGTTTGCAAAATATACTGTGCAAACTCACTTTGTGTGCCAAAAAGGCAGAAAAAACGCTTATTACCACTACACCTGGTACAAGCTAGCGGAAAAATGATCCCACGCTAAGGTTCAAAATATGCCTTTTGAAATACCCTGTGAAGTCTTCTTTAAGAAATGGTATGGCTTTATGGGGTATTTGGATTATATAGCCTGGTAAAATACTCTAAAATGGGACATGGGCACAGCGTAAAAATTCAAAATTTGAAAAAAAATGGAATGGCTGTGTCCCAAATGTGCCCCTCCGATGTCCACATATACCTGGCAAAGGTACATACGGGGGTATTTTTGTACTCAGCAGACATAGCTGAGCAAAATATGAAGTATTATACAGTGGTAGTACACATATGGTTTGCAAAATATACTGTGCAAACTCACTTTGTGTGTCAAAAAGGCAGAAAAAAACGCTTATAACCGCTACACCTTGTACACGCTAGCGGAAAAATGATCCCACGCTAAGGTTCAAAATATGCCTTTTGAAATACCCTGGGGTGTCTACTTTAAGAAATGGTAGGCCTTTGTGGGGTAGTTTGAATTTAAAACCTGCAAAGATGCTTGGAAATTGCACATAGGCCCGGCGTCAAAATTCAAAGTTCGGTCAAAACTGATATGGCTTGGTCTCCTATATGGCACTGTAGCTTCACAAAATAGTGCCATAGACATACAATGGGGGTGTCCTTTTACTCAGAAGACTTAGCTGAGCATAATTTGGGGGGTTTGAACTTAGTGGCACACATGAAATATACAAAATGCCCAGCAAAAATGAAATCCGTATGTAAAAAATGCACAAAATTATTTTTTACCACATACTTTGGCATGTAATGGTAAAAAAATGGGGGCATGTTAAGGCACAATATGCACCTTATGAGATACCCTGGAGTGTCTTCTTTTACAAATGGTAGGCCTTTGTGGGGTGTTTTGAACAGTCAAACTGTTATAATACCCCAAATAGAAGCATAGGCTCATTAAATCCGTCTCTCAAAATTCTACTGTGAATACTGAAAAGGACAGGTCTCCTGTATGGCACTGTAGCTTCACGAAATAGTGCCATAGACATACAATGGGGGTGTCCTTTTACTCGGAAGACTTAGCTGAGCATAATTTGGGGGGTTTGAACTTAGTGGCACACATGAAATATACAAAATGCCCAGCAAAAATGCAATCCGTATGTAAAATATGCACAAAATTATTTTTTACCACATACTTTGGCATGTAATGGTAAAAAAATGGGGGCATGTTAAGGCACAATATGCACCTTATGAGATACCCTGGAGTGTCTACTTTTACAAATGGTAGGCCTTTGTGGGTTTTTTTTGAACAGTCAAACTACTATAATACCCCAAATGGAAGCATAGGCTCATTAAATCCGTCTCTCAAAATTCTACTGTGAATACTGAAAATGACAGGTCTCCTATATGGCACTGTAGCTTCACAAAATAGGGCCAAAGACATACAATGGGGGTACCGTTGTACTCAGCAGAAGTAAATGAACACATAATAAAACTTTGTACAGGAATAGCACACACCAACTTTACAAAATACACATGAGAAGTTCTTTGTTATAAGTTTGTGTGCGAAAACCACCAAAAAACACAATTTTACTCCAATATTTAGCAGAGGTTGGCGGTAAAATGGCTACGTAGAAAGTGTCAAAACAACCTTAGGTAAATAGCCTGTGGTGTCTACTTTATATAAATATATACTTTTGTGTGGCAATTTTGTTTTCTTTTATGGCTATTAGGCTTACAAGACAAACATACCAAATTCTAAAATCGCTCCACATAAAAAGTTTATTTTACTCCTTGTGCTTTGTGACCTGTAACTACCAAAAAAAACTGAAAATCCCAGACACATTATATATTCTGTAATTCAGAACAACTAAATGAATTTATTTTTAATTACTTTCCTTAACCTGCACTAATTATGTACACATTATTATTGCAAAAACTGTAAAAAAAACACACAAAAATTATTTTTTTTGCATATTTCTGTATTTTTTTTATAATAAATAAGCATTTATATATATATGTGTTACATCAAATTAAAGCCCTTTCTGTCCTTTAAAAAACGGTATATAATATGTGTCGGTGCAATAAATTAGTAAAATGCAAATTGCAGTTGAACGCAAATAGCAAAAAATGCAAAAAATGCCGTTGTCATTAAGTGAAAGACAAGCTTCTGAAGCTCTGTCCTTAAGGGGTTAAGGGGTTAACTTTTAAAACAAAACAAAAACAAAAACAACAAAAAATCAAAACAATAACTTTAGGTTACCTGAACAACCTAAAATAAAACAAGAACATATCTTTTCAAATATTTTTTATTAAAGTTTTACATATTTGTATAACAACAAGAATATAAACATTGTATTGGGGGTAGGAAGGGAAGGGAAACTTGGAAATGGAAAAGAGTAACCATCCAGTATTACAATAGGCATGACAGTGTATATGGCAAAAAATAAAAAAAACATGTTTTTACATCAATGCACTTTAATAATAAATATGTCAAAGACCATATGCAGTTTTGATTTTTTCTTCCCACTTATCCCAATTGTATTTTAATATTGGGAAACCACGCATATTAGCTCTATGTGATAATTTGTGTGCCTTGTTTTCTAGAATCAAATTAAAAACTTCCCTGAGAGATGGCACATCTTGGGACTTCCAATGTCTAGGTAAACAGGATGTAGCAGCGATCAAAATGTGACCTATGATTATTTTGTCTGTTCTAGTAATGGACTCCGGGAGTTTTTTAAATAAGGCTAGTTCCGAGGTTAAAATGCTAATGGTTCTGTCCACTTTAATAATTAGGTCGTGAATCAATTTCCAATATTTAGTTAATTTAGGACAGAACCACCAAATATGGGCCATATTGCCCACACCCCCACAATCCCTCCAACACCGGTCAGAATACATATTGTTCATGTTGTGCAATCTAGACGGGGCCAGGTACCAACGATATAAAATTTTATAATGATTTTCAAAGTGGTCGGTGCAATACGAAATGCCTTTTAAAGCTTTAAAAAAACCGAACCATTCTTCTAGATCGTACTGGGCACCCAACTCCGTCTCCCATGACAACATGTGTTTTAATTTAACTAGGGGCTTGGCGTTATAAAACGAGTAGCATAAGGATATCATGCCTTTACTAGTGGGGCTGCATAAAAAAGCTTTCTCTAATGGAGACATCTCAAGCGTTTTATAGTTTTTATCAAATTCAGGTACCTTATATAGTTCTTTCAATTTGTCAATGATTACCTTACAATCCAACTCACATACATTCGTTAATCCATACTTAAGTTTCAATTTTTCCAAAGAAAGAATAGCATTGCCGTGAAAAAAATTGTCAAGATTAGTTATAGAGCATTCCTTCAACAGTTCTATTTTTAAGGATGGAATATAATCTTTCAATAACTCAATAGGCATTGCTCTATATAGGCTGGGAGAGTGATCATTTTTAAAAACAATATCCCAGGCCTTAAGTGTAGTCTTGGTAGATAAAAATAACTTAGTAATTCCAGGTCTTTTCTTAGAATTTAACCAGGGTAATTCCGACAGTCTAACCGGTAAAATTTTTGATTCTTCTATTTCCATCCATCTGGGTTTATCAACCTGATTGCCAAAGCTCACAGCCACTGCAGCGTTAGTGGCGAAATAATATTTGCGGAAATCGGGAACACCGATACCGCCATTCGATTTGTGGTGCTGCAAGGAAGTGAGCTTCACTCGAGCAGGCCCATTCCCCCAGATGAACTTCATAATTGTCGAATGAACTTTATTAAAAAATGATAGTGGGATGGACAAAGGGATGGTCCTAAAAAAATATAGAATTTTTGGAAGTATCGTCATCTTAACAGATGCGACCCTCCCCAGCCATGAAAGTTCCATTCCGCCCCATCTCTCCATCTCCTTTTGTAGGTCCGACCATGCTTTCCTCAAGTTGTGGTTATGCATATTTACCAAATTTTTGCATAAATTAATGCCAAGATATTCCATGTAGTCAGCTCTCCAATCAAATAAATATAATTTCTTAAGGGCAATAGTTTCCGAATTTTTTAAATGAAATGGAAGGGCCTGAGACTTAGACTCATTTAATTTGTAATACGATATCTCGCCAAATTGAGTTAAAATGTCTTTGAGGTGGCTCAAAGATTCTTTTGGATTTTTGACAGCTAGAATTATATCGTCTGCAAACAGGCCAATTTTGTGAGCGGATTCTTTAACAGCAATTCCTGCAATTTGTGGGGTTATTCTAATTAGTTCAGCCAGGGGTTCTATTGCTAAAACAAATAGAATTGGGGATAAAGGGCACCCCTGTCTCGTCCCATTGGTTAGAGAAAACGTTTTAGACGAGAAACCGGAAGCCGAGACATGGGCGGAAGGTGCACAATATAGCGCCTTAACTGCTGTGATAAAGGATAGTGGTATGTTGAATCTTTCTAACGTTCTCCATAAATATCCCCAATGTATCCTGTCAAACGCCTTCTCTGCATCTAGAGATAGAAGCAATGAAGGCGTTTTGGTCATATTGATGTGCTGAATCAAGTTTATGAATCTTCTAGTCCCATCGGGCGCCTGTCTATCCTTTACAAAACCCACTTGATCCTTATTTATTAGCAATGGGATTAATTTGGTTAATCTATTTGCAAGAACTTTAGAATAAATCTTTGAGTCATTATTGATTAGAGAAATGGGTCTAAAATTGTGGCATCTATCAGGAGTTTTTCCTGGTTTTGGCAAGGTGACTATTCGTGCGCACAAGGACTCCTCTGGCATCGTTCCCCCGGACTTATAGGAATTGAATATTTTGGTCATGTGGGGAATCAAAATTTCTTGAAAAGTTTTATAATATAAAATAGTGAATCCATCGGGACCAGGGGCTTTTCCGGATGGCATAAGTTTAATCGCCTCAGCTATCTCTTTTGCTGATATTTCACATTCTAAACTCTCCAAGTGTTCTGGAGACAACCGAGGCAATGTCACTCTGTCTAAGAATTTATCAATGGTTGTTGCAGAAGGCTGGGTAAGGTTCGAATCGCGTTCTAAATTATAAAGTTTACTATAATACTCTGCAAACATGTCACTTATTTTAGTAGGATGAAACACTTTTCGCCCCTGATCATCAAGTAAATACGCTATTTTTGATTGTGCATTCACATGCCGGAGTTTGGATGCCAAAAGAGTAGAGGCCCTGTTGCCTTTTAAGTAAAACGTTTTCCTGAGACGTCTCACCATAAGAGATGTACGATCTAAATTAATTTTGTTAATTTTAGCCTTAATTTCTCCTATCATTGCTGATATGGAAGACGAGGGACCACATTTATTGGCCTGGTTCAAATTGTACAGTTCTTTTTCCAATGTTCTTAAATTATTGCTATTAAGTTTCTTCAGGTGAGACGCTCTAGAAATAAAATGACCTCTTAACACAGCCTTATGCGCATTCCAAGACACCTCGCCAGGAACCTCGGGTGAGGCATTTTCCAAAAAATAATCGCTCAAAGCTTTCTCCGTCAATGATCTGTTCACAACATCGTTTAATAAATAATCGCCTAATTTCCAGGATCTATTCGGGGCTGAAGAAACAATTTCGTCAATATGCATTATGATTGGAGCATGGTCAGACCAGTTAATGTCTAAGATATCAGATTTCAAGATGTGCGGAATTAAAGCGTTCTGGACCATAAACCTGTCCAGCCTGGAATACATATTTTTAGAAACAGAATAATACGTAAAATCTCTTTCATTCTCATGCATCAGTCTCCAGGAATCATATAAACCACATTCAATCATGTATTTGGAACATTTGTTTGCCAATCTGTCGCTGTCCCCTCTATGTTGTTGATCATTGTCTTCTCTAGCGTTATCCAATTCACCGTCCATAACAAAATTCGTATCGCCACACATTACCAAGCTGCCTCTCACATTCTCATTCACTAAGTCCATCAATTTCCTGAAGAACTGCAACTGACCGGTGTTGGGAAAATACACGTTCACTATGGTATATTCAATAGTGTTAAGTGAACCTATCCATATTAAATACCTCCCTTCATAATCCGTCATGACTTTGTTCGTCAAACATGCTACATTCCTGTGGAAGAAAATCGATGTACCTCTAGACTTGGATTTATAAGTGCTATGATATTGGACTGGGAAAAGCTTTGACATAATCTTATGTGTTCTATCATTTTTAAAATGCGTTTCCTGTACACAGATGACATCTGATTTGTTGGATTTTGCTTCTTTGAATAGTAAGCGTCTTTTGTGGGCGGTGTTCAGGCCTCTCACATTAAATGACATATATTTTAAAACCATAATTTATGGAACAGCAATGCTTGATAAAGAGTAAAAGGAGATTCAACTTTGTGAGAGTCCGAACAACCGCCTTCCAATAAAGAAACATCCAACAATACCGTCACACCAAACTCAAGATGTGTACATGTGTGTACGGGAATAAATGAACGAATTTGTGCAAGTCGCTGATGCCACATAATATGCATTTTTGTATGAGGTATTTCTGTGATTCGTGGTCTGTAAACATTTCTACCAAATTTTAAAGGATGGATGGTCAAAGAAAATATAAAAATAAAAATATCAACGGGGTACAAAAAACTTGGGTATATACCCCTATCAGGGGAAATAAACAAACAGTGAAAAAGGGCCATGAGGGAGAGCAAAAAAAGTCTCTCCATCTCAGGGTATTAGGCCCAGGTTGGGGGGAGAGAAGGCTGCTGGATACAAGGGGAGCAATATTAATAAACAAAAAAAATAAATAAATAAAAAAAAAATAAAACAAAGAGGCAGCTGTAAAATATGACGTTTTGAAATGACAAAAATCACAGAACAATAAAAAAAAAAAATTAATAAAATGAAATATGTAATGATATACAAAAAAAAACAAGGGACCATAAAATAATATTGATTGTAAAAGTTTGGAAAGTGGTCAAATCGGTTTCTGAAATAAACCGTTAAGTCTTATGTCAAATAGTCATTGGTGTGCAAACTCTAAGGACAGTCATAACCAGGAGTAACAAGATAAAATCAAAAGTAATCCCGCTAAAACTCCAGACTGGAGCAGGACTCGAAAGCCTGTTGCAGAGATAAAGTTTTCTCAGAACCAGGCCATAAAAATCAATAGAGAATAGAGAAAAATCATGAAGATAAACGTGTATATATAAAAATAAAAAAAAATAAAAAATCCTTAGTGAAAATAGGAAGAACATCTGAACTTGAAGTGTCGAACGATTTACAATCGTGGAAAATGGAGACTGTAGCCCTATGAACTGGAAACTCAGGAAGTGTCCGATTTGCTTCTCTTGCTGGCCTGCAGAGGAGTAGATGGCGACAGTCTATGAGGTGATACATGACTCCTATTCATGGATTGGATGAGTTCCATTCCTTCCTCAGGCGACGTGATTATGAAATTCCTGCCATCCATGCGGAAAAGGACTTTAACCGGGAATCCCCATCTATATCTTATCCCTCTTCGTCTTAGTTCCGCGGTAAAAAGTTGAAATTCTCTGCGTCGCCTCATTGTTTGGGCAGAGAAGTCTTGGAAGACCTTCATGCCACTATAGTCCCCCGTGAGACCTGACGTGCGTACTGCACCCAGAAATTCCTCTTTAATGTGGTAATAGTGAAATCTCACTATCACATCTTTGGGTGCAGCTGCAGGTGCATTACCGGGTTTAGGCAATCTATGGATGCGGTCCAGTAGTAGATCCGTATTTTTAGCAGTTGGTAGAGCTGACTTCACCATTGCCTGGAAATAACTTTGTAATTCCAGAGAGTCTATATTTTCAGGGATCCCCCTGATCCTTAGGTTATTACGCCTACTTCTATCCTCGGCGTCCGCTAATTTTTCCGCCTGTTGGTATACTTGTTTCTGAAGCTCTTTTACAGTTTCAACCAGATCCAGGTGAGATTGCTCTTGAGAGTGCAATCTATTCTCTATTATCTCCGTCCGCTGATTAATGCCCTCCATGGCTCCATACAAAGTGTCAAAGTCTTTCTTAAAGTCGTTTTTCAGATCGACTCTCAAATCTTGAATGAGTTGTATTATCATGCCAGCTGATGGTGGCAGATCATCTGCCAGTTCAGGTGGCATATTAGGATTGTAAGTCGCTGCTATAAACGTAGTGGTAGCCATATTGGAGGTGGCAGTGGCCATCTTGGGAGTGGAATACACACTGTCTGGTCTGGCAGCCATCTTTGTTGTGGCATCATGACCTTTTCTCTGTGGTAGTGCAGAGAAAGTACTTGTTTGGAGCATTTCAGCTCCTATTTCCATATTTTGGTCCTCTGGGCTTTCCATAGCCCTTACTGTGCCTTTAAGAGTTTGGGGTCGGATAGCAGAGCCCCCCCCACCGGGACCGACAACCTGGAGGCCGAGGATCCCGATGGGGAGCGAGACCTCACACTACCCTCCCCTTTACTTGCAGCCCGGTCACTTTTGTAAGTGAGTGACCGGGCTGCTCTATGCTGAGACCGCGAGCGGCTTGCTGGGTGGTCCTTGCCGCTCGCGGGAGACACAGCTCTGTGCTCCGAGCATGCAGAGTGCTCGGAGCACTCTGAGCCGCACACAGAGGTGTCGGCTAGTGCGGCCGCGGTCCCGCCGCTCTCTGGATGCCGCGAGCGGGTCGCGACCGCACAGGCATACGATTTGGCATGGGAGACCGGGAGGGAGGTGGGGAGGGATTTCCCCGGCACCACCAACGAGATTTTAAGCGGCGAAACAAGCCGCGAGCCGGATTTTGAAGCAGGGGAGTGAGCCTGGGCACCCTTACTCACCACAGCAGCTCCTGCTCCCGTTTTCTTCGTGACAGGTGCGGATTTTTCAACCTTCTTAAGCTTCTCCATGTTAGGAATTGTATTAGTTATTAGTATTTATATGTAGAATTTCTTCATTGAAATTAAATTGGTGCTTTATGGACGAAATTGCCCCCCTTGTCCAGGAGCCTCTCTAAAACATGGCCATCTAAGATGGTGGCCAAGACACGCCCCACAAGAACATATCTGATGGGTGATTGGTGAAAATGTGTGAATACTTAAAAAATATCTATTTTGGTATGTTGATTTGTAATAATGTGTAAAATGGACATTATCCAATACTTAAAGGGACACTGTAGGCACCCAGACCACTTCAGCTTACTGACGTTGGTGGGGGAGGATCATGGGCGGAACCTGACCCAGCGCCGAGGGTCATCAGCGCTGGGTCAGGTAAGTGACTGAAGGGGTTTTAACCGCTTCAGTCCTGCGGTTGGGGGGCTCAAGGAAGGGGGGCACTGCAGAAGTCTATAGTTCTAGGAAAACAGTTTTGTTTTCTTTGCACTATAGAATGCCTTTAACCCCTTGAGGATGCTAGACGGTTCAGGACCGTCATCTGCATTTTTCCCTTGCCGACCGACGACGGTCCTGAACCGTCCTAAATTTAAAATGTACGTACCCGATCGCCGTCGTCCCCCGGCGGCGATCGGCGGTGCTCCCGTTGTGGGGAGACTGCCTGCAGCCCAGACAGTCTCCCCATGGCGGATTAGGACCAACAGGGCGACCACATGGTCACAATAGGTGTCCATGTGTCTGCCTGCAGGGGGACTGTCTGTGCTGACAGGTAGTCTCCCTGCCAGTGTAAAATCCTAAAAATAAAATAAAGTTAATGTTAATAAAAAAAATTTATTATTATATATGTGTATATATTATACCTATATAATACATGTCTATATATCATATATATAATGTCATGCTAAGTGTATTTTTATATTAATATATGTATATATTAATATAAAAATACACTTAGCGGGGGCGGAGCTTGACCGCTGAGCCGTGCAGACGCATCTGCCACGAGCTCCGATCCGACGGGCAGAAACCGGGGTACCAGCGACGAATATTGAGCCCAAAAGCGTCGGAGGGAGCACTACCCGTGTTGGGGGTGCCCCACTGTGCATTCTGACACCACCCCGGTGCCTGTCAATGCCGGGGAAGCGGAGTTACACGTGCGGCCTAATGGGGCTGAAGCAGGGAGGAGGCGGCCGCTCCTCTCAGCGAAAGACCTCACAAGCTGTTACACCTCTACCTACCCCCCCCCCCCCCTAGGGACCGGTGGGGGACATCCCGGTCCACAAGGCACAGACGGACCAGCACGGAACAAGACCACACCAACTGCCAGAAATGGCAGGGCAACAGACCCCAGAGGTACAGCCAAAATGGCCGACCAACCCGAGCTGCGCAGGCGGAATACCCGCACAGAGGCATACACATCTCCTATGACAATACTAGACCGGACCTGCGCTGGTCTCAGGGCAGCTCTGCGAAATCAAGGAGTAACTTACCGGCAAGCTGAGCAGCTGGTAGCCTCATGGCTGCGACCGACAACGCGACGCAGGCACTACACACAGGTGCCCCACGCATCCAAGATGGCCGTCCGACAAAACAGATACCGAAAGGCATCAAAGGCCCGACTTGGCCCACAAGCTCACCTTAAATCCTGCATGCGGCGGACACTTAACCCGCAACCAGCATCAAGCAAGCTACAACCCCAGCCTCGATCCTGCTCGGAGCTATGGAGAGCCCCAGAGCACCAAGCGAAGAACACACTAATCCACATTATCCACACCGGTTCCCGCGGTGACAAGCAGATGCGACAGCGACTAGAACCCACGACACAGCACACTGCAGAGCCTCAGCAGGACCTCCAAACGCTCCCAACACCCTTCAAGGCGCTGGGTATCGGCTGACCGAGCACTACCAGACCGGGACGCACAGCGGTATAAGTCCAAGGCCTTTCCTACCATGGACGCTATCTATACCACAGTGACACTTCCTAAGCAGAGTTTTTGTACTCCTTAAAATGTATCCTAGCTACATCACTCATTTGCCTCTCAAACCTAACGATTATTTACAATAGCCTTAGTAGACAGCACAGGGATTACTCAGCTTGTCTCTCATGTTTTAATGTGTATACTTTTCTTAATTGTTTAGCTCATATCCTAGGCTAGCCAACGTTATATGCTCATTCACTCTAGACATGATTACACAGCATGGTATACTTAACATTTCCTTAATAAGCAAGCTAATGTACCTACAGCTTAAACTCTTAGATTGTGAATCAAGCCTCAGTCCAAAAACTGTGTGCAAAGCTTGTCATCCTTACTTATCACTATTACGTTTAACACAAGCTTGGCAAATCACAATATAAGCATTAATGTACTTTTTTGCGTAGTGTTGGGTTAAACACTATAAGTTCCCTGTCTTACTACGTATTCTAATTACGATATCTGAGCCTGTCACTCTGGTGCCCCCTGGTGGATAAATTTATGCATACAGAAATCTATAATTAACTGAGACCTTAAATCGCGTCTTCACGACAAAACGCAGTTCTCTATTATATTACTCACAACAAATGCACAGTGGGACCGCCAACCCGGTTAAGCGACAGTTACCCTGACGCAAATCTAATAGTCTACTCGACGAATTATACATCTGCCCAGCTTAGCATGTTCATTCTATTACTGATATATAGCTTGATATCTCTATGTTTTCCATAAAATATATATTGATGTTATAACGTTACATTAACTAAGCTGGATAACTAAGACATATATTATCACTCACCTGTTTGAATAATTCCATGTTCTAAGCTTGTTTTAAAAAATATAAAATGAGGCGGATATCTTTAGGAGATTTTGTAAACTGTTATGAGGATGTTAGCCTGTATAACCCCTGCAAGTCTCCCTCTCTTTATTCTGTACCACCATAACCATATGCCTCAATAAAAGAAAGATTGACAAAAAAAAAAAAAATACACTTAGCATGAAAATACACTTAGCACATTTATATTAATATGTACATATATTAATATAAAAATACACTTATAATTAAATTACACACGTATATATATAATATATATAATAACTATATATATTGTGTATATATATATTATTATAAAATACAAATAATAAGTAATTTAAATTAAATTAAACATGTAAAAATAATAATAAAAATTAAAAAAAATTATATATCTATACGAAATGTTATTCTAACTGTATTTTGATATTAATATATATATATTTATATCAAAATACACTTAGAATGAAATTGTATATATATCTATGTATATATAAATAAATAAAAAGAATACGAACTATTCATATGTCCATATACAAAATTACATAAATAATTATATAAATATACACGTAGACTTCAAATATATAAATATGCATATATATTTAAATTCTACGTGCGTATTTGTGTAATATTTTTACATAATTAAGTTATTTTATTGATTGCAATTTAAGGGACCTGCCTGCCAACCCAGGCCGAAAGTCCAGAGAATTTAATTAGCTAGCACTGTATTTTACCCTGTAACGTTCTACGACACCCTAAAACCTGTACATGGGGGGTACTGTTTTACTCGGGAGCCTTTGCTGAACACAAATATTAGTGATTCAAAACAGTAAAACATATCACAGCGATGATATTGTCAGTGAAAGTGACTTTTTTTTGCATTTTTCACACACAAACAGCACTTTTACTGATGATATAATTGTTGTGATACATTTTCCAGTTTTGAAACACTAATATTTGTGTTCAGCAAAGTCTCCTGAGTATAACAGTACCCCCCATGTACAGGTTTTATAGCGTTTTTGGGTCAAATATTTTTACATTGAAAATGGCCAGGTTGGTTACGTTGCCTTTGAGAGCGTATGGTAGCCCAGGAATGAGAATTACCCCCATGATGGCATACCATTTGCAAAAGAAGACAACCCAAGGTATTGCAAATGGGGTATGTCCAGTCTTTTTTAGTAACCACTTAGTCACAAACACTGGCCCAAATTAGCGTTCAATTTAGTTTTTTACTTTTTTCACACACAAACAAATATGAACGCTAACTTTGGCCAGTGTTTGCGACTAAGTGGCTACTAAAAAAGTCTGGACATACCCCATATTGAATACCCTGGGTTGTCTACTTTAAAAAAAATATGTACATGTGGGGTGTTATTCAGCGATTTATGACAGATAATAGTGTTACAATGTCACTATTGATACATTTTAAAAATGTATGTTTTGAAACCGCAATATCCTACTTGTACTTATAGCCCTATAACATGCAAAAAAAATGGCAAAAAGCATGTAAACACTGGGTATTTTTAAACTCAGGACAAAATTTTGAATCTATTTAGCAGTTTTTTTCATTTGCTTTTGTAGATGAGTAAAAGATTTTTCACATAAAAGTCAAAAAACATGTATTTTTTTCAATTTTTCATCATATTTTTTCATTTTTTTTAAAATTAAATTACATGAGATTATATAAATAATGGTATGTAAAGAAAGCCCCTTTTGTCCTGAAAAAAACAATATATAATTTGTATGGGAACAGTAAATGAGAGAGCGGAAAATTACAGCTAAACACAAACACCACAAAAGTGTAAAAAGATGCCTGGTCGCAAATGTACAACATCGCAAAAACAGTCCGGTCCTTAAGGGGTTAATAATAGAATAGATTGGTTGTTGTTATGTAAATCTACTCTTCATGATAACAGGTGATCAAATGAATCGTGAGATAGTTACTGATTTCTGATATCCTCAGAAAAGGGTGGTTGATGCTCATTAGACAGGAAAAACTTTTTTTCAAACAAGTTGATGAGTTTGGGAGATATGTCTACATGCATAGGACCCTGGCTAGATAAAGGAATGTTAAAGAACCATGTTTTGAGCTTTCCTGTAGATTTCATTGCCTCCATAATAATTCTACTACTCTTGAAAAATAGAGAAACAAAGGGATTTTTATTTAAACTGTTACTTTTTACACTGTATTATATATTTTGCAATATTTCCCATAAGTAGAGACTGTTTTAGCTCATAAATCCTTAACTATAAGAATTCACTATTTTGATCGTCCATTACTCGATATTATACAAGGAATGACAGATAATGGCTGGACTTTGTTTGATCTGCAGTTATTAGCAATGTAAAACAAACGTGTATCAGACATATCTTTGCAATACAATGGCAATGAAATGGACATATTGCAAGAATTCATCAATGATGAACAAGACTAAGAGCTGTCATGTGTTGTGTGGAATATGAAATAAGAAGCTGATGATATTCTACCATATCAGATATACATAAGGAAAGGAAAAATGTGAAAAACACATGTTGGGTCTGTAGTAAGTTCCTTTTTTTCAAAGTGAAGACAAATTTAGGACTTATACAGACGGCTCATTTAAGTTTTAAGCATAGTGGTCAGTCTCTGAGTACAGCACTGCCTAGAAAACCCATAGAGGACCACATGGGCAGAAGGAGTCAGATTTGGGGAATTTTGGGGGAATTTCCCCCAGGAATCAGGATATAATGGCTGACTCCATTAGGAAATCAAAAGTTTAAAAACCCCAAAACACTGACACAAAAGTAAACATTTTGTAAATACTAAGATTTTAAAGGACCACTATAGGCACCCAGACCACTTCAGTCTATTAGTACGCCTACTACATTTACCTATCACATTTTAACCTCTCTTACTACTTCACTCACTTTTCTCCTTTAGCCATTTCGAAACAATTATGTTACTCTTACTTAGGGCCAGTCTGGAATAAACATTCAACATCCATTTAACCCCTTAAGGACACATGACATTCCATTTTATTCCAGAAGTTTGGTCCTTAAGGTGTTAAAGGACCACTGTAGGCACCCAGACCACTTCAGCTTAATGAAGTGGTCTGGGTGCCAGGTCCCTCAAGGGATAACCCTGCCTGCTGTAAACATAACAGTTTCAGAGAAACTGCTATGTTTATATATGGGTTAATCCAGCCTCTAGTGACTTTTTCATTGACAGCCGCTAGAGGCGCTTTGGCACTTCTCACTGTGATTTCCATAGTGAGAAGACACCAGTGTCCATAGGAAAGCATTGAGAATGCTTTCCTATGGACTGGCTGAATGCGCGCACGGCTCTTGCCGCGGATGCGCATTCAGCCGATGACGACCGAAGGAGGAGGAGGAGAGTCCCCAGTGCCGAGGGAGTCCGGCGCTGGAGTAAGGTAAGTTTTTAACCCCTTCCTCCAACTTCAGCCCGGCAGGAGTGGGACCCTGAGGGTGGGGGGACCCTCAGGGCACTATAGTGCCAGGAAAATGAGTTTGTTTTCCTGGCACTATAGTGTTCCTTTAATACTTGTTTGCTCATTCATGCGTGACTCTAAAACAGAATTACAGTGTGAACCCACAACCATATCAAGAAATACCCATATCAATCATAGCTTCGTTAAAGGGCATATAAGATATACCTAATGAAAGACTTGATTTCTGATAGTAGGAAAACCTTCAAATTAATTCTACCCTGTAAAGTATATATTTTTTTATCGGTTCCCTTTACAGGAGAGATCTTGCCACCCCTATCTTCAAATCAACTATGCAACTTGTTTGAAAATATGTAGATCATATTGCATTGATGAAGAGCATATCATTTTATTAGAACACAATGTTTGCTGTTAGAAAATCCTCCATGCAGTCCTCCCCGTGTGAAATGCGGAAGTTTAGTAAACAAAATTTCAGATGCTCCCCAGCATGACGGAAAGGATGTTTGGCAAAATTAAGCTTGCAAATGTGTACGCACCAGTGGGTATTCTGTCTTGTGTATTCAAGGGCGACAGCAGCAGAATAATTTGGACATTGAATTCTATGCATTAATAAATATGATTGAGTTTAATAGGGCTTTCTTCCAGATTGACAAATGAAGAGGGGACTACAAGACATATGAAAATCGTGTACCTTCAGTGAATGCCAATTAGAGAGGGTGATACATTATTCTGGTGTAGGTGCAAGGCTAATTAGTGCGTGTTATGAAACAGAAAGGATGATAACATTTTACATTTTTCCCTACCCTTTAACAGGGTAGCTATTTTTACATCTACTTCCAATAGCTTTGGTTATTTTACCAGTTTTTTGCCTAAAAAAAAAAAATATTATTTTTTACCACCCCCTCCATGCCAATGCAAATATTTTATAATGTAACAGTGAGTGAGTGCATTTTGCTCATTAAAAATTAAAATATTTTCATACAGTAGCTATACGTTTAGCTATATTCTTTTCCATCTGGAAAGCCTAAAATGAGAAGATCCCTCTAATTGCTATAATACTTTAGCCTCATTACATTTTTCTTTTAAAGTGCCGCTCCCATAGAACAATCTACTGGGAATAATTGCAGAAATTAAACCATTTACTATACTAACTGTGAATCTGCTGTTTTTTTTAACACCATTTGCAAATTACACTGACATTTTTAATGCTTTTTAATTTCAGGCCAGAAAGCCTAAATTACACATGAGCCCAGGAAGTATCCAATTAGAAGGTTATTCATAAAGTTTTCCATCTTGTATCAGAACGGTGATACAATATATCCTGCTTTCACCGTTTCACTGCCAGAACGGTACTTGGTGAAATGGGCTTCTCAGAGCTTGCAAACCCACATTCAATTTTCGGAATCCACAAATCCAAGTTTTGCTTCATCTCGCAACAACTCCTGAAACATTTACAGAGAGATTCTGCACAGAGATTGAACCTGGTTCTTTACTGAGAAACTCTGCACAAAGTGAGATTTAACCCCTTAAGGACGGCGGGCATACTATGCCCCCGCCGTCCTATTCACTTACCTGCAATGGGGGGACTTACCTGGCATCCCAGGGAGTCCCCCTGCATCTGATCCGGCCCTCATGGGCCATGTGATCGCAAGGGTGAATCAACGTTTCAGTTCTCTAATGGAACGTTTCAGTTCTCTAATGGAACTTTCGTTAGGAAAGTTATAGGGTCAAATATAGCATGTTACATATTTTAAAAAAATTTCACATTGAAATTCGCCAGATTGGTTACGTTGACTTTGAGACTGTATGGTAGTCCAGAAATGAGAATTACCCCCATGATGGCATACCATTTGCAAAAGTAGACAACCCAAGGTATTGCAAATGGGGTATGTCCAGTCTTTATTAGTAGCCACTTACTTACAAACACTGGCCAAAATTGGTGTTAAAATTAGTTTTTTGCATTTTTCCCACACAAACAAATATTAACGCTAACTTTGGCCAGTGTTTGTGACTAAGTGGTTACTAAAAAAGACTGGACATACCCCATTTGCAATACCTTGGGTTGTCTACTATTGCAAATAGTATGTCATCACGGGGGTTATTCTTATTCCTAGGCTACCATACAGTCTCAAAGGCAACGTAACCAATATGGCGAATTTCAATGTGTATAAACTGAAAAATGTAATGTGCTATTTTTGACCTTGTAACTTCCCAAAACACCATAAAACCTTTACATAGGGGGTACTGTTTTACATGTGAGAAATCGCTGAATACAAATATGTGTACTTTATTGCAGTAAAAGCAAATCGTATTATGACATTCACAGTTCATGAAATAGGTGAATTACGGTCAGACAGACATATAGCGCAAATGCCAGGTTTTGTTTACGTTTTGTTTTGTTCACAACTTGTACATTTGGCTCAGTCCTTAAGGGGTTAACGAAACCTGGCATTTGTTCTATATGTCTGTCCAACCGTAATTCACCTCTTTCATATTAAATGCACCCCCCTTGTTATATATCATTTTATTCAGGGAAAACAAGGCTTTCATTTAATATCAAATATTTAGCTATGAAACATAATTTAATATGAAAAAAATGGGAGAAAATAAGAAATGTTGTTATTTTTTTAGTTCTACATGACATTTTAACTGTCAATGTCATAATACTGTTTGCTTTTACTGCAATAAAATACACATATTTGTATTCAGCAAAGTCTCACGTGTAAAACAGTACCCCCTATGTACAGGTTTTATGGTGTTTTGGGAAGTTACAGGGTCAAATATAGCACGTTACATTTGAAATTGAAATTCGCCAGATTGGTTACGTTGCCTTTGAGACTGTATAGTAGCCCAGGAATTAAATTTACACCCATAATGGCATACCATTTGCAATAGTAGACAACCCAAGGTATTGCAAATGGGGTATGTCCAGTCTTTTTTAGCAGCCATTTGGTCACAAACACTGGCCAAAGTTAGCGTTAGTATTTGTTTGTGTGTGAAAAATACAAAAAACGCCAATTTTGGCCAGTGTTTGTGACTAAGTGGCTACTAAAAAAGACTGGACATACCCCATTTGCAATACCTTGGGTTGTCTACTATTGCAAATAGTATGTCATCACGGGGGTTATTCTTATTCCTAGGCTACCATACAGTCTCAAAGGCAACGTAACCAATATGGCGAATTTCAATGTGTATAAACTGAAAAATGTAATGTGCTATTTTTGACCTTGTAACTTCCCAAAACACCATAAAACCTTTACATAGGGGGTACTGTTTTACATGTGAGAAATCGCTGAATACAAATATGTGTACTTTATTGCAGTAAAAGCAAATCGTATTATGACATTCACAGTTCATGAAATAGGTGAATTACGGTCAGACAGACATATAGCGCAAATGCCAGGTTTTGTTTACGTTTTGTTTTGTTCACAACTTGTACATTTGGCTCAGTCCTTAAGGGGTTAACGAAACCTGGCATTTGTTCTATATGTCTGTCCAACCGTAATTCACCTCTTTCATATTAAATGCACCCCCCTTGTTATATATCATTTTATTCAGGGAAAACAGGGCTTTCATTTAATATCAAATATTTAGCTATGAAACATAATTTAATATGAAAAAAATGGGAGAAAATAAGAAATGTTGTTATTTTTTTAGTTCTACATGACATTTTAACTGTCAATGTCATAATACTGTTTGCTTTTACTGCAATAAAATACACATATTTGTATTCAGCAAAGTCTCACGTGTAAAACAGTACCCCCTATGTACAGGTTTTATGGTGTTTTGGGAAGTTACAGGGTCAAATATAGCACGTTACATTTGAAATTGAAATTCGCCAGATTGGTTACGTTGCCTTTGAGACTGTATAGTAGCCCAGGAATTAAATTTACACCCATAATGGCATACCATTTGCAATAGTAGACAACCCAAGGTATTGCAAATGGGGTATGTCCAGTCTTTTTTAGCAGCCATTTGGTCACAAACACTGGCCAAAGTTAGCGTTAGTATTTGTTTGTGTGTGAAAAATACAAAAACCGCCAATTTTGGCCAGTGTTTGTGACTAAGTGGCTACTAAAAAAGACTGGACATACCCCATTTGCAATACCTTGGGTTGTCTTCTATTGCAAATGGTATGCCATCATAGGGGTAATTTTCATTCTTGGGCTACCATGGGGTCACAAAGGCAACGTAAGCAATCTGGCGAATTTTAATGTGAAAAAAATGAAACACAAGCCTTATATTTGACGCTGTAACTTTGAAAACACCATAAAACCTGTACATGAGGGGTACTGTTGTACTCGGGAGACTTCGCTGAACACAAATATTTGTGTTTCAAAACAGTAAAAAGTATTGCAGCAATAATATCGTCCGTGTAAGTGCTGTTTGTGCGTGAAAAATGCAAAAAACTTCACTTTTACTGGCAATATCATCGTTGTAATACATTTTACTGTTTTGGAACACTAATATTTGTGTTCAGGGAAGTCTCCCGAGTAAAACAGTACCCCCATGTACAGGTTTTATGGTGTCTTGGAAAGTTATAGGGTTAAATATAGTGCTAGCAAATTAAATTCCCTATACTTTCGGCATGGGTTGTCAGGCAGGTCCCGCTAATTGTAATTAATTAGGATACCTAATTATGTAAAAATATTACATAAATATAATTAATATATGTATATATATACATATGTGTATATATACGTATATATACGTATATATATATATATATATTTTTATATTTTTATTTATATATAGGTATATATATATAGTGATATATACGTATATATTTATGTATATAGATATATATATTATTTCGTTCTACGTGTATTTTGATATAAATATATATATATATATATATATAAATATTAATATCACAATACAGTTAGAACGAAATAACACACATCTATATATTTTTTAATTATTTATTTTTAATTATTTTTTTAATTTAATTTTTTTACGTATTTACACATTTTTTTATATTATATATAAATATATATATAACAATAATTATATATATGTTTAATCAGTATCAGTCTAGATGTAATTTGATATTAATATACAGGGAGTGCAGAATTATTAGGCAAATTAGTATTTTGACCACATCATCCTCTTTATGCATGTTGTCTTACTCCAAGCTGTATAGGCTCGAAAGCCTACTACCAATTAAGCATATTAGGTGATGTGCATCTCTGTAATGAGAAGGGGTGTGGTCTAATGACATCAACACCCTATATCAGGTGCGCATAATTATTAGGCAACTTCCTTTCCTTTGGCAAAATGGGTCAAAAGAAGGACCCATTCCTTCTGGCTCAGAAAAGTCAAAAATAGTGAGATATCTTGCAGAGGGATGCAGCACTCTTAAAATTGCAAAGCTTCTGAAGCGTGATCATCGAACAATCAAGCGTTTCATTCAAAATAGTCAACAGGGTCGCAAGAAGCGTGTGGAAAAACCAAGGCGCAAAATAACTGCCCATGAACTGAGAAAAGTCAAGCGTGCAGCTGCCAAGATGCCACTTGCCACCAGTTTGGCCATATTTCAGAGCTGCAACATCACTGGAGTGCCCAAAAGCACAAGGTGTGCAATACTCAGAGACATGGCCAAGGTAAGAAAGGCTGAAAGACGACCACCACGGAAGAAGACACACAAGCTGAAACGTCAAGACTGGGCCAAGAAATATCTCAAGACTGATTTTTCTAAGGTTTTATGGACTGATGAAATGAGAGTGAGTCTTGATGGGCCAGATGGATGGGCCCGTGGCTGGATTGGTAAAGGGCAGAGAGCTCCAGTCCGACTCAGACGCCAGCAAGGTGGAGGTGGAGTACTGGTTTGGGCTGGTATCATCAAAGATGAGCTTGTGGGGCCTTTTCGGGTTGAGGATGGAGTCAAGCTCAACTCCCAGTCCTACTGCCAGTTTCTGGAAGACACCTTCTTCAAGCAGTGGTACAGGAAGAAGTCTGCATCCTTCAAGAAAAACATGATTTTCCTGCAGGACAATGCTCCATCACACGCGTCCAAGTACTCCACAGCGTGGCTGGCAAGAAAGGGTATAAAAGAAGAAAATCTAATGACATGGCCTCCTTGTTCACCTGATCTGAACCCCATTGAGAACCTGTGGTCCATCATCAAATGTGAGATTTACAAGGAGGGAAAACAGTACACCTCTCTGAACAGTGTCTGGGAGGCTGTGGTTGCTTCTGCACACAATGTTGATGGTGAACAGATCAAAACACTGACAGAATCCATGGATGGCAGGCTTTTGAGTGTCCTTGCAAAGAAAGGTGGCTACATTGGTCACTGATTTGTTTTTGTTTTGTTTTTGAATGTCAGAAATTTATATTTGTGAATGTTGAGATGTTATATTGGTTTCACTGGTAAAAATAAATAATTGAAATGGGTATATATTTGTTTTTTGTTAAGTTGCCTAATAATTATGCACAGTAATAGTCACCTGCACACACAGATATCCCCCTAAAATAGCTATAACTAAAAACAAACTAAAAACTACTTCCAAAAATATTCAGCTTTGATATTAATGAGTTTTTTGGGTTCATTGAGAACATGGTTGTTGTTCAATAATAAAATTAATCCTCAAAAATACAACTTGCCTAATAATTCTGCACTCCCTATATATATATATATATATATATATAATTATATATATATTAATAGTAAAATACACCTAGACAGTGTATGTGTGTGTGTGTATATGTGTATATATATATACTTAGATCATATATATATAATATATATATGATCTAAGTATATTATTATTTTTTTTTACACTTATTTTAATTTAATTTTATTTGAATTCAGCCAGCAGGGGGATTACCTGTCTTTACAGGCAGTCCCCCTGCTGGCAATGCCTGAGCCAGCTAACCCGGCCATGTGATTATGAGGTCCTTGCAAGGACCTCACTCTCACATGGCCGGGTGGGCTGCTGGTGGGCGGACGTGCTGCGGGCGGCTCCCTGGGAGTCCCCCCAACCGCGATCGCCGGCGACCGGGTAAGTAAGAAAAAAACGGAGGGCGTACTATTACGCCCGGCGGTGTTTAGAGCCGCTTAAAATAGGGCGTAATAGTATGCCCTCTGGTCTTAAAGGCTTAAAGGACCACTATAGTGCCAGGAAAACAAACTCGTTTACCTGGCACTATAGTGCCCTGAGGATGCCCCCACCCTCAGGGTCCCACTCCCGCCGGGCTGGAGGAAGAGGAAGGGGGTTAAACACTCGGCGGGGACTCTCCTCCTCCTTCGGTCGTCATTGGCTGAATGCGCATGCATTGCAAGAGCCGCGCGCGCATTCAGACAGTCCATAGGAAAGCATTCTCAATGCTTTTCTATGGACACTGGCGTCTTCTCACTGTGAAAATCCCAGTGAGAAGCGCGGAAGCACCTCTAGCGGCTGTCAATGAGACACCCACTAGAGGCTGGATTAACCCTAATGTAAACATAGCAGTTTCTCTGAACCTGCTATGTTTACAGCAGACAGGGTTAATCCTAGATGGACCTGGCACCCAGACCACTTCATTAAGCTGAATTGGTCTGTGTGCTATAGTGGTCCTTTAAGGGGTTAAATTGATGTTGAATGTTTATTCCAGACTGGCCCTAATTAACATAATTGTTTTCGAAATGGCTAAAGGAGAAAAGTGAGTGAAGTAGTAAGAGAGGCTAAAATGTGATAGGTAAATGTAGTAGGCGTACTAATAGACTTTAAGCACCATAACTACAACAGTGTGTAATGGCTATCACTGACCCTTAATGCACAGTTAGTATTAGGCATACGATTTAGTACAAAGCCTAGCTTACCTTACAGCCTTTTCTGGTGAAAGGTAAATAGCTATTGCAGCTATAAAATAGATGGTATAAGCAACAAGGACTGATGTAACGATTATGTAACTATATAAAATGTTGCCGACAATAACCATTGTTATTTTCTCCTGAATTGTGGAAGCCCATTATGTTCAAGACTATTTTATCCGAAACAATGATTTTTATAATGAAAAGTTTACATAAAAAGTCAAGGTTTTTGATGAATGTCACTTTTGAAAACCAATTAACTGAGTTGAAAGGAAGACACCATTTCCCATTGTCTAATTGCTTTGCATCACCTTACAGCTAATAAATTTGTCACGTTGAATTATTAATGAGAAAACGAATATTTGACTTGCTGCTTTGAATAGAAAATAGTTCATTATCAGTTGGCATTGTTCCATCTGAATAATGAGCCTGGCACTATGGGAGTTGCATAAAGGTGAATTAAAGTTGCTTTTTTATTTCTTGTCATTGTCATTTGGTACTTAGAAAAAATGTTAATTAAAATTGGGTATGGTCCCAATTTGCAGCTGTTCATCAGAGTTCCTAAGGGTTGTTAAGCAGCTACAAGTTCCTATTTTCAATAGCTTACTGATTACGGCTATTTAGACTGCACCTTAAACATTTAATAACTATTATGAAAATTAACCCACCTCCTTGCTTTGGACATATTTACTCAATTCAAAAGTATTTTTTTTCTGAAGGAGTTGTTTTTGGACACTGATCACAGTGTTTGGCTAAGCACCAGAGTAATCAACAGGTGGAGGGTTCAGTGCATGAGAGACATTCAACCTATCAGTTATGCTATCTCCAGTAAACCCATGTTTATTTTTGGGGAATTAACTAAAACGTTGCAAATCATATCGGCAATAATTGAAGAAATTTCAAATATTTTTATTCATCTGCTCTCTTTATGTGGCACATTATGTGTGCATGAGACAGTGGGTGTATTTACTAAATATTGAATTTTAGTGAATTGAAAATCAATTTGCGAAACTGAGCAGAAAAAATTGCTGATTTGGAAATATCGAAATACCCTATAATCACGGTATGGCTATTTTAGCTGAGCTATGCAATTTGGTTTGCAATTCATTAAAATTTAAGAAGTGGAAAAAAAAACTCTAGCATGGTTGTTTACTAAAGTTAGAATTCTCATGATTCTCAAATTTAAAGGGACACTACAGACACCAGATTTCGCTTAATTAAGCAGTTTTGGTATAAAGAATATGCCCCTGCAATCTCTCTGCAAAATTCTCTGCCATTTCGGAGTTGAATCAGTTTGTTTATGCAGCGCTAGCCACACCTCCCTGCATGTGACTTGTACAGCTTTCCTAAACACTTCCTGTAGAGAGCCATTTAATTGGTTTATTGCAAATTCTGTTCAATTGCTTATCTCCTGCACTGTTAAATTATCTGCAGGTGATTCCTGTATGTGATTAAAGTTCAATTGACAGTGCAAGGGATAAAAAGTAAGTTAATATTTGATTGAAAATTAAGCGTTTTTTTCATGTGTCTGTCAGAGACAGGGGAGGTGTGACTAGGACTGCATGGGCAGAAACATAAATGATTTAAAGGGACACTCCAGGCACTCAGACTACTTCTGCCCATTGGAGTGGTCTGGGTGCCAACTCCCACCACCCTTAACCCTGCAAGTGTAATTTTTGCAATTATTGTCTATCAGACAGCCACTAGAGGGACTTCCGTGTTCTTAGAACACGAAAAGTGTTTTAAACGACGCTGAATTGGATGTCCTCACGCTATGCATGAGGGCCTCCAGCGTCGCTGGAATCCCTATAGGAAAGCATTGAATAATGCTTTCCTATGGGGAGGTCTAATGCACGCACACGGCCATTGCCGTGTATGCGCATTCGGTCTCCCCCGCTGACGTCAGGGGGAGCGTGGGCAGAGCATGACCCAGAGCCGAGGGACATCGACGCTGGATTCAGGTAAGTCTCTGAAGGGGTTTTAACCTGTTCAGCAACATGGGGTGGGAGGGAGAGGGAACTGAGGGGTCCTGCAGTGCCAGGATATGTTTTCCTGGCACTGGAGAGTCCCTTTAACTCCTAAATATCAGAGAACTGAGAGGTAAGACTGCAGGGGATAATCTATACATTTAAACAGTTTCATTAAGCTAAAGTCATTTTGAAGTCTATAGTATTCCTTTAAGGCCAAAATAGTTGAATTAGAAAAATTATTCAGGTCACCTCTGCTTCGACCAGGGGCATAATTATGAACAGATCCCCGGTGCAAGAATCAAATAAGGGTCCCACTTACGCTCACACTGATGCACATACATTGGCATACCCTTGCTGATACTCATTGACAGACATACAGTCTTTTGCAAAAATATCCAAAAAGGGTAACTCCACTAAATGATATGTCATTGTGAACTTGATACTTGGAGAACACATGTTGAAAAAAAGCATATAATTCTTCAAGGGTCTCCAATGTGCCACTCCACAACACCAGTACATCATCACTATACCACCACCATCTGGTGGCAAATTGTTTAAACAAAGTATGAGGATAAATCAATTTTTCTTCTAACTCTGACAGGAATATATTGGCGTATGTGGGTGTCACATTGGAGCCCATAGAAGTACCCTTCAATTGAAGGAATAACTGATCTTGCCTGAGAAAATAATCTTTCATCACCATCTCCAAAGGTTCCATCAAAAAGTGCAAAACATCATCCTTAGATCCTAAAGTCATCAAAGCTGACAAGGATCAAGGTGTCAGTCACCTCAACATCCTCCAGTTTCAAAAACACTTCAGTGGTATCTCTTACTAGTGATGTCGCGAACATAACATTTTCGGTTCGCGAACAGCGAACGCGAACTTCCGCAAATGTTCGCGAACCAGCGAACCGGGCGAACCGCCATAGACTTCAATGGGCAGGCGAATTTTAAAACCCACAGGGACTCTTTCTGGCCACAATAGTGATGGAAAAGTTGTTTCAAGGGGACTAACACCTGGACTGTGGCATGCCGGAGGGGGATCCATGGCAAAATTACACAGTTGATGCATAAAGGGCATAAATCACCTAACATTCCTAAATCACAATGGATATGGATTGACAACTGACATATGACATATTGACACCTTGACATATGGATTGACGCCTGTCCTCAGAGACCCTGATACACACGGACACAGAGCAGAATAGGGACTGTTCCCCCTACATAGGGTCACTTGGCAGATATGGATTGACACCTGTCCTCAGGGACCCTGATACACACTGACACAGAGCAGAATAGGAACTGTTCCCCCTACATAGGGTCACTTGGCAGATATGGATTGACACCTGTCCTCAGGGACCCTGATACACACTGACACAGAGCAGATTAGGGACTGTTCCCCCTACATAGGGTCACTTGGCAGATATGGATTGACACCTGTCCTCAAAGACCCTGATACACACTGACACAGAGCAGAATAGGGACTGTTCCCCCTACATAGGGTCACTTGGCAGATATAGATTGACACCTGTCCTTAGGGACCCTGATACACACTGACACAGAGCATAATAGGGACTGTTCCCCCTACATAGGGTCACTTGGCAGATATGGATTGACACCTGTCCTCAGGGACCCTGATACACACTGACACAGAGCAGAATAGGGTCTGTTCCTCCTACATAGGGTCACTTGGCAGATATGGATTGACACCTGTCCTCAGAGACCCTGATACACACTGGCACAGAGCAGAATAGGGACTGTTCCTCCTACATAGGGTTACTTGGCAGATATGGATTGACACCTGTCCTCAGAGACCCTGATACACACTGACACAGAGCAGAATAGGGACTGTTCCCCCTACATAGGGTCACTTGGCAGATATGTATTGACACCTGTCCTCAGAGACCCTGATACACACTTACACAGAGCAGAATAGAGACTGTTCCCCCTACGTAGGGTCACTTGGCAGATATGTATTGACACCTGTCCTCAGAGACCCTGATGCACACTGACACAGAGCAGAATAGAGACTGTTCCCCCTACATAGGGTCACTTGGCAGATATGTATTTATATAATATTGCCAGGGGCAAGGAAATTCCCTCTAAATAGATGGGTATAGGCAGAGAGTATGGAGACAGGAGTGATGCTATCATAAAAAGTGTCAATATAAAGTTAAATGTATCACAGACACACAGACACCCTTTCTCTTAGCTAGTTTCCAGAAATGCTGGATAGGTAGAAGGGCTATAAACACTCAGAGAGGTCTAAGAAGAATCCTCTAAACTAGCCCTAATCTCCTTAAACACCAAGGGTGTTCTAAGCTAAAGCTCAATCTAAACGTTTAGATGACTGCCTGATTTCCCATCACAGATGCTGGCTAGGAATAACACTGTGCAAGACAAAGAGTGGGTCTAAGTGCCCATAGTGCAGTAAAATGTCCCTAGTGAAGTGAAAAAGAGAATAACGAGCTGGCGCCCAGGAGAATAACGAGCTGGCGCCCTATCAGGGGACGTGTATATGGCATCGATTTTAGGAAGCGGGAGATGGAAAAAGATGCTTGGTCGGTCCTCCTACTTCAAATTTGGGGCACTGCTCATGCAATTTAATGTGCCACCTGATAGGAATAGTACTACTTAACACAACACTCCTATCAGTTTAATCCCTGTTACGACCCCTATGAGGGGACGTGTATATAAGGCATCGATTTTAGGAAGCGGGAGATGGAAAACGATGCTTGGTCGGTCCTCCTACTTCAAATTTGGGTCACTGCGCGTGCAATCTAATGTGCCACCAGATAGGAGTGGTGTGTTAAGTAGTACTATTCCTATCAGTTTAATCCCTGTTACGTCCCCTATCAGGGGACGTGTATATAAGGCATCGATTTTAGGAAGCGGGAGATGGAAAAAGATGCTTGGTCTGTCCTCCTACTTCAAATTTGGGGCACTGCGCGTGCAATCTAATGTGCCACCAGATAGGAGTAGTGTGTTAAGTAGTACTATTCTTATCAGTTTAATACATGTTACGTCCCCTATCAGGCTAATTCTCCCACTCATGTAGCTGGCAATACCCTCGACCTTATTTTCTCCTATTCATGTACATTATCTAATATCTGCAATACTCCATTTCTTCTCTCTGATCACCACCTCTTATCGTTTGCTCTCAATTACCCCCTCACCCAACAACCTCAGCCTAACCCCCCTCAGCTCAGGAGGAACCTTAACTCTATTGACCTCCAGCAGCTGTCGGCTGACATTGATTCACAACTGCTATCCATCCCTTCCCTCTCCTGTCCCTCACTGGCCATCTCCACATATAACACTACCCTCACATCTGCCTTAAACACTGCAGCCCCACTCCAAACATGCACCTCGAGGAGAACACGACCCCAACCTTGGCATAATAAATCAACACGCTATCTGCAGAGTTGCTCCCGCTGTGCTGAACGCTCCTGGAGGAAGTCCCGCACCCAGGCAGACTATCTTCATTATAGATTCATGTTGCTTTCATACAGCGCAGCCCTTGCCCTCGCCAAACAGTCCTACTTTTCCTCTCTCATTAGTTCATGCTCCCGCAATCCCAGACGTCTCTTTGACACTTTTAATTCCCTTCTCCGCCCTTCTGTGGCCACCCCCCAAACTAACCTTACAGCTGATAGCTTTGCATATTACTTTACTGACAAGATTGAACAGCTAAGGAAACAATTCTCCCCTCCTTGCCGTTCTCTTTCTCAACCACACATAAATCATGCTTTCCCTACCCTTCAGACTTTCTCCCCAGCTACTGAACAAGAGGTGGCTGCACTTCTCCGTTCCTCTCGCCCCACCACTTGCCCACTTGATCCTGTCCCATCTCACCTTATCAGATCTCTCTCCCCTTGTCTTGTGCCTATCCTAACACACATCTTTAACTGCTCTCTCTCTTCTGGCACTGTTCCTGCTGACCTTAAACATGCCACTGTAATACCTATCCTGAAAAAAACATCTCTTGACCCGTCCTCCCCCTCTAACTATCGTCCCATATCCCTGCTCCCTTACTCATCAAAGCTTTTGGAAAGACTTGTCTTTACCCGTGTGTCTCACTTCCTTAATTCCAACTCTCTCCTTGACCCTCTTCAGTCTGGCTTCCGCCCTCTCCACTCTACTGAGACCGCTCTTATCAAAGTGACTAATGACCTAATCTCTGCTAAATCCAAAGGTCACTACTCCATATTAATTCTCCTTGACCTCTCTGCTGCCTTTGACACAGTTGATCATGCTCTCCTCCTTCAAACTCTTCAATCACTCGGTCTCTGTGACTCTGTCCTCTCTTGGTTTTCCTCCTATCTCTCCCAACGCTCATTTAGTGTCTCCTTTTCCAAGGATACCTCCTCCCCTCGCCCTGTCTCGGTTGGAGTTCCCCAAGGCTCTGTCCTTGGTCCCCTTCTATTTTCTCTTTATACTGCCTCTCTTGGAAAACTTATTGCCTCTTTTGGATTCAACTACCACCTGTACGCTGATGACACTCAGATATACCTCTCCTCACCGGACCTCTCCCCGGCCGTCCTGCAACGTGTCACTGCTTGCCTCTCTTCCATCTCTGACTGGATGTCGTCACGTTTTCTCAAACTTAACCTCTCTAAAACTGAACTCCTTGTCTTTCCTCCTCCTAATACTGATCCTCCTCTCTCACTCTCCCTTCAAGTCAGTGATATCCACATAAGTCCATCCCTACAAGCGCGCTGTCTTGGCGTCATACTTGACTCTGGTCTCATCTTTGAGTCTCACATCCAGTTTGTTGCCAAGTCCTGTAGGTTCCAACTCAAAAACATAGCCCGCATCCGCCCCTTTCTTACGCAAGATGCTACCAAGGAGTTTGTCCATGCTCTAGTAATTTCCCGCATGGATTACTGTAACTCTCTCCTAATTGGTCTCCCCAAAAGCCGTACTGCCCCGCTACAGTCTGTAATGAATGCTGCAGCTAGACTGATTTTCCTATCCAGTCGGTCCTCTCACACCTCGCCCCTCTGCCAGTCCTTACATTGGCTCCCTGTATCCTATCAGAGTCAATTCAAAGTGCTAACCCATACATTTAAAGCACTGAACAATTCCAGCCCCTCTTATATCTCTTCACTGATCCAGAGGTATGCCCCTCCTCGTACCCTCCGCTCTGCCCGCGACCACCTCCTGACCGCTGCTCGCACCCGTACGGCCAACTCGCGCTTGCAGGACCTCTCACGGGCGGCTCCTCTCCTTTGGAATAACTTGCCTACTGCCATCAGACTCTCCCCTAGTCTTCAATCATTTAAGAAGGGCCTTAAAACCCATCTCTTCAGGAAAGCGTATGGCCTCCCAGAGTAATCTCTCCCTTACATACCTGTCTCTTGCTCTCTCCTATGGGATAGTGCTTTGCTCTCTTCTCCAGCTCTGCTTCACTCCTACCTGATATTTCCTATTCTAATGTTTCTAATACCCCACCTCCTATAGACTGTAAGCTCATTTGAGCAGGGTTCTCTTCAACCTATTGTTCCTGTAAGTTTTCTTGTAATTGTCTTATTTATTGTTACATCCCCCCTCTCAAAATATTGTAAAGCGCTACGGAATCTGTTGGCGCTATATAAATGGCAATAATAATAATAATAATAATAATAATAATAATAATAATATATAAGGCATCGATTTTAGGAAGCGGGAGATGGAAAAAGATGCTTGGTCGGTCCTCCTACTTCAAATTTGGGGCACTGCGCGTGCAATCTAATGTGCCACCAGATAGGAGTAGTCGTTCTCTGAGGGTGGACCCCGAAGGGCTGTGGCGATGCGTAGGACTTAAAATGCTCCGCATGTCCTCCATCAACAACACGTCTGTAAAGCGTCCTGTCCTTGCCGGCGTGGTTGTGGGAGGAGGAGGATTACTTTCACCTCTTCCCCTGTTAGATTCCCGTTGTGCTGTGACATCACCCTTCACATATGCTGTGTAAAGCATACTTTTTAATTGATTTTGGAACTGCTGCATCCTTTCAGACTTGCCGTAATTCGGTAACATTTCAGGCACTTTCTGCTTATACCGGGGGTCTAGTAGCGTGGACACCCAGTACAGGTCGTTCTTCTTCAGCCTTTTTATACGAGGGTCCCTCAACAGGCACAACAGCATGAAAGACCCCATTTGCACAAGGTTGGATGCCGAGCTACTCATGTCCTGTTCCTCGTCCTCAGTGATCTCTCTGAAGGTATGTTCTTCCCCCCAGCCACGGACAACACCACAAATACCAGATAGGTGAAAATGAGCACCCTGGGATGCCTGTTGTGGTTGGTCTTCCTCCTCCTCCTCAAAGCCACATTCCTCCTCTGACTCCTCTTCCTCACAATCCTCTTCCAGCGTTGCCGCAGGTCCAGCAAGCGATGCTGATAAGGCTGTTTCTGGTGGTGATGGTGACCACAACTCTTCCTCTTCACGCTCATCTACGGCCTGATCCAGCACTCTTCACAGGGCACGCTCCAGGAAGAAAACAAATGGTATGATGTCGCTGATGGTGCCTTCGGTGCGACTGACTAGGTTTGTCACCTCCTCAAAAGGACGCATGAGCGTCCAGTAACGTGGCAAAAACATTCCCAGCTCCGCAGAGGCTGTCCTAGCACCCCGGTCATACAAATACTCGTTAACGGCTTTTTATTGTTGGAGCAGGCGGTCAAACATTAGGAGTGTTGAATTCCAACGTGTCGGGCTGTCGCAAATCAAGCGCCTCACTGGCATGCTGTTTCGCCGCTGGATATCGGAAAAGTGCACCATGGCCATGTAGGAACGCCTGAAATGGCCACACACCTTCCTGGCCTGCTTAAGGATTTCCTGTAAGC
The DNA here is from genome assembly GCF_036172605.1 of Pelobates fuscus. Classification (NCBI taxonomy): domain Eukaryota; kingdom Metazoa; phylum Chordata; class Amphibia; order Anura; family Pelobatidae; genus Pelobates; species Pelobates fuscus. The sequence continues at coordinate 83,917,751 of NC_086325.1, read as the reverse complement.
CTGGGTTCTTATGCACAAAGCGTTGTACGATCAGATTACACACATGTGCCATGCACGGCACATGTGTCAACTTGCCTAAATTCAATGCTGCCAACAAATTTCTTCCGTTGTCACAAACCACTTTGCCGATCTCAATTTGGTGCGGAGTACGCCACTGATCCACCTGTGCATTCAGGGCGGACAGGAGTGCTGGTCCGGTGTGACTCTCTGCTTTCAGGCAAGTCAACCCCAAGACGGCGTGACACTGCCGTATCCGGGATGTGGAACAGTACCTGGGGAGCTGGGGGGTGCCGTTGATGTGGAGCAAGACGCAGCAGCAGAAGAGGACTCAGCCGAGGAGGTTATGGAAGAGGATGGAGTAGGAGGAGTAAAGTAGGTGGCAGCAGGCCTGCCTGCAAGTCGTGGCGGTGTCACCAACTCCTCTGCAGAGCCATGCATTCCATGCTTGGCAGCCATCAGCAGGTTTACCCAATGCGCAGTGTAGGTGATATACCTGCCCTGACCATGCTTTGCAGACCAGGTATCAGTGGTCAGATGGACCCTTGCCCCAACACTGTGTGCCAGACATGCCATTACTTCCTTTTGCACAATCGAGTACAGGTTGGGGATTGCCTTTTGTGCAAAGAAATTTCGTCCGGGTACCTTCCACTGCGGTGTCCCAATAGCTACAAATTTTTTGAACGCCTCGGACTCCATCAGCTTGTATGGTAAAAGCTGGCGGGCTAAGAGTTCAGACAAGCCAGCTGTTAGACGCCGGGCAAGGGGGTGACTTTGTGACATTGGCTTCTTACGCTCAAACATGTCCTTGACATACACCTGACTGTGGACAGATGAGCAGGAACTGCTCAAGGCGAGAGACGGAGGGGCGTATGGTTGAGAGGGGGCAAGGAGGACAGCAGTGGTTAACGTGGCTGAAGATGCTGGTCCAGGAGGAGGATGGCGGCTTTGAGTTTGTGTGCTGCTTGTACTCATGTGTTGATCCCATAGGCGTTTGTGATGTACGATCATGTGCCTTCGCAAAGCAGTTGTACCTAGGTGGGTGTTGTACTTCCCACAACTCAGTTTCTTTTGGCACAGGTTGCAAATGGCATTGCTGTTGTCAGAGGCAGACACACAAAAAAAATGCAACATCATCATCATCATCGTACAACATCATCATCATCACACCGTACGTGTGTAATGCTGCCTGACTGAGACATATCCCTGTTATCTACATCCTCTGGCAATAATGGTTGCGCATCACTCATTTCTTCCAACTGATGTGTAAATAACTCGAAGCGGCTGTGGTGCTAGTGTTGGTGGTGGCGGCAGGCGGGCGAGTGGTAACTTGAGAGGTGCCCGAAGCTAAGCTGGAGGAGGATGGTGCGTCAAGGTTCCGAGCGGAAGCTGTAGAAGATTGGGTGTCCTGTGTTAGCCAGTCAACTATGTCCTCAGAATTTTTCAAGTTCAGGGTACGTGGCCTCTGAACACTGGGCATTATTCTAGGGCCAAAGGGAATCACAGCACCACAACCACGACGGCCCCTGCGGGGTGGCCTGCCTCTGCCTGTCATTTTTTTTTCGATTAGTGGTACTATGCGTGCAAGCTACTGTGACAAAAGATATGAGTGGCACTGGTGTGACACTGTGCCCTGGCAGGCCCTGAAACGCACACTCATGAAGGAAACTGACTGCTATTATATTACAGTCAAAAAAGTTTAGTTTTTTTTTTAAATGCAAGCTATTGGGACACCAGATATGAGTGAGTGGTGGCACTGGGCAGGCCCTGAAACGCACACTCATGAAGGAAACTGACTGCTATTATATTACAGTCCAAAAAGTTTAGTTTTTTTTTTAAATGCAAGCTATTGGGACACCAGATATGAGTGAGTGGTGGCACTGGGCAGGCCCTGAAACGCACACTAGTGAAGGAAACTGACTGCTATTATATTACAGTCCAAAAAGTTTTTTTGTTGTTAAATGCAAGCTATTGTGACACCAGATATGAGTGGTGGCACTGGGCAAGTGGGCACAGTATACGCTGTGAGCCTGACACACACGCTGGCAGACAACTAACTGCTATTCAATCTATTACAGTCAAAATTGTATTTTTTTTTTTAAATGTACACTACTGTTACACCATAAATGAGTTGCACTGGTGTGACACTGTGCCCTTGCAGGCCCTGAAACGCACACTCGTGAAGGAAACTGACTGCTATTATATTACAGTCCAAAAAGTTTTTTTTTTTTTAAATGCAAGCTATTGGGACACCAGATATGAGTGAGTGGTGGCACTGGGCAGGCCCTGAAACGCACACTAGTGAAGGAAACTGACTGCTATTATATTACAGTCAAAAAAGTTTAGTTTTTTTAAACGCAAGCTATTGGGACACCAGTGAGTGAGTGGTGGCACTGGGCAAGTGGGCACAGTATACGCTGTGAGCCTGACACACACGCTGGCAGACAACTAACTGCTATTCAATCTATTACAGTCAAAAAATTTTTTTTTTTTTTTTTAAATGTACACTACTGTTACACCATAAATGAGTTGTACTGGTGTGACACTGTGCCCTGGCAGGCCCTGAAACGCACACTCGTGAAGGAAACTGACTGCTATTATATTACAGTCCAAAAAGTTTTGTTTTTTTTAAATGCAAGCTATTGGGACACCAGATATGAGTGAGTGGTGGCACTTGGCAGGCCCTGAAACGCACACTAGTGAAGGAAACTGACTGCTATTATATTACAGTCAAAAAGGTTTTTTTTTTTTTTTTTTAAATGCAAGCTATTGTGACACCAGATATGAGTGGTGGCACTGGGCAAGTGGGCACAGTATACGCTGTGAGCCTGACACACATGCTGGCAGACAACTAATTGCTATTCAATCTATTACAGTCAAAATTGTATTTTTTTTTTTTTTTTAAATGTGCACTACTGTTACACCAGATATGAGTTGCACTGGTGTGACACTGTGCCCTGGCAGGCCCTAAAACGCACACTTGTGAAGGAAACTGACTGCTATTATATTACAGTCCAACAAGGTTTTTTTTGTTAAATGCAAGCTATTGTGACACCAGTGAGTGAGTGGTGGCACTGGGCAGGCCCTGAAACGCACACTAGTGAAGGAAACTGATTGCTATTATATTACAGTCAAAAAAGTTTTTAGTTTTTTTTTTAAATGCAAGCTATTGTGACACCAGTGAGTGAGTGGTGGCACTGGGCAAGTGGGCACAGTATATGCTGTGAGCCTGACACAGGCTGGCAGGCAGGCAACTGCAATTACATTACACAGAAAAAAAAAGCAGACTGATTTTCTAGCCCTAAAAAGGGCTTTTTGGGGTGCTGTCCTTACAGCAGAGATCAGATGAGTCCTTCAGGACTGTAGTGGACACTGAATACACTAGCCTAGCTCTCAATTTCCCTATCAAATCAGCAGCAGCTACACTGTCCCTACTCTCACTAAGAATGCAGCTTCACAATGAATGTAAAATGGATGCTGTCCAGGAGGTGGGAGGGTCTGGGAGGGAGGGTCTGCTGCTGATTGGCTGGAATGTGTCTGCTGACTGTGAGGTACAGGCAGGGTCAACATTTACTCAATGATGACGAATAGGGGGCGGACCGAACAGCGCATGTGTTCGCCATCCGTGGCGAACGCGAACAAGCGATGTTCGCCAGGAACTATTCGCCGGCGAACAGTTCAGGACATCACTACTTATAAACTCTGCTATAATGGATTTTATATGTCTATATTTATATTTTTATATAATAAATATCTAAAAGACAAAACTTTATTGCTTCCAAGACAATCCTTATTTTATATTGTATTCTCAATTATTTATATATGTTAAATAGAGGATCTCTTACATTAACTACCGTATTTTTCGCTCCATAAGATGCACTTTTTTTCCCCTCAAAAGTGAGGGGAAATGTCTGTGCGTCTTATGGAGCAAATGTGAAGGTTTACTTACCTGTCTTGTAGCGTGGGCCGGCCTAACAGCGCGCACCGCGGTCCAGGAACATCAATTTCAGGTTCCGGTTTCCGGCGGGACTGAAAGGAAGTGCGCACTCAGTGTGCAGACTTCCTTTCAGTCCCGCCGGAAACCGGAACCTGAAATTGACGTTCCTGTACTGCGGTGCACACTGTTAGGCCGGCCCATGCTACAAGACAGGTAAGTAATTATGTGACAAGGGTAGGGGAGGAGAAGACTATGGGAGGGGAGGAAAATTCTATGGGAGGGGGAGGGGAAGACTATGGGAGGGGGAGGAGAAGACTATGGGAGGGGGAGGAGAAGACTATGGGAGGGGAGGAAAAGACTATGGGAGGGGAGGAAAAGACTATGGGAGGGGGAGAAAAAGACTATGGGAGGGGGAGAAAAAGACTATGGGAGGGGGAGAAAAAGACTATGGGAGGGGAGGAGAAGACTATGGGAGGGGAGGAGAAGACTATGGGAGGGGAGGAGAAGACTATGGGAGGGGAGGAGAAGACTATGGGAGGGGAGGAGAAGACTATGGGACAGGGGAGAAAAAAAATATTCTGAACAAACTGTTCCATAGTAAGAAACACTATGGGACAGTTTGTTCAGAATTTTTTTTTCTGGGTTTCTTCCTCTAAAAACTAGGTGCGTCTTATGGTGTGGTGCGTCTTATGGAGCGAAAAATACGGTATATAAAATTATAACTAAGATATCTGTATGGTTAGCCCTGCTAAGTTCTATGCTTTAAGACGCTATAGTGGTAAATAAGTGAACCAGCCGCGGTTAAAGTTGTATAGGGAGAAGTATCAGCAGTAGAAAGAGGGAAGTGCTCATGCTATTGTACAGAACACTGGTGAGACCTCCCTTGGAGTATTGTACGCAGTACTGGAGACCGTATCTTCAGAAGGATATTGATACTTTAGAGAGAGTTCAGAGAAGGGCTACTAAACTGGTTCACGAATTGCAGGATAAAACTTACCAGGAAAGGTTAAAGGATCTTAACATGTATAGCTTGGAGGAAGGAAGAGACAGGGGGGATATGATAGAAACATTTAAATACATAGAGAGAAACAACACAGTAAAGGACTATATTTAAAAGCTGAAAAACTACCGCAACAAGAGGACATAGTCTTAAATTAGAGGGGCAAAGGTTTAAAAATAGTGAATGCATGGAATAGCCTTCCAGCTGAAGTGGTAGTGATACCGGAGAAACTGACGGAAGCCAAGCACAGAGAGATGGACACAGGTTTCTTCAGGAAGGGATTCTTTATTGGATCACCGATCGGGACTCAGAGGGACTAATGTCACCAAAATACAGCAAGTTCTGAGCCCCGGACAATAGTGCAGGCTCCTTATATAGGCACATAACTCCTCCCATATTAAGCTCCACCCGCACATTCTCTTGACCAATCAACACAAATAAGAATTAACTTCCTGTTTGACCGCATGGCTTGTCCAGCACAATGGAGGAGGGGAATACTATATCCTGTATTCTTGCACATGCTCCGTACACTACTGATCGTATCTTGCCACGTGCAACCAACTGATCGATACGTCAGCATATGCACGTACACATGCCACGTGGTAATCTCGGCCTACTAAATTTATTTTTACCGAGATTCCACCACATTCCCCCCTTTGATGCCTCTTTATATTTCACAATTACTTGAGGCATCACTTAACCTTAGTTTGCTTACACCGCAAGTTACCTTGAACCAGACCAGACTTATCTTATGATGTGAATCTTCAACACTCATCTTCCTGCATTGGTTCTCCCTGATCTAGAGCCTTATATTTATATATTGCCATTATCTGTGCAGCAGCCTTCCTCTCTGCTATATTTTCTATCAGGCTTTGCACAGACCTAGCTACTAAGGGTATAAGACACGGTAGGAGTAGACACAACATTAAAATCAGTAGGACTCCACCTACCACTGCCTTAAGCCCTCCAAACCACTCATACCAGCTACCAAACCAACTACTTGGATTATACCCTTTCCATACCTGAGTAGGCACATGCGCTAGTTTAACCATATGGCTAGTAAGCTCAGCTATTGCTTGCCCTTCGTCATCTATTTGAAGACAGCAATTGCTCAGGTTAAACTTCCCACATACACCTCCCTCTACTGCCAAAAGGTAATCCAAGGCTAATCTATTTTGGTAGACTGCTGTCCTCATCCTGGTATTATGCTTAGCTAGAAGATTGAGCGCTTGTGATGTCTCGTTAGTGATAATCTCAACCACCGCCTGTAATCTTATAATGCGGTTGAGCATATAAATAGGGGTTCTATAACCAAAGGTACCATCTTCTGCCCACGTGGCTGGCCCATAATAATCTATGATACGCTGGGGAGGCCATTCATTATCTTCCCAGGCGCCTATCTCTATGGGTCCCCTTTTCTTCCTATGATTCACATCATACACTTTAACACCTAAAGTCTCACCTGTTTCAATAGGTAACAAGAAGAAGGATGGTTTGAGCATACCCAACACTCAAATTGCACTTAATAGTCTGCACTATTGTACCTTTCTCCCCCCTTAGGCTATACTGAAAAACCCCAGGGGGGGTAAGTTTATTTATTTTATAGCGCTCCACCTTACACTGGGTTTTATCGTGTATAAATACTCAGTAATTTCTCCATATTGTATCTGTGAGTGCCAAGCTGTGAGAGGACGGCACTTTAGGTGGTAGCAGCTTTATACTACTGTACACTTTTTAAGCGCCAATACACACGAATTCCACAAAAAATCTTTCACACATGCCCCTTCCCAGTCCTGTGGCAACTCCGAATAGGCTTTCTTACCACAGATCCAGTACAAATTTGCTGGGGCTCTCCAGGTAGATGTGATGGATAGATCAAACCACACATCCTTTAAATTGGCGTATCTAGCAAACGGGTTAGATGGTTCTGAGACATTTGAAGCCGACCACCAAGTTGTATTCTTTGTATCATCATCATAAGCTTTTTGCCCTAGACAAGTTAATTCTCCTACAGAAGTATTATACATTATTCCTTTCCTTGCTATGCAAACATAACCTATGATGGAGGTCTTTAATCTCCACTCAGATTTACCTCTAACACTCATATGATAATCGGCTTGTGTAGATATTAATTGGTCAACTGCCTCAGAACCGGACATTACCTCCTTTGCTTCCCAAGGCCATTGGTCTCCCATGTTAGTACCTCCACACACATAGCAGTTGGTAACATTAAGACTACCGGCAATACTTTCAGCTAAATCGATGAACAGGTTTTTAGCATTATGGGGGATCTTATTATCTATACTCATCTCTTCATAAAAGGAATGGTATACTTGATGAGTCTGGGAGGATACCGTATCAGTCTCTATCCCTATAAACAATACTGTCCCAGGATCTAAACCCGTCCCGTATATCTGAAATCCAAATAAATTGCCATATTTGTCTAAGAACTTATCGGGGTTATTTATAAGTATATGGACTGGGTTGCATTCCATAGACTTACAATATGGGCTGGTAGGCAACTTAGTCACTATCATGTCTTTGTCTACTGTCTGTCCCCAAGTCGCCCACCCCACACAAGACCAATATGGGCAAAAGTTATAATCTCTATTTGGGCATCTAGGACTCACATTTATTTTTACTACTGGGACAAATATATTTATCATTAGACCCATACGTCCTCTCCCATCTAAGATCCCCACATACATTCCACGGCTTTCTACCACTTGATATCGCCTTACATGCATCAAATAGCAAAACACCCGAAGAATGTACGGATTCTAACACCGTCTTATTAATTAGGGTCCCCTGAGGATCTCCATTCCTGAGAGTCAACCAAATTGTACGAGGTTGATACTCCGGACTGAAGCACTTAGGTTCTCCTACTCCTAAATGGCACACACTATAGTCTATATTTAGGTATCTACATCTCGATACATCTCCTTTACACTCGTATTGTGAATGCCAAATTAGGGTTTGGGAGATATGGTTACCTGTTCTCGTAGTCTTAATGCATACCTCACAGCTAGGAGTGTCGGTACCTCTACCTTCCTGAATATAAAAACACACATAAATAAACACTATCAAAAACACATCTTTCGCCGTCATCCTCAGTCTTCGTCCGTGCGAAGGCACCTCAGCTTCCAGGATGTAAGGGCTGCAGGGAATGGAGTTCTGCTCGTCTTCACAGGAGTCCCTTCGAGACTTTCCTGGCTTATATACTATATGTTGGTAAGCGGACAGGCTTTATTATGGCCTTCTCACTCACGCACCAAATCCCAAAAATAATAAAATTTGTAATCCACAATAGTTCCTCGTTACTCCGACTGAGTCGTGCGTTTTAACCGGATCTTGCAGGGATTCTCTGGATCTGCTGTAACTTGCCAAGAATCGACTGCTGCTGGTTTAACCCTGGAGTGATGTATCCACGGAGTCACTTCGGCTACTTTTATTGCTGTAGGGGTAGACAAAAGAACAACATAAGGACCTCTCCACTTGGGCCCTAACGGTACATTATTCCACTCTTTAATCCACACTTGATCTCCTGGATGATAACTATGAACAGGGGGATAAATATTCACAGGTAATCTATCTTGTACCCATTTCTGTACCTTCTCCATAGTCTTACCCAACTCTACAACCTGCTGCCGGGTAATTCCTTCTCCCAACTGACTCAAGTCGCCCCTTAAGTTACCAAGTACGGGAGGTGGTCGCCCATACATGATTTCAAAAGGAGAGAGGCCCATCCTTCTGGTAGGGGTACTGCGGATTCGCAATAGAGCTATGGGTAAGAGAACGTTCCACTTAAGTTGGGTTTCCTGACACATTTTAGCCAACTGGTTCTTAATAGTTCTATTCATTCTCTCTACCTTACCAGAACTCTGGGGTCTATATGCCGTATGAAGCCTCCACTTTATACCAAGCATATGAGTCAGTTGTTGTAGGCACTGATGAACAAAAGCTGGACCATTGTCCGATCCTATAGAACAGGGTAGTCCATATCGGGGTATTATTTCTCGTAGCAGGAATCTCACAACTTCTCCTGCTTTCTCTGTACGAGTAGGACATGCTTCTACCCAGCCTGAATAGGTGCACACAATTACCAACAGGTAACGATGTCCACCCGATTTAGGCATCACTGTAAAGTCTATTTGTAGATCGGACATGGGGAGTCCCCCCATAAACTGGACTCCTGGTGGCTTTACTGGTCCTTGTCTTGCATTATTTTTAGCACACGTTACACATCTGCGTACAATGGCCTGAGTCAAGTTGGACAATCTTGGTATGTAGAAATGTTTTCTGAGAGATTCTTCTGTGCTGTCTCTCCCAGAATGTGTCCCGTTGTGATAATTTTGGACAATTTCTACCGCTAGTGATGCTGGTATGACTATTCTTCCATCTTCTAGCTGATACCACTTGTTCTCCAAATACTTTCCTGGTTCAGTCTTTAACCACTCCTCTTCTTGAGCTGTATAAACTGGAGTCCATTGAGACAGTGGAGTAGGTATAAGAGCAGCTATATGCCCCACATACTCCTGTCTTCCCGATTCAGCGGCACGCTTAGCTGTACTGTCTGCCATCCGATTTCCCATGGTTACATCACCATCTCCTCTCAGATGCGCTCGACAATGTATGATACTGACTTCTTTCGGCTCCCACACTGCTTCCAATAGTTGTAGGATTTCAGCTGCATACTTGATTTCTTTGCCTTCTGAATTCAATAGTCCTCTTTCTTTATACAAAGAGTGGTTAAAAACGCATACTTGGAGTCCGTGTAGATGTTCACTCTTAAACCTTCAGCCAATTGTAACGCTCGTGTCAGTGCTATCAATTCTGCCTTTTGTGCTGATGTTCCTTTCGCCAGTGGCCGAGCTTCTATCACCTTGTCTATTGTTGTTACTGCATATCCTGCATAGCGGATCCCTTCTTTCACATAACTACTGCCGTCGGTGTAATATTGAACATCGGGGTTCTGGATGGGAAAATCACGAAGATCTGGTCTACTTGAAAATACTTCATCCATTACTTCCAAACAATCATGTTGACTTTCAGTAGGTTGTGGCAAAAGGGTAGCTGGATTTAAGGTGTTTACAGTCTCTAAATGCACTCTTGGGTTTTCACACAACATTGCTTGATACTTGGTCATACGGCTGTTACTAAACCAATGATTTCCTTTGTAATCCAACAACGTCTGTACTGCATGTGGGACTCGTACATAAAGTTCTTGACCCAGAGTGAGTTTATCGGCTTCAGCTACTAGCAGGGCAGCTGCAGCTACGGCTCTTAGACAAGGTGGAAGTCCGCTGGCCACTGCATCCAATTGCTTAGACATGTAGGCAACAGGTCTTTGCCATGATCCCAAGTACTGTGTCAATACTCCCACAGCCATTCTTCTTTGCTCATGTACATACAGGTAGAATGGTCGTGTGTGATCAGGTAGACCTAATGCTGGGGCACTCATCAAAGCCTTCTTCACATCTTCAAATGCCGTTTGCTGTTCTTGGGTCCACAAGAAGGGGTCGTGCTCTGTACCTTTGATAGCTGCGTACAGAGGTTTTGCCAGTATCGCGTAGCTGGGAATCCATATCCTACAGAAGCCTGCTGCCCCCAAGAATTCTCGCACTTGTCTTCTATTCTTGGGTATCGGTATTTGGCACACAGCTTCTTTTCTCTCTGGCCCCATAATTCTTTGACCTTCAGAGATATGGAATCCCAGATATTTGACAGTTGGCAAACACAACTGAGCCTTCTTTCTAGACACCTTGTATCCTGCCTTCCAGAGAATGTGTAGTAGATCGTGCGTCGCTTGCTGACAGATTTCTTTTGTAACTGCTGCTACCAACAAGTCATCTACATATTGTAACAATACACACTCTCCTGGGATAGACTCGAAATCCAGTAGATCTTGACTTAGAGCTGAACCAAATAGGGTAGGTGAATTTTTAAACCCTTGGGGCAGTCTTGTCCAGGTCATTTGGCGTTTTGAGCCCGTTACAGCGTTTTCCCATTGGAAAGCGAAAATACATTGACTTTCTGCGGCAATTCGGAGGCAAAAGAAGGCATCTTTGAGATCTAAGACTGTAAAGTAAGTAGCCCCGCCCGGAATTAAAGCAAGCAGGTTATATGGATTGGGCACGACTGGATGTATACTAACAACCGCATCATTGACTGCTCTCAAGTCCTGCACAGGTCGATACTCATCTGTACCGGGCTTTTGAACAGGCAGCAATGGGGTGTTCCAGGGGGAAGTACAGAATTTTAGGATACCATACCGTATGAACTTATCCAGATAAGATTGGATGTTCTTCTTAGCCTTCTGCGGGATGTGATATTGTCTTAGGCTCACTGGATAAACCCCAAGTTTTAGTTCGATTTTAATAGGTGGAATATTGCGGGCCAGTCCTGGTGGGTTGTTCTCTGCCCAAACTCCTGGTATGTTGAATAAGGACTCATCACTCCTAGGGTTTTGGCTAGTCAACGCTGTATAAAGTCTCCACTCTTCTTCCTTTGGTACGGATAATGTCATAATACCTGAAGGTCCATTAAACTTTAAGGATGTTGTTCCATTTGGTAGGAACGTAATCTGCGCTTGTAACTTAGATAGCATATCCCGTCCCAGCAATTGGACTGGACATTCAGGCATATAAAGGAACTGATGTTTTACTACGTGGCCTCCCAATGTACAGAGTCGACTTTTAAGAACCGGTTTTTCAGCACTTCTTCCAGTTGCTCCTATCACAGTAATAGTCCTTCCAGATGGAGGAGCAACTAGATTAGTCACCACTGAATGTTCAGCACCAGTGTCGATCATGAACGCACTCCTTTTTCCCCCTATTGATACATCGACCATAGGCTCCGCTCGACCAAGGGGGATGGAGCCCGGTCGGTATCAATAGTCCTCCATGACCGTGTCAGCCAATCCTACAAAGTCCCTACCTTCTCTATCGCGGGACCTTTGCGCTGCTGGAATATACCTGTCTTCCCTAACACTTCCTCTATTCCCATTACTCCCTCTATTACCATTACTCCCTCCGGGGCCTCCTCTACCTCTCGCTCTGCCTCTAAAGTTTCCGTAACCTGCCCTGGGTTGGTCTCTCTCGTACTGCTCTCTTTGTGGACATTCGTTCCTCCAATGCCCTTCTTCCTTGCAATACGCGCACTGATTCCTACTCAAAGGCTCCCTATTCCATCTACTATCGCCTCTATCTGGGCCCCGTCTATCTACGCCTGCGATCGCTACCGCTAGCATATCAGCCTTTTTACGCATCTTGCGCTCTTCCTCTTTCTTACTTTCTGTTTCCCTATTCATATACACCTTATTCGCTACCTCCATTAGTTGGGTGATTGACATACCTGCAAACCCTTCTAACTTTTGTAGCTTGCGCTTAATATCTCCGTAAGCTTGGCTGACAAAGGCGGAGTTCACCATTCGGGAATTATCTGCGTCTTCCGGATTAAAGGGGGTATACAAGCGGTATGCCTCCAATAATCGGTCATAAAAGACACTGGGCGCTTCATCGCTTTTCTGAATCACCTCAACTGTCTTCGACATATTAATAGCTTTCTTTCCTCCGGCTTTCATGCCAGCAATTATAGCGTCTCTATAGGCTCTGAGTTGGACCATATCAGCACCATTTACGTTCCAATCGGGATCGGTGTTGGGGTAATGTGTTGCGGCCCATGCCCAAAGTACGGGCTCTATCCTCTAGTGCTTTAATGGCTGCTTGATTAATTCTTGTCCTTTCCTCATTATTAAACAAAGTCATTAATAACTGCTGGCAATCAGCCCATGTCGGGTTATGCGTCTGTACTATTGAGGTGAACAGATCAGTCATAGCTTGTGGTTTCTCAGTATACGAGGAATTGTGGGTCTTCCAATTTAAGAGATCGGTTGTCGTGAATGGGACATATACAAAGACTGGGTCAGCATGTGCCATTTGACCTGCGGCATCGATATAGGCTGACCCGGGATTCAGGCGAAGAGGCATCTGATAGTGCTTTAATTGTTGGGTACCGGTCAGTTGTCGGGTCTGTATGGGGCTACGTGGAGGGGCGTCAGTCATAGGTTCCAGTCGGGGAGAAATAGGGTATGGGGATGTGGGAACTTGGTTTTGGGAAAAGGTTGTAAATAAAACACTTCGAGTCGAGCTAGATGAAGCTTGACCGGAAGTCTGAAGTGGCGCCAAATCAGGATATTCGGATTTAATGGGGGTTGGTTCTGATTCCGGAAGGGGAGATTTAGTACGAGAGGGGGTGGATTCTGTACTGGAGGAGGAAGCGGAAGTGGATGGGGGTAATGAGGGGAGGGTTGCAGGACTTCCTGCATTTGCGTCACTTCCTCTTAACGGAAAGTAAGGGGGCGGCAAAGGGATCTCGGACTCAGGGGGCGTGTCCAAAATGGGCCTAACACCAGTCCTAGTGGACAAATAAGTCCTAGCTACCATGAGGCGACACTGCTCCTCGTGGCATGTCTGAAGCCATTTTGGCGAGTCATTTACGGCCTGTCTCCAACAATCAATATAAGGAAACTGGCCGTAAAGTTCAGGCCTACCCGATACAGCCACGTGTAAGCGCTGTACCAGAGTTGGATCCAAACTGCCACGTGGCGGCCATGCCGCAACCAAAGTAGGCCACTCCCTAGTACACAAAGTGACCAAACGTACAGGAGACATTTTAACCCCAAAATCACAAGTTTTGAATCCCTTTTTAAAATTCTTCACCATACAACCTAAGGGATCCGGAATCGTTGACTGCGACGCACCCATACTTAACAATGGAACGTCGTCGACAACGAATACTATACACGCGTACTATTCAACAGTCACACCCGTTTCCTCTGGCAACAGCACCACGTGGTACGGTTACCAAGTGAAACGTATACAATAACACAATAAACACTCAGGGAATTCCCGTACACACACAGCTGTTACACCAGTCACTAGATAATCAATATTATGCCCTTTGGCGAAACTATACAGTCACCCACGCTATAATTCTCTATATATGAATTACCCGTCTATAACACACCCCAGTAACATCGTCTTTTACAAATAGCGGTTATAGTACGGTTAACATAGGTCAAAGCACAAGTTAGGGTCACAATACAATTATTAGTGGTTATGGTGTTAAAACATGCAATAGACGACAATGATTAGTACTTATATACAGTGTCAGTAAATATACAGGGTTATGGTACCGTGCACTATAATACAGCAACACACTATTAACACTCTCGTTAGACGGCTGAGCTCGCGCTATCTAACAAGATATACACTTTACTAAACAATCTTTATCACATTTACAATTCCCAACTAAACTATTGGCCAGTACCTTGATGGACTACCTAAAACTATATACACCCGTTTTGGTTAGCCACACTGCCCAATCACCACATATAGCGAGCTAGAGAACCGAATTTACACAGGCGCCTCTTAGTCGCACTATCAAAAGTCTAGTGGGTTCCAAATTTACACGCCTTCCCACTTAGCCCAGATAGGTTGAGAGCTAGCGAACCGAATTTACACAGGCGCCGCTTAGTCTCCCGGTCCCTCCGACCTAGCGAACGTAATATACACCCTAGAACGCTAGTCTAGACAAGACACCGGTGTCCGGCTAGGGCTATTTACACCAGGACCCCGCCTGACTAACAAAATCAAACGGTCTGACTAAAGAGCGTTCGATCGAGCGGTGCGCCTTCGCTCCTTCCCTCCGACAGAGGGGGCAGATACACAGATTCAAACCCCTTTGGGCCTACCGCACAATCGGTATACCCCTAGTGGGTCCTGCCGTCTAAAACAGCAGTTGTCTTACCTCCTCGTTCCTGAACCTGAGTTCACACTCATCGACGGGGACACCCCAGCACTTCTCACGTAGAGGCCGATGATCTCCTGGACAACAGACCAGTGGCGCCGAGACGAAGGGAGGTCCACGCAGAAGTTCAGGGGTGCAGCCGTAGAGAACGTGGGCAAAGATAGACCGTCTCACGCCTCTGCCTCTCAGCTACCGTTGAACGATGAGCTTCCCAGCCAATGCACCAAATGATACCGGAGAAACTGACGGAAGCCAAGCACAGAGAGATGGACACAGGTTTCTTCAGGAAGGAAGAGATTCTTTATTGGATCACCGATCGGGACTCAGAGGGACTAATGTCACCAAAATACAGCAAGTTCTGAGCCCCGGACAATAGTGCAGGCTCCTTATATAGGCACATAACTCCTCCCATATTAAGCTCCACCCGCACATTCTCTTGACCAATCAACACAAATAAGAATTAACTTCCTGTTTGACCGCATGGCTTGTCCAGCACAATGGAGGAGGGGAATACTATATCCTGTATTCTTGCACATGCTCCGTACACTACTGATCGTATCTTGCCACGTGCAACCAACTGATCGATACGTCAGCATATGCACGTACACATGCCACGTGGTAATCTCGGCCTACTAAATTTATTTTTACCGAGATTCCACCACAGTAGAGGTTAACACAGTAAAAGAGTTTAAGCATGCGTGGGATAGGCATAAGGCTATCCTAACTATAAGATAAGGCTGGGGACTAATGAAAGTATTTAAAAAATTGGGCAGACTAGATGGGCCTGAAAAGGGCCAGATTAAGAGCGCCGTGGGCCTGGTGCTGATAATTATGAGGGGCCTAAGTACAGAATCTTATCGACCATAAACACTAAAACAGTCATACATCTCAAGCCTTATGTATCTGGTGGAGATGTTGTTAGAGGGAAACTGATAGGATGCAGCTATACGAAAACTCAGATTATCTTAAAATATGCTAATCTCTCTCTAATTCATGCTTTCGCCTTTCAAGTAAATCCATACCCCCTAACAGCAGTGTCCAGTGACACAGGAAGACAATGGGCAGTGTAAAAGGGTGGGCCACTGACGCAGATCATGTAAACAGCACTCCTGAAAGGGACAAAAATGCCCAAAAAGGAGGCGTGTCTGCCCAAAGAATTGAAAGGCCTGGCATGACTGCATGTCAGGTTGCCTGCCAATCATGCATGCTGGCCAAGAGCATGCGAGCGCATCATTAGACGCATTTATGCTAAGCTCAGGATGCTGTTGGCACAAGTGTCCCCTAGCACTCACATGTCCACTTGTCTCCTTACCTTCTTACTACCAGGCAGAAGCTCCTGGTATACAGTCTGAGACAGAGAAAATATGGATGTAGTGAGTGTAGAAGAAAGGGAACATGCCACAGTGTTAGAGAGACCACAGTCAACATTACCTTAACTAATTTCATTTCAGCTAGTCCACACAAGTTTTGTTTCCATATATCCCTCTTAAGTTTCCATACTTAAGCAAGAGTATGTGAAGAGTAGTTTTGGTTGCCACCTTTCTTGGAAATAAATACCTTAACTAATTATGTGTGTGACATCACATGATGTAAATCACAAGGAGTGACATAAGAGAAAATTCTGTAAAATCACCAAAAACGACTTACAGTTTGATTCTGCTGTATAGATGGGTTGCTCCCAGTGTCTCCCTGTCTTCCAGTGTCTCCATGCAGGCCAGTGTCCCGTAGTGCCTGTGTCACCGTGTCTCCCAGTGTCCCCATGTCACTAGGGGACACTGTGAGACATGGGGACACTGAGACACCTGGGGACACCGGTAGACTTGGGGACACTGAGGGACACTAAGCCTATGTATCACAGTGTCACTATGTGTCACAATGTTTCAGTGCCCCATATCTCTGTGTCCCCATGTCACCCAGTGTCCCCTAGTGTCTGTGTCCCGATGTTTCCTAGTGTCCCCATGTCACTAGGGGACACTGAGAGACATGGGGACACTGGGAGACACAGAGACACTGAGACACTAGGAACACTGAGACATGGGGACACTGGGAGACATGGGAACACTGAGACACTAGGGACACTGAGACAGTGGTAGACATGGGGACAGTGAAACACTGGGAG
Organism: Pelobates fuscus; assembly: GCF_036172605.1. NCBI lineage: Eukaryota > Metazoa > Chordata > Amphibia > Anura > Pelobatidae > Pelobates > Pelobates fuscus. The sequence goes on along the minus strand of NC_086325.1, from coordinate 83,900,888 downwards.
ACATGGGGACATTGAGACACCAGGGATATTGGCTGAGTGACATGGGGACACTGAGACACTTGAGGACACTGGGAGACATGGGGGCACTGAGACACTAGGGATACAGACACTAGGGACACTGGGAGACATCGGAACACTGAGACACTAGTGACACTGAGATAGTGGGAGACATGGGGACACCGAGACACTGGGAGACATGGGGACATTGAGACACCAGGGATACTGGCTGGGAGACATGGGGACACTGAGACACTTGGGGACACTGGGAGACATGGGGACACTGGGAGACTAGGGGCACTGGGAGACATGGGAACACTGAGACACTGGGGTCACTGAGACAGTGGGAGACATGGGGACACTGAGACACTGGGAGACATGAGGATACTGAGACACCAGAGATACTGGCTGGGAGACATGGAGACACTGAGACACTTGGGGACATTGTGTCCCTAGTGTCTCAGTGTCCCCATGTCTCCCAGTGTCCCCAAATGTGTCAGTGTCCCAATTTTTTCAGTGTCCCCAAGTGTCCACATGTGTGTCTGTGTCCCCAAGTGTCTGTGTCCCCATGTCTCCCAGATTTCTCAGTGTCCCCTAGTGTTTCAGTGTCCCTATGTCCCAGTGTCCCCAAGTGTGTCTTTGTTCCCATGTCTCAGTGCCCCCATGTGTGTCTGTGTCCCTGTGTCTCCAAGTGTCTCCAAGTGTCCTCAAGTGTCTCAGCGTCCCCAGAGGTCTCCCTGTGTCCCCTTTTCTCACAGTGTCCCCTAGTGTCTCAGTGTCCCCATGTCTCCCTGCAGCCTTTACCCCATCCCTCACTTCCCTGGGCTGTCTCTGCAGGCTGGAAGCTGCTGTCTGGACTATCTGTGCTGTGTAGCTGCTCCCCTGCAGATCAGTGAGTAGAGAGATGCATGTATATGCTGTAACTTTCTATACTTGCCTCTCTCCACACACACACAGCGACCCCTACTGACCGGTGCTGGTATTGCAGAGTAATCTCTGTTTATACTGAGAAAAATACCGGCATTTGTATTGCCGGTATTACTGCAATATCAGCACAGGCCAGGCAGCCTCAAATACATACCGGCCAGGTGGCAACCCTAAGAGTAGTGTGTAAAAAACAAAAAAATAAAGCTAATAATTGTTTTTTTTTTTAAATCAATGGGCCTATTCCATGGGCATGGGCCTGCAGCTGCAGCTCCATCAGCGCCTATGTTAATCCAGCCCTGGGCCTGAATGGTTCTTATCTGCCATCACATTCTATGCTTCTAAGTTTCTAATGTCTTTAATGTCTAGATCTATTTCATTTCTTTTTTTCCCAACTTCTCTATATTATCCTCACCCCTCCAACTAAAAGTAACTTTTTCTATTGCCATAAAATCAAGACATTTCGGATCACTATTATGGGCTTGTTTAAAATTAAGTGACACATTGTGTTTGTCAAAACCCTTCTTTATATTCCTTACGCACTGATTGATTCGAATGTGTAGATGTTTAGTTCTTCCTACATAGTGCAAATTGCAGGGGCAAGTAAGGATATACATTTCATTTTTCGTAAAACAGGTAATTATGTTTTTTATTCTATATTATTTTTGTTCCTTGGGATCCTTAAATTATTTTATGTCTTTTTTTACTGTTAGTGTTCCTGCAGGCCTAATATATTCTGCACCCAAAAAAGCCATCCTTATGTAAAAACATCTGTGGTTTAGTGACTCTTATATGATTTTGTACTTGGGTGCTCCTTTGTATATTATTTTTGTTTTTTTCTGTTAAAAGGTCATGCAGTACCGGATTTCTTAAAATAGGCCAAAAATTGTTTATCATCTAATGTGATGATGATTGTGATTGAAATGACAAACAAGGGGTATATATTGTGTCCTTTAATTTTTTTGGTTTATATTGTAGTAATGGAAAATGGTCTATTTCGGAAATTTCATCTACAGTGTTTTTTTTTTATGTTTTAGTGTCGTAACCCTTTTCAATAAATTGATTGCTCATTCTCTCTGCCTGGGTACGGAAAGTGTGTAGATCCGTACATTTCCTCTGCATTCTTAGGAACTGTGATCTAAGTACGTTCTGTAGCCATGGTGAAAAATGGCAGCTATTTAGGTGTATATATTTGTTAACATCAATGGGTTTGAAATAAGTTTTAGTTTTTGTACAGTTATTGTGGGTGTACACTGTAATGTCTAAAAAGTTGATATCCTGAGTATTATATTCTGTGGTTAAAACTATGCCCCAGTTATTAGTGTTTTAAAAAGTAAAAAAATCAATTAGTTGTGATTCCGATCCCCTCCATATGAAAAAAATATTGTCTATGTACCACCTGCATGTGACCAGATTTGTACTGCAGCTATTGTTGTAGCTCTTCCAGCTCTTCCTGGAACCAAAAATTATTGTTTTGGAGAATAGGTTCAATTCCTTGTATAATTAAATCTATTTGGCCTTTGGGATACATTTGGGATTCTTTTAAAAATGTTGCTGTGGCTTTGCAACCCATATCGTGTTGGATTATGGCATACAGCGACCCTACATCTGCTGTAACCAAAATAAAATGTCCTTTACATTCTATGGTATATAAAACTTGAATAACATTCATTGTGTCTTTAAGATGACTCAGATTCTGTTGTACCAGGGGTTGTAAACACTTATCAATATATTCCGACAGTCTCTGTGATTAATTCTATTTCCAGTAGACTATCGGCCAACCTGGTGGATTTACTTTATCCTTGTGGATTTTAGGTAGGTGATAAAACACAGGTATTCGTGAGGTATTGATGTTTAAATATTGATATACTTGTTCATTTAGAATTCTCCCATCTTTTCCTTTGTTGACAAACAAAGATCCTACCTCAGATATAGTCTTTACATTTTGGAACTTTTTTCAACAAGGAAAAGATGGGGGATGTAGTAAGCACATGCACTTATAATCTGTAGAGTCTGTAGTATATTAAAACAAGGTATAATAAATGTAAGAAAACTGTTCAAACTCACATGTTGCTGAGTCTATTATTTAGACTTTCAAGGTTCTTTACAGGTATAACCTCCGAATTTCTGCTCCCAGATCCTGATCATCCACCTTAATAATCTTGATCCAGAATAATTCAGGTGCAAAACAATTTATTAAGGAATTGTCCAGAAGGTTTAAAAATAAACATACAGCACAACGCGTTTCAACCTTGAAACGGTCTTTATCAAGTGCATACAAATAAAATGCCCAATCTGCTTTTATTTCGATTTTCATGCGGCTTTCCTCTTCGTGTTGCGCGTAATTTTTGGACTTTTGGGTTCAGAGAGTCTCGCTTCGTCACTTCCGCCGTTTGCGTTGTGATGTTCGTCAGAATGCCGCAACGTTCGACGTCATCGTGTGATGACGCACTCGCGTCTATGGTGATATCCGTTAAGGTGGATGAACAGGATTTGGGAGCAGAAATCTGGAGGTTATACCTGTAAAGAACGTTGAAAGTCTGAGCCTGGTAAATAATAGGCTCAGCAACATGTGAGTTTGACCAGTTGGCTTACGTTTATTATACCTTGTTTTAATATACTACACTATTATCTGTATTTTATGTTCTGTTGCAGATTATAAGTGGATGTACTTACTACCTTCAAGAGTTTAGTGGTAGTATTGATTTTGAGGTGTCAGCTCTCACCCTACTGTGTGAATAATTTTTACTGTTTATATGTGTTTTCAGGGTAACTAAAACACTTTTACTTGGGAGTTTAGGTGGTGGGTTACATCAGAGTTCTGTTTTTTTTAAATCTATTTTTTTAGAAATGGTGCCTGTTTGAGGCATTGTGACACTACATAGTGTAGTTGAGGTGATATAAATCTGTGGCAGAGCAGGCCTTCTACTGGACTAAACTGTGTGTGACAGAGTGTATCTGTGTAAAGGAATGGCAATAAAAATTTCTGTGTGCTTGTCTGTCTAGCATTATGTATTTAAGAGTGTATGTATCTGTGTGTTTGTGAGTGTGTGCGTCTGGCAGTGTGTATGTGTGTAGGCCTGGCAGTATGTAACTCTCCTTGTGTGAGTGTCTCTGGCAGAGTGTATTTGTGTGTGTATCTGGTAGTTTTTACCTCTGTGTGTATATGTAACGGTGCATCTGTAAGTATGTCTATGCATGCATATCTCTGTGTGTGAGTGTCTGAGGTTAAGTATCTGTGTATCTGGAAGTGTGTTGTGTGCACATGTGTGTATGAAAATTTTATTGGTGGTAGTTGGTTGGGGTCAAGCCAGTGATTTTGTAATGGCCTAAGAGTTATTTTGGTTCTCCTGACAGGAGGACAATGCTAACTTCAGTTTTAATACCTTGATATATTTTAGTTTGTTAAATACAATTATTCAGACCATTTTAAAAACACCTAAGCACTTTGCCAGCACAGCCTCTCAAAGTAGTTGAACCCTTGTTACTTCTGCATGTAAAATCTCCTTTCCTCAAGTCGACATAAAACTTGCATATACTTGTTGAGTACATCAATGTATTACAGAGGCACTAAACCATTTTGTTTACAAACAATAAGAAAAGTATGCCTGCTGAGCCTGTTCAAAGAATGTTCAACGTTTTCTTTTTTAAATGTGAAAAAAAAGCTTATTTGAAACATTACTTAGCGTTAATTTAGAAAAGAAATGAAATGCAGGGATCGTTCTACTGTGTCCAATGTATGTTTGTGCCGCTCATAAGCAAGATGATGCGTAACGTTGAAAGCATTCTCTATGTAACTAGTGACATTCACAGTCAATGAAAGTGTGAAAGACAAATTATTCAAGTCAACATGTCTTGGATAAACTGAAAAAATGGAAAAAGTCAATGTTTAAATAGCTTGTGGTTCAAATACTTAACAAAAACGGCATATAAATTAGAGAACATAAATAGAAAATGTTTTGTATGCAAAAGAAAGAGCAAGGCTTTATTGTATGGTTTCAGGGACACTTAACATCAGAAACTATAAGTGCAGCAAGATAAATCTTTTATATGAAGCTTGACTGGTATTATTTGCATATCTCTGTCTCAAGTACTTTTATAAAAAGTATGGGTTGGATTGTTCTTGTTATAGCTAATAGTATGCTATGTATACTATACATAAGGGTTAGTAAGTGGTGCTTGAAGGGAGGTTGGGGGTGGGGGGCAGACATAGACCTGGGTAGTTCAGAGCTCAAACATGCCTTTCAAGTTTGAAAGCCTGCAAAAGCAGAATATTTCTATTTTATTTTTGCCTGCAAATCATAATACAGTGACTCTGTGTGTACACACTGAGACATTAAGAATCTATTCTATATTCTGAGATTCTAGCTATAACATAGTTACATTGTAATCTAGGTTGAAAGAAAAATACTCAAGACTCTTGAGTCCAACCTTTAAACACATATTTTTATGCTGTTAATTCAAAAGAAGACAAAAACCCAATTTGAAGCGAAGGCCAATTTTGCAAAAAATGAATTCTTCACTGGATAGTCATAATTTTCCTTGAAACAACAACCTATTCTTATGCATCTTCATTATATTAATTGAATATTTACTTCAGATCTCTTCCTATGTCTACAAATTAATTTGCATATATGAGTTTCTGTCAATTCATATTGAAGAGTGAGAGTTGAGTATTTTACCCTTTTGACCCACTGAAGGGCAGGTTATTTGAGCTGTTGCCCATTCTCAGTACTCTCTTGCACTTTGTGTTTTGCTCTCCCCAAGTTAAAAGAGTAATCCAGGTGTGGACCACTTGCTCACGGTGCCTAGACGGGTATCCGCTATACCTTACTGACGAGACCTAACAAGACTGAAATGATCGTCTGGGGTTGTAGTATCTCTTGTGCAGAGAGAGCCGGCCTGCATTTTAGTTCTGGAACGCCCTTTTGGGTGGAATCAGTCTGATATGCAAATGGCCCTGGTTCTTTTTGTAATGACACAAGATGAGCTGAAACCAGCCTGAGATCTGAGCAGGGACCCACCAAAGGACAGGATATTTAAACTGTTGTCCGTTCCCAGTACTCTTTAGCACCTTGTTTTTTACTCTCAGACCTTCAAGATCAGTTGTGGAACTACTGCCCGTGCAGCATGTTCGGTCGTACCAGAGCCCACAGGGGTTGGGGTCCATCAGGTTGTTCATACACTTAGGGCAAACCCAAAAGGCAGGCTGGTCTGAACAGGAACAATTAATTTCAGTCTTTTATGTCGAAAATCTATTTGTGCTTGGCCAGATATATGTGAATATAGAAAAAAAATGGTAGGAAGCTACAGTAGAAATCACTAACATTGTAAAATTGTTAGTAAAACCAGTAAAATGTATTTCATAAAAAAGTAACAACATCAAAAGCGCGATTTCCGAATTGCGATGAAGGGACACAAGTCAAAGGAGAAGAGCAAGCCTAGCCAAAAGCTGTTAAAGAGACAAATCCCTGTTACCCAGCCAGTCCTCATAAAATGAAGAATGACTGCGACGTCCAAGAAGGGGGAGTATCGAGAAGAAGGGGGCCTCAAAAGACAAACACCCTAAAGCAGTCTGCATACTATAAAGCCAAGTAATTCAGGATGGCCATTACAAGGGCTGTAAAGGCATCCAAGTGCCTCTCCAGACAACAGCAATGCTAAGCTCGCCATTAGTGCAGATAGGATATTTTAGTGCCCATGAGCCCCAGAGTAAATCCTGAGCCACTAGAAATAGTCTTGACACATCCCAGGAACCCAGGAAAGGGTCCTGACAACCAGAAAGAGATGACCCTCTAAGACCAACCAAGACAGGAAGATGAAGTTGCCTATCACTAGCATTCCTGCAGTGCTGGGAGATCCACTCCACCACAGATTGTCCTGACACGGTAGGTATTCCACCCTGATCAACAAGTTCTTGTCCAGACAATACTGGTAAAGGTCTCTGGTGAGGTCCGGCAGGAGTTTGGAGTGGGAGCACCCCAGCGGTTTATGAAGCAGACAGCGGAAATTTTTCAGTGCAAAGAATTAGGGAGCAGTGACTCTTGTTCTTAGTGAAACTGCAAATGGCAAAGCTATCATGTCCAGGCAGTTGATATGCAGGTTCCTTTTGTTGTGAGTCCAAAAACCTCTTGTCGCCATGCATCGCAAGTTGCACCCCAACCCAGAAACCTGGTATTTGATTCCAGTATGAAGTCTGTGCAGGAGTCAAATCTCGCCTTGCCCTTCCAGGTCCTCATGTGGCAAAGTCACCAATGAAGTTTGAGATGTGCCTTGTCTGAAAGAAACACAACCTGATCATTGATCCTTGAATGGAGGATAAGAGGAGACCTAGAGTTTGCGATAGATCTCTCAAGGTGACTCGAGGGATGTGCAGTAAACGTCTGATGTCCTACCTGATTGTGGCCACTTTTGAGAGGTAAAGATGAAGCACTGCTTGAATCAAGTCCACGAAGACCCCCATGAATTGAACTGATCAAGATGGCAACAGTTCCAATTTCTTGTTCAAGAACACCAGATCTTGGAGCAGATCATCAAGGACGTCTGCTGTTGAAGAACATCTAGATCTTGTGCCATCAACAGAATGTCGCCCAAATAGACTTTCGACCTGATCTCCCTGTTCCCCAGAGCTGCAATGACTCGATTCAATAGCTTGGTGAAACAAAAGGAGGCCGAGTTGAGGCCAAATGGGAGACAGGTGAACTGCCAGATATGACACTGCCACGAGAACTGAACAAAGTGTCTATCTTTGTGGCATATCAAAACCATAAGATATGCATCCTTCAGGTCTAAGCACGAGAACCAATCGCTCTCGCAAAGCAAGTCTCTAAGGAGGTAATGCCTTCCATCATGAAATGGCGATAGACTACATACGCATTGATGTAGAGAAGATTGATAACTGGATCGAAGTCCCCAGTCTTCTTCCAGACAAGGAAAATGTTGTTTAGAAAACAATGTGGGCCCCGTGGCAATTCTATCACTCCTTTCTCAGGAGGGCACGCATTTCCTCTTGGACCAACGAGGACAACTGAACCGAGGATCCACAAACACAATCTGACATCCATTCACTGTCAGCAGCATCAGCAGCCTCCCACTAACGGAAAAAATGAGACCGTATGCCTGCAAAAATAAGTTGATAAATAAGGAAGGACGCTTACCTGAAGTGTTTCTAGCACAGGGTGATGATGCACCACAGCCCCTGAAGGAACCTCTGGGGAACAGCAGGCAGTACTGGTACTGGGATGAGGTAGAGGAGAAGGGCTCTGAGAGGTGGGGTCTTGTGCCCTTGAAGTCAGCTCTGCTTGTGGCGCTGCTCCACTGCCAACCAGCCCTGGAGGAAAAACAGTCTCTTGACCTGAAGAACTTCCTGAGAGACAGTTTGGCCTTGTTGAAGGGCATGTAGATGGGAACATGCTGATTTAACTCCTTCACAAAGGCGTCCCCAAAGAGCAGACCCTTGGCATCTGCCTGCAAGCAATTTTATAAAAAGCCACATAGTTACATATTTACATAGCTGAAAAGAGACTTGCGTCCATCAAGTTCAGCCTTCCTCACATATGATTTTGCTGTTGATCCAAAGGAAGGCAATAAACACCTAGTCTGAAGCACTTCCAATTTGGCAACAAACTAGGAAAAAAATCCTTCTTGACCCCAAAATAGCAGTCAGATGTCTCCTTGGATCAAGCAGCTATTATCCCACTAATTAGAAATTATATCCCTGTATGTTATGTTTTTGCAAGTATTTATCCAATTGCAGTTTAAACATCTGTATGGACTCTGATAAAACCACCTCTTCAGACAGAGAATTCCATATCCTTATTGCTCTTACTGTAAAAAAACCTTTTCTTTGTCTTAGATGAAATCTCCTTTCTTCCAGTCTAAATGTGTGACCTCGTGTTCTATGTATAGCCCTGTTTATGAATAGATTTCCAGATAATGTTTTGTACTGGCCCTGAATATATTTGTATAATGTTATCATATCCCCTCTGAGGCGCCGTTTTTCCAAACTAAAGAGATTTAATATTTTTAACCTATCTTCGTAACTAAAATGCTCCATTCCTTTTATCAATTTTGTAGCTCATCCCTGCACTTTTTCTAGTGCCATGATATCCTTCTTTAGAACAGGTGCCCAAAATTGCACAGTGTATTCAAGGTGTGGTCTTACCAGCGATTTATAAAGAGGTTAAATTATATTTTCATCCCGAGAATTTATGCCCCTATTTATACATGACAAAACCTTACTGGCCTTAGCAACTGCAGATTGACATTGCATATTGCTGCCTAATTTGTTGTCTATAACAATTCCCAAATCCTTCTCGTGTGTGGTTATCCCTAATACACTACCATTAAGGGTGTAAGTTGCTTGTGCATTCTTGAACCCAAAGTGCATAACTTTGCATTTCTCTATGTTAAATTTCATCTGCAATTTTAGTGCCCAGTGCCCCAATCTATCCAAATCCCTCTGCAGCAAAGCAATATCCTGCTGATATTTTATTACTTTACAAAGTTTTGTGTCATATGCAAACACTGAAACATGGCTTTCAATGCCTATTTCAAGATCATTTATAAATATGTTAAATAGAAGCGGTCCCAAAATAGAACCCTGAGGGACACCACTTACCACTTTGGTCCAGCCTGAAAATTTACCATTAATGACAACTCGTTGTACTCTTGTCACGATACTGAGGAACCCAACACGCTAACACACACACAGACACACAGACAGAAAGTGTGCAGTACCGGTCCTTAGAGTGGCCGGGCTAAGCACACACAGAATAGTCAAGAGACAAGCCGAGTAAGGGGAACCAGAAAACAGAATAACGAGAAACAAGCCGAGGTCAAAGGGTAGGAGAAAGTCACAAAGTCAGTATAACAAGCCAGAGAGTACGTAACCAGAAAGCACACGTTCAGAATCAATACTATAAAGCAAAGACCACAACAGGGCACAGATAGACAGGAAAGGTAAGTATTTAAATCCTAGCCTGAATCCTGATTGGCTAACCACCAATCAGTATTAACAAACACACGTGGGGGATATCTATACCCCCCACTGTGTTTGTTGCACTGTAGCTTTAACGCCGGGTCACGTGAGTGACCCCGGCGCTTAGATAATAGTGCCGGCTCCCAGCGTGCAGTGTTAGACATGCTGCCGCTGGGAGGAGGAGAAGAGGACGCGAGCGGCGTGTCAAGAGGAGAGGACGCCGCTCGCTTATCGGTAAGGGGAGAGGGGACCGCGGGCGGCGACGGACCGAGGGTGAGTGCTGCGAGAGGATTGCAGCCTCCCCTCACCGCTGCCCGCGGAGCCCTGACAACTCTATCCTTAAGCTAATGTTCTACCCAAGAACAAGAATAATCATCTAGACCAATTTCTTTTAGTTTGAAGACTAACCTATTGTGAGGAACCGTATCAAATGCCTTGGCAAAATCCAAGTAGATCACATCCACTGCAACACACTTATCTATACTTCTACTTACTTCTTCGTTGAATGCAATTTGGTTAGTTTGACATGACCGATGTTTCTTAAAACCATGCTGATTATTGCTAATAACAAAGTTCTTCCAAATAAATTCCTGTATATTATCTCTTAATAGCCCTTCAAATATTTTCCCAGTCACAGAAGTTAAACTCACAGGTCTATAATTTCCAGGCAAGGATTTTGAACCCTTTTTAAATATAGGAATGACACCTGCCTTCCTCCAATCCTCCGGTACAATACCTGAAACAAAAGAGTTTTGAAAATGTAAACACAGAGGTTCACTTATTTCGCTACTTAGCTCCTGAAGTACTCGTGGGTGAATACCGTCAGGCCCCGCAGCTTTATTTACATTTATTTTCTTTAACAGCTGTAGCACCTTTTCTCGAGTTATCCAATCACAAGTTATCTGCAAGTTTTTTGTAGCAATCATTTGCATATCTCTTGCCATAGGATCCTTAGTAATATATACTGAAGAAAAATTGTTATTTAAAATGTCTACCTTTTTCTGGTCTTCATTAGCTAACAGACCCATCTCTGTTACCTACACTTTCATTTTTTTTTTTTTTTTAGAATTGATGTACTTGAAAAAACGTAGGGGTTGGTTTTGCATTCTTTGGCTATCAATTTCTCATTTTCTAGGTTAGCCACTTTAATTGCCTTTTTGCATGCATTATTGGCCTCCTTATATCTTATATAGGATGCCTCTGATTTGTCCGATTTAAATGCTTTAAATGCCCTTTTCTTATTTTTAATCTTTTGTTTTACTTCTCTACTAAGCCACATTGGTTTTACATTGTTTCTTTTATATTTATTACCCAATGGTACCTACTGAGAAATGTACCTTTCTAATATTTGTTTGGATAGTTTCCATTTATCCTCAGTGTTTTTTTTTTCACTAAGGAGTTTCTGTCAGTCGATATGTTGTAGAGCTGCCCTAATTTTATTGAAATTGGCTTTTTAAAAATTATACGTTTTAGTATACCCCACGTGCTTTAGCTTTTTTGAGTTTATTAAAAAAATACCATATTGTGATTAACATTGTTTGTTATAATGAGATCCAGACAAGCATCCTTTCTAGTTGTTGCTTGTACCAGTTGTGACATAAAGGTGTCATTTAACACATTCAAAAACCTGATTCCCCTTTGTTTGCTTCAAGCAGATATCTACGCATAAAGCTTCTACATTTTCCTCGTCACACTCCACATGCCTAAGATTTGACTTTAACTCATGGTTGACATACAAACATACCACACCACCCTTCTTGTTTTTCCTATCCTTCCTAAATAATGTGTACCCATTTAAGTTTACTGCCCAGTCATGTGTCTCATCCCACCATGTTTCTGTTATGCCTATTATATCATATTGTTTAGTGTATGCTATTGCCTCTAGTTCCCCCATTTTGTTATATAGGCTCCTTGCATTAGTAAGCATACATTTAATATTATCATGAGACATTTGTACTTTTTGTGAATTTTCATCTATATTACATATCTCCTCTGTTCTGAGCTTTCCCCTCCCCCATCTCCACCACCCTTACACAGAGCTAAAGCCCATGTCCTTTCTATCCTATCTACCCTACTACTAGTTTTAAATCTCCTCCAACCTTCTAGCCATCCTATCCCCCAGCACAGCAGACCCTCTTCCGTTTAGGTGCAGTCCATCATAACTATACAGGTTGTACCCAAGTGCAAAATCGTCCTAGTACTCTAGAAACACAAAACCCTCTTTCCTGCACCAAGACTTCAGCCACGCATTGACCTCTCTAATCTCCCACTGTCTTTCTGCTGTAGCGTGTGGCACAGGTAATATTTCTGAAAATATTAACTTGGTGGTCCTTTTCTTTAGCTTACTTCCTAGTTCCCTGAACTCATTCTTTAGGACCTTCCATTTTCCTCTGACTTTGTCATTGGTATTAATATGGACCATGACAGCTGGGTCATCCCCAGCCCCTCCCAATAATCCCTCCTTGTGGCATTTGGTGGATAGTGCCCCATTGGGATGGCCCTTTGAGGAGGTGTGCCTCCACTGAAGGTCCGCTGTTCAACGCTTCACCGGCTATTAGGGAAATCTGTATCAGTGGGGCACTGATAGCAAGTAGCTTGACTTGTTCAGCCTGTAGCCCCCTTTCCCGGCCATCTTTTCTGAACCTCGTCCTAAAGGTGACAAATACTGCATCGAAATCAGGGGTAAGGGACATAAAGTGTAAGGAGCAGGCTGCAAGGAAGCTGGAGGAGATGCTTTACCGTGGAGGACAGCAAGGGCTTTAGGCAAACAATGGTAGCATAGTACCACTGCAACAAAAATAAGGCATAGGTCAGTGTTGCACCAGGGCAAGGCCCAGAGTGCAAGAGGGGGTCACCCAGCAAGCACCAGCAAATAATGCAATGTAGGTTAATAAAGGATAGTGTTACCCTCAGGGCAGTATATTCAGTATGCTCAGCAGTAGGCCATTCGTGTGAGGTGGGAGAACTGGCTGAGGGCCGGGTGGTAAAAGGGCAGCGAAGGTACGAGTGGGCAAGGGAGCGGAAAGACCTGTAAGGCCCAAAATGAGGCAGAGGGGGCCCAGGGAACCGGAAGCAAACCAGTCTGTCAGCCTGAAAAAGAACCCAAAATCCAAGAAACATACCACACAATTTATCCATAAATTCAGCTTTTTACCCTTTTAATTATTTAACCTGTTAATTGACATGACAACAGACATTTTAGGTCAAATAATCAAGTTGGAAATCTAGCCAAGTTATTTAAGTTTTCATTTAGGCTATCTTGCACTATAATATGCCATTCCTTAGTTGGCCTGTGCATTCTGTTTCAACTGATTTGAAATCTGTCCAAATTTTAGGAAATTGGCTATTCAGAAATGCCATGTCTTGTAAAACCAAGCAAATGACTAATGTGATGCCCAACTATTTTCAGATTCTTTGGGTCTTTGGATGACACCAAAAATATGGTGTGGAATTGAGTGGAGGTGCCATTTTTCAGCAACTTAGTGTAATATGATGGATAAGAGGTCTGCCCAGTGATGTGGGCTGAATCTCCTTTTCAAACAAGAAGTGGACAAAAAGATGGTTTAGTAACAGCCACAAAACATTGATTTTAGTCATATATTAAGGGACATGTGACTTATAAAAGGGACAGGGATTGCATTTTTTTTTTTACCCTTGCTGTGCCTGTGAGATGTGTTATTGATTTTAATATGTCACTGGTTAGGTTTAGGTTACTTCTGTAAAAAACCTAGCCACTGCCAAATTCACTTACAACAAATTTGTGTGTGAGATATCCTCTGTCATAGATCCAAAGACTGGTTAGGTTACTGCAGTGCCTAACCCATGCACAGTGCCAGTTACACAGACTTTGATTTTTTACATAGATATATCCTCTTTAATAATAGTTTAAGTGATCATAGTGTGAGACTGGTGGTTAGATTTCTGCTGTGCCTAGCCATTGATTCCTTTAGAGTTTTTTTTTTTTAAATGTTTTTGGATATCATTATTTTGTTTAACTCTGTTTAGTCCAGTGTTTGCTCTGGAAGATTGCGAGCACTGTGCAGTGCACCATGTGCTGTGTACAGTGTAGTGTTTATTAAAGTCAAACACAATAACTTTAGAAGAGTAAATCCTACAAGAAGCAACCCATTTTTCTATACAAACATTTTGCTGAGTATGGCTGTGCTAATTTACTATTACAATACCAACATTTTCATTCTACATGTATTGTAATAATAAAAACAAACACACCAACATCAATGTTGCATCCTCCAATTTTCTCAGCCACGGCTGCCCTCACAATCATCACGATTGCCACCGTAAGTACAACCACTAATAGTATATTCAATCTCATGATAGATGGACTCCCCCCTCCCCTTCTCCTCTTGTTCTCCTCTTCTTCCCCCCTGTAATCTTCTCTTCTTCTCCCCCCGTAATCTTCTCTTCTCCCCCTCCCTCACTGTAATCTCTTCTTCTTCCCCCCTCCCTGTAATCTCGTCTTCTTCCCCCCACCCTCCCTGTAAACTTCTCTTCTTCTCCCCCCCTGTAAACTTATTTTCTTCTCCCCCCTCCATCCCTGTAATCTCTTCTTCTTCTCCCCCATCCCTGTAATCTCTTCTTCTTCTCCCCCCGTCCATCCCTGTAATCTCTTCTTCTTCTCCCCCTCCATCCCTGTAATCTCTTCTTCTCCTCCCCCTCCCTCCCTGTAATCTCTTCTTCTCCTCCCTTCCCTCCCTGTAATCTCTTCTTCTCCTCCCCTCCCTCCCTGTAATTTCTTCTCCCCCTCCCTCCCTGTAATCTTTTCTTCTTCCCCCCAATCTCCCTGTAAACTTCTCCTCTTCTCCCCCCGTAAACTTATTTTCTTCTCCCCCTCATCCCTGTAATATCTTCTTCTTCTCCCCCTCCATCCCTGTAATCTCTTCTTCTTCTCCCCCCTCCATCCCTGTAATCTCTTCTTCTCCCCCTCCATCCCTGTAATATCTTCTTATTCTCCCCCCTCCCTCCCTGTAATCTCTTCTTCTCCCCCTCCCTCCCTGTAATCTCTTCTTCTCCTCCCCTCCCTCCCTGTAATTTCTTCTCCCCCTCCCTCCCTGTAATTTCTTCTCCCCCACCCTCCCTGTAATCTATTCTTCTCCCTCCCTCCCTGTAATCTCTTCTCCCCCTTCCTGTAATCTGTTCTCCCCCTCCTTCCCTGTAATCTGTTCTTCCCCCTCCCTCCCTGTAATCTCTTCCCCCCTCCCTCCCTGTAAT